>NW_003052499.1:3301995-3405125 GCF_000003515.1 Uncinocarpus reesii 1704 | reverse complement strand
GATGGCGGAGGAGTCTAACGCCGACGAAAGCCAAGAACCCATCCCTCTCCCTTGAAGAAGAGGACAAGGGTGTCTCATCCCCCTCTAGATTTCTTATTCAGAGCCCGCTAGAGAAGCAAAGAATGGGGCCAAGCAAGGTGGCAATTCCCGGGTCGACAACTCCGTTACCAGAAGAAAAGCGGCTCGAAACTCCTCAGGAGTCGGAAGAAATCTCAGGCACTGTCTTCCCGCTTGAACTCGATGGCTCCGAAAATAGAACGAGGACCGTCGACGGTAAAATCAGGCCAATCGGCCCTTCATTTGCTACTTCATATAAAGAACGAATGAACGCTCTTCGATCTACGAGTTCATCGCCGAGCCCGGGGAGCCTTGCCGCGTTAGACGATGGAGAAAGAAAAGCCAAGGCCGATGCGTTAAAAAGCCTACTCCTAAACCCTACCCAGCACCGTGTGACCTCAGGTTCACCTGGACATCTCAATGTCTCCAGCACGTTTAGCTCGCGGTCCAATTCTGCAACACCGAGCAAAGGCTCCACTATACGACCCCCGAGCTTACCGACCCCTGCGTCTTCTGAGAGAAGCGCGTTTAACATTAATCCCGCCAAGGATAACCGAAGCAATAGTATCCCTTATCAGTACTTGACATCGCTCTGCAATGGAGCCAGTTTCCCGAGTCCCTCTCCTAGCACCCGGAAAGATATTTCTCCTGCTACTCGTTCCAACCAGTATCCGCAAACTACGCATATCAACTCCGCCCGTGCTTGCTCAGCGCAATCCGCCTTTCACGGAAACTACGTCTCACCCACCCCGAACCGAACTGCATCACCATTGTCTACAGGGATAAAACCTGCCCCGGGGGTTTCTTCGAAGCTGGATTCGTCTGAAACAAAACGGATGGAGGATGAATTGCGACGAATTTTGAAGCTTACTCCTAGCGCCAATACTCACGGTGTTAATGGTGTTGAACAGACCATAGCGTAAGAAGTGGTATGGTTTGAATCTTTTTATAATTATATGATGCATTTGTTGTTGATGTCTACTGTTATGTCAGTGTTTATTGAATCTCAGCATGATGTAAAGCCATTGTTCTGTCTCTTTTTCGAGTGGTAATATCCCTCTGGACCGGTGTCCTGGATGGGATTTATGATGCATTGAATCAGTTTCTAGACGGGAACCCGATTGGTTTCTTGGCACTTGCCAGCACCAATATTTATTCAGCTGCTGGCATTCCATTTTTCACTGAGTGTTGTTTCGATGGTCGGATCGTGGCGTTGGACGAATGAATGCTTTGGGTTTGCGCACATCAGCATATCTCGACACCATAAGCCTCCGCTTCTCCTCTTCTTTTTTTTCAGCATGGCGCCCGGTGGAGAGATCTGTTAATTTCCTGAAAAGGAATTGTGAAATGGGAGAGCGGTGTATATGATTGTGGATATTCCAATGGGACTCGTTGAGCGCTCTTTGGAGGGTGTGACGAGTCTCTCCCTGGATTTCAAGCTCGACAACACTGCCATTTGATCCAATTCACTTACACCTGCTGGGTGGGTTGTTGTGATGTATGACAATAATTCTGCCCGCTGTCTATTTTCTCTCGTCAGCTCTTGTCCCGCAGTCTTCATTTCACTCGCTTGCATTACCTTTTTCTTTTGTCTTCCTCTACATGTTCCCCGTCATTCCTTTGGTTTTCTTGATCTCTTGGCTCTCAGCCTTCTCTCCCTTTTTCCTTGTGATTCTATCCATCTATGTCTATCCTTTACTGTTTCATATCTATTCTGTGCTTAGCTTGCTAGTACATACAATCCTTCACATTCCTTTATAGCCAAGACACTCGTTTATAATTGCAACGTTAATACAAGCCACACTCTTTTAACTGAACTGAATTTTCCTCCGCAGCCGGCATAACCCTGAGAAATTAGCCTGAGTTCCGCCATGGGTTTAATTCACATCCTCATTGCCGGGACGTTTCTGGACAGCCACCCAGTCAATGGCATGGCTGTTGAATGGCTCTACTTTGTAATGAAAAAGGCTTTCCCGCTTCACACCACCAAAAGCACAGTCACTCTCAAACAGAGTAGATGGGTTTCCCCCTTTCTGTGATAGACTGCGCCACAGATACCACTTGATTACCTAATTTCTGTGGCGCAGCACACGCCTAATGAAACTCAACCCCCCGATCAAGCCACAGTGCCATGGATCCTCGTTCCTGTTCCTCTTGGTTGCTTCGCTGGACTTCTTTTTCTCTTGCTTGTCACATCTTGTTGCTTTTGCCAACCCGCCCTCTTCTATCTCTCTCTGGAACCGAATTGATCTCATGATTCCGCTGTGGTTTTGTTGTGCCTGTTTATGATCGCGTTGCACTGCATTTCTCGAGCTTCTCACACTTTCTCATCGCCCTTTGTCTCAAGCACAATTCGGTGCAGCTGGCCCCTGAACTTCTCAGCAGTAGTGTTGGCACCCTTGACTTGTTCAACCCTGGAATAGAAACCCTTTCACGCTCGTTTTGTGTTGCCCATTTTGCGACGGCTTCCCTCCATGATCACGCTGATTACTCTTCTCCCTTGAATTCTCTCTTTGCCTTCTGTCTAGCATTGCAACCGACGAGCCATGACGTCGTAAGTACACGCTAGTCGATTCTGTTCCGTATTCCTCGTTCTCGATGCAAAGACTGACAAACGAAGCTTCGGGTCGGCATGGCGTTCCTTCTGGCATACCATGACCTCGAACGATAGGCACGCCTCCCATGACTCTCCCTACCGTACTGGAGAGCACGTTCCTCTCAGCCAGAGCCGCCACGCACCCCTCACCTCCGTAGCTACCAGCGCCTTCGAATCCCGTCCAGATCTTTCCTCATCTTTTGAGGAAGATTCATCGAAGCGATCGCAGCGTTGGTCGGAGTCTCAAGACCATGTCATTTCTCCACCCCGACCATACTCGCCAGGTATGAGATCCAAGCAAAGAACGTCAAACGAGCAGGACGAAGGCGTGCAGATGCAGAGTTTCCACGATGGTGCCCCGCCGCCTCCTCCGGTTTCCCATTCCTGGAAAAAAATTGACAAATGGACGGAGAGAAATTACGAGGAACTTTTCGACCAACTGTGTGAGGGTTGCACCCAGAACGATGTCAATGAGTTAGAGCATGAACTAGATTGTAGCCTACCATTGGAAGTCCGGGAGTCTTTGATGGTTCATGACGGCCAGGAGCGAGGTGGTATGCCGACCGGTGTCCTATTTGGTTGCATGCTTCTTGACTGCGAGGAGATTGTACAGGAATGGAGGAACTGGAGGAAAGTCAACGAAGAATTCCTAAGCACATCTACTCTATCTGGGCCTCAACCCCCTCTAAAAGCATACGGAGGTGCCTCGAGTTCATCTTCAAGTCCCGCCCCAACCCAATCTAACCCTCTCTGGCGCCAGGAGCTGCTTGACCGACAGGATTCCCAGCCGCCTCGAGCTATTCAAAAAGCTTATGCTCACCCAAGCTGGATCCCTCTTGCGCGTGACTGGGGGGGTAACAATATTGCCATCGATTTGGCACCCGGACCTGCAGGGAAATGGGGCCAAGTCATTCTCTTCGGGCGCGACTACGATTGCAAATATGTTATAGCCAGATCATGGGCAGCTTTTCTGGCTATGGTGGCTGATGACTTCCATTCAGGCAAAGTTATTGTGGACGAAGACTCCAATGAGTTGAGATTGAAGCCATTCAGAAACGCTGACCCTCCGTATTTGGAGATTCTTCGTTGGCGTACTGATCAAAAACACGGTCGCAAGCCTCCCAGGAAACGTCCGGGTCCTGGTGGTCTTGGTGTTAACACCGCTGTTAACGGCAAAACGACTAGGGATTCTCCATATGGCAGTCCAACTCCGAGCACTGAAGAGAGGGGCCGCTCCCCGCATCGATTTCCTTCTCGAGGCCCTAATGGTAGCCCCAAGGGAGGTTTAGCATTATCAAGTCCACTAGCTCGAGTTGCAGAGGAAGCGTCATCCCCGATAAAGGATAACGAATCGAACGATGCGGACAAGGGAAAATCGAAAGATGCTGATCTCGTCGACCTTACCTCTCCTGCTGTGTCAGTTAAAGCGGAGCCAACTGCTGTTACCGACACGAAACGGGATAGCGACATTGACCAAACCACTAGCAAGCGTACTTCCAAAGCTGACAAGCCGAAGAGCGGCATATCAACTCCGCGCTCATCAATAGGTCTAGGGGTGAAAGAGCTCGAAGGAATGAAAAATGTCACGATCTAAATGTGAACAGTCCGAAAGAGGCATCCACAACGCTGGGTATTCTCGATCGCTTTACATTACCGCCATAGACCTTCTCTGTTGCAATGATTGCCTCCTGTGCTTCTCTTTTGACGCAGTGTGTTTATTTGCTTGGGCTAAGAACTTTCAAGAAAAGGATTGAGTTTCTTCCTGATGCAAGGACAATATTTTCCTGAAGATTCCTTTCAGCGGCCCTGGCAGCTGCCATTACATTTGTTCAGAGTGATTCCCCTGACTTTATTACTTTCTCCATGCCCGTATCAATTGTACCTTCTTGCTAACCTCTTTCCATCTACAGTTCTTTTCTATCTTGTACAATTCAGCCTTGCTTCTTTGCCTCTCAAAATCGTTTAATTGCCACTGGCTAGTTTTCTTTTACTCCTCTTTCTTTTGCTTTTGAACAACTACCCCCCATACATCAGATCGTACCAAATTTGCGGTGCTCATTACTTTCTCAATTTTGCGAGCTTGAATTTGGTTGTGAGCTCGGGATGCTCCTTCCACCATCCAATTCTTCTTGATGGCAGGGCCTGATCCATTGTCTCGTGTATCCTATTTTATCAAGCTTCGAGGACCTAGTTGATTTCGATGGTTAATGGCCACACGCCCCTACTTAGATTTGGAGGGAAGGATCCTGATATAAATTCGGGACATGCGCAGGAGTTGTTTATATTGTATGATAGTATTGCTTTACCGGTGTAGGATTACCGCAATAGAAGAAATTCGGCGTTGTCTCCCTGATATTTGACAGCTCGCAAACCGAGAGCTCCGGTACTGAAGAGATCGTCCGCATTTCCTCGATTCCTCCTCTGGAGATGAACCCGTACGTAAATATACAGATCATCATCGTGGGTATTTGACGAATTCCAGTGGTGGCGGTGTTCTGAAAGGGCCTCTTAAAAGTAGTTTGCACCAACTAAAACTCCCCGCTGGCCCTCTGAATCAAACGTCCTACGGCCCCGATCAATCCCAATCCGAATCTTCATCGTCACCTCTCCGCTTCGCGCTTCTAATCGTTTTCTTCTTATCATGTCTCGCGTCCTCCCGATCCTCATCCTCATCGCTCTCATCACCCTCGACCTCCCCGCCTTGGACCAATCTTCACCCCACTCAACACTCCCTTTCTGACTAACCTCTCCTCCAGCACTCCAGTCTCAAAGTCATCTCCCAGCGCATCCAACCCCCCCGGGCCCAAACCTTCAAACCCCACCACTTTCTCCCGCACCTCCCCATCCACGAACCCAATGACACACGGCAACACCCTGATTTTCAATTTCTCCACTATGAACGGGACACTGCGCACGTCGGCGCGGGCGAAACGCGCTCCGCTGCTGGCAGAGTGCGCGGTGGAGAGGAGAGTTAGGTGTTTGTCCATGGTGCCGCAGCGGGAGAAGTCGGGATGGAAGAAGTGCACGACGCAATGGGTGAGCTGGGTGGTGAAATCGAGCACGGCTTGATCGGTGGGGAGGGTGGGGAGAGGGGAGTTGTTGAGGAGGGTGGTGACGACGTTGGTAGAGGGGGATTGGGTGGTGTTTGGGGAGGAGAGTTCGGCTTTTAGTTGTGCGATGCGCTGGCTTGTGTAGGTTGGGTTGGGGTCTTCGTTCTCGAGGGCGTCAAGGAGGGCGTCGGTGTCGTCGTCGTTGGTGGGGTGGGATTGCGACATGGTTGGGCCTCTGTTGCTTTTCTTTTCTCGCTGTAATTGAGCTTGGTAACCAGTTAGTTAGCTGTGAAGCCAAGTGCAAGCTAGGATGAAGCTCGGGATATCAACCTCAAAAATGCACTCCGTCTGGCGATAACGTAAGCTCCCTCTCCGCTCTTGGCACCGGTTCCCCCTCCTCCGCCCCGCCCCGACTGTCCGCCTTCACCCCGTCCATCAGCTTGGATGTTGTCGTTATATTATCAGCCTTGATCGCAAGACCGGGCCTTTGATTGCTATACGACCGGGTATTTAGCACGCCGTTACAGTCTACTGACGCGCAGGCCAGCTCAACAGTTCCGTAGGGCAACAAACAGCTTTGAGGGACGAAAAGAGAGTCCTTCACTATCCTTTGAGACTACACGATAACAATGACGGATTCATTGACAGGCTGGGACCATTTATCAACACGTTCGACAATGGCAGCTCATGACACAGCCAATGGTCGCTCCTTAGCCAAATTTAGTCACTGCGAAATTCTGCTGCCTGGTCTCAATCTATTTATAAACGCAAGTATTCCAAGGGGCAAACAGATGAGCTCTCGGGTCGAAAACAGGCCTTTCTCATCCTCAAAAGATTTTTGCCATGGTGCCCACGGAAATAAGCAGCAGAGACAGCACTTCAAGCTCGAGCCCGGAAGAGTGCCGCAGTGACTGGGAAGTCGGGGGAGCTGAACTTCCAGTCCAAAGGCCGCGAACGCGAAGGCCGCATAACAAGACCCGGTCTGGTTGTGTGGTCTGTAAGCGGCGAAGAATAAAGGTACCTATAGACACATTCCAGTATTCTCAAAGTACGGTGCAACCCAGCTCATACTAATGTCTATTTAGTGCGATGAAAAGAAACCCGAATGCCAACGGTGTCAGCTTCACGGCGTCGCATGCTTGTATAACTCCGCTGAAGAGCTATTTGGCGAAGATCGGTCCCTGAAGCGCCTGCTCCAGGGGCAGAGGCCTACAAAGCACAATTTTTCTCTATCGCTTACGTCTAATGAATCGAGCATAGACCATGTGCTCCAGTCCGCCGGCGATGTCTCTTCGGTAAGCCGCGAGAACTTGGAGGCAGTCAGGCGCTTTGAAGTGTTTACATCACATACGGTTGGCGCACCTATCGCTCGATACGTTGCGCGCACATATTGTATCCCACTCGCGTACAAGGTATGCTTGGAATATGACGACACTTCGATCCTAACCTATTAACCTGTCTAGACGCCGCACCTCATGCATGCAATGATCGCATGCTCAATAACCCATCTCCAGCATGTAGTCCCATCTTATCGCCCCAGAGCCCCTGCAGAATACCACTGGAACCGCGCCATTTCCCTTTTCACGGAACAACTCAACGGCCCTATCGATTCATCAAACATCGATGCAATCATCTCCACCTGCATGCTCCTCGCCATCCACTCATTCACGAGCAGTAACGATACTAGCAGCGGCGCAACCTGGGTCTTTTCACCACCGGATACTGCCGCTAACTGGCTCTATGTCGCTGGAGGGCTGCACGCCGTCCTTGGAAAATCCGGAGCACACGGCCAACGAACCATCTGGGACCCGGTCTTCGAGCACAGCGAAAACTATTTCAACAACTCTACATTCGACATCCAGGATATCCCGCCGGCATTCCGTGAGCTGTGCGATATTGACAAAAGTACAGACTCGTCCAACAATCCGTATTACACCCCTTTGCGCACGTTATTTATCTTGATGCGGCTGGAACCGTCAGGCGCCAATTTTGCGAAATTAGTTATTTTTGTCGGGCAGATGCTGAGCGGATATCGGGACTTGGTGCAGGGAAGGGACCATAGGGCGCTGCTAATTCTGGCATACTGGTTCGGGCTTATGTGCGGCGTCGATCAGTGGTGGATTCAGGATCGAGTTCGCTCGGAGTGCAGGGCGATATGTAAGTATCTAGAACGGTCTGCTGCAGACCCTCGTATTATCCAATTGCTGGACTTCCCGGCTTTAGCATGTGGGTATGTTTTAAATACGCCGTTTACTTAACACTTATGAGCTGATAAGGAATCTCTGAGGGTTACGGGGTACCTGCTATGGATAATGAAGGGGGAGAATGGGCTCTCTATAGAATGCTTTCAGATGTTTTATCAAACTTCTTAATAAAAGTTGCACTCATAATAATAACCATAATACATACTCATAGCACGTTTCATCGCAAGTGAGATCATAGGATTCGACGAAAAGGGAAATAATATACTTTGTGAGTGAGCAAAAGTGAAGTGCCATGTGAGAGCTCCCAATGCTGCTATTTCACATCTAGGTCATTGGATATTGATATCGTTTCATCACAAAATCTGATGGAACATGAGCAGAGTGATAAAGAAGTGAAGTGAAAGTGAGATTGTTAACCTCATTTCTCAGGTGATATACAGACAGAGATAGATAGATAGGTATATACCCTTGGAGCAGCCCGCCATTACAGCATCCGGATAATGCCAGACATGTAAAGGGGCCCTCTTTTTATTCTATAATGTATCCCCATCCTCTTCTTTTGGCATTTTGCTCTAACGATGAGCTCCAACGAAATTTTCGAATCAAGCCTGCACTGCTCGTACAGTTCCTTAAGGCAAATTCTTATTCAGTAGGCGTGCTGGTAGTTGGCGGCTGAGGTAGCTAAGTAGCGTGGCCAGGGCAAGCTTGGTGTACACATGCTTTTGAACTTCTTGGAGTTGTTGAGCTTGTATCCCCGTAGCCGTCCAGTTATTTCACGTTTTGAGCTTTACTTTCCCTTCGAAGAAGAACGGTGGACTCCAGGGCGAACCGGCGACCTTAGGCTCTCAACCGTGATAGATAGTTTGATACGTCAATTCCAAGTTGAGAATGGTAGAGGACGAACGGACAGTGGAAAGAAACCCTTGTGAGGTTGCCCGAATGCGGGAACCGTGAGTTTTCCACCCTTGGTCAAGTGAAAGGTGGACGCCCGACAGTGGAAAGAAACCACCTTGAGGTTGTTGTAGCTGCAGCCTTATGAATTGCCCGCCACTATGTCAACTAGAGGAATTGTACCGACAGGTTGAGGGAAATTATTTAGGCGGGCGTCGAACCCGCGTCTTCATCGAGTCGGAACTGTTGCGGAAAAGGGGTAAAATAGACCAGTTTGTTTATGAATCCAACTGAGCTGTTAGGGGAATAAGATCTTTAGCGATCGAAAAGGTCCGATAAGGTGGGAAAGGACGCTCTCGGACGCATATAGTTAGATATTCACGACAAAATCTATCATCTTGACATCTCTCTTGACTTTTTGAGGAACTATAGGCCAACGCAAGTAGTACTGATCTTTTCA
Organism: Uncinocarpus reesii 1704; assembly: GCF_000003515.1. Classification (NCBI taxonomy): domain Eukaryota; kingdom Fungi; phylum Ascomycota; class Eurotiomycetes; order Onygenales; family Onygenaceae; genus Uncinocarpus; species Uncinocarpus reesii. The sequence goes on along the minus strand of NW_003052499.1, from coordinate 3,395,867 downwards.
CTCATGACCCAGTTGAAACAGGACAGACTCTGGGCAAAATCGATCGGAGAGCTTTTCGAGGAGCAGAGCGCGAAGAAGGCTATTAGCGGGGGATGGTGTAACTGTTCTTCAAACCGGCAAGTGATGTTGCTCTTGTTTTCCGGTAAATTGATATCGTGAAAGGACGGGCTTGGACCTCCGCGGCTTTTTTTCCTTTTTTATTATCGAAAGGCCGATTAAAGTATTAAGTTGTTGATAAAGATCTTCTCGAAGGCAAAATTATTTTATGGTAGGCGATTTGAAGCTGGTTAGGAAAGAGAATGAAAGGAAAGAAATGAAAAAGGGGCCTTTTATACCCGTATTCTGCGGAGAGGGTGAATGCAATTCCTCTCAAGCGATCAAGGGATCCATTCACGGCGCGGCCTGATAGTTACCTGCTGGTGATGTGATTTGACCATTATATGAATTTCAAGTCACTTTCAAGGTCTTTGAACAGGATAGTAATACTTTACTATGTGCGCTCCGGCACGTCACAGCTCGAGATAGTTGTGAAATGCCTCGAGTTCTCGCGATGCACTTGTCCGACTACAAGTGTCACCGACGCTGTGCTCTCGAAGGCTGATTTGAGGATTATATCACTCATCACCCGATGGCGAATCATGCCCATAGTCGGATAAAGAGCGTCCTGTTAAAGAAACCCGATATGCAAGGTGATATGCATGAGTGTCCCTGAATGGTGATTTGAGGCAAGGTAGCACTGCATAGACCGCAAAAATCAAGCATGGAGACTCAAAGTATTGAGAATTAGACTGGCATGAGAGTGACTGCGCCGCCAGGGTTCCATTGTCTGTTCGCGCGAAAGACGTGAAGGAATATAAACCATCCGCCATTCACCCAGCAGAGAGAGAGAGAGAGAGAATCACCGTCTGACGTTAGAGTCTGAATTTTGACACCCGAAGCTGTCCACCATTCTTCATCATTTTAACGAATTCTCCCTCAAAGATGCACGTCAAGGGTGTTTTATTCGCGGCCCTCGCAATTATCTCAGGATTTGCTGTCGCAAGCCCCGCTGGACAGCACTGTAACCATGCTGGCTGCAAGCGGTGCTTTGATACTTGTGCGAATAACTGTGAGAAGCCTCCCATTGGGGCCTGTCCAAGCCAGTAAGTAGAACCCGAGGTATCCTTTGCTCGTGGGATTGCAATTCAACAGGCTAATAATTGCTGTCAGGTGCCGTAAGTGTCGAGTCCAAAGGATCGAGCTTCGTTGTGCAGACTCTAACAGAAACGGGATCATTTAGAATATCGCTGCAGCAGAATATACCATTGCTCTGGACCATGTCAAGATCCCTAGCTCCCCTTGGTCTGATGAGATGGGGGCAACTAGTGCCGGGGGGTAGTTGTTGAACGGCGCAAGCGATGAGAGAAAACAACAACTTCAGGTCTGGATGCGTGAACTTGGGATGTCTAGATATCAACACCAGGCAACATATCAGAGCGTTTAGCGTCAGTGCAACGAGCCAGTGGCTTTATGACCGATGAACCTCTTTATTGGTGAATTCTATCAAACGCCAGCTGTATACTGCTTCCAGAACATGTTTAGCGGCCCAACCTCCAAATGCCCAACCTGTTGGATGTATATCTGGCATCTTTGTGATACAAACTCAATCGTAAATTCCGCTCGAATAGCTATCGTTAAAGAATAACCTACGTGCCCCTCCCAGGCCCAAAAAGAAACATGGCTGATCCTACTCTCCATCTTCCTCGACTTCTCTGCCTCCATGGCGCTGGCTCCAATGCCGCCGTCTTCCGCAGCCAGTGTCGCTCCCTTATCCCCCTGCTCCAATCGCACTTTAGGCTCTGCTTTGCGGACGGGCCGTTTATTTGCGAGCCCGGCCCAGGAATTGCCCTGGTCTACGGAGAACTGGCTCCCTTCCGGCGCTGGCTACGCTGGCGGCCGGGATTCCCCCCGCTGACAAAGCTGGACGATGGCTCGCAGCTTTCAGACGAGGACTCGTACGAGGCCGTTGAAAAGAGCATACTCGGTGCCATGCAGGCGGACGATGACAAGGGTGCGACGGGCGAGTGGGTGGGACTGCTGGGTTTCAGCCAGGGCGCAAAATTATCTGCGAGCCTGCTGTTCAGACAACAAGTGCGCGCGGAGAGATTGGGCAGAGACCATGCTGGATCGAACTATCGGTTTGCGGTCCTGATGAACGGCCCGGCACCGGTCGTGGGATTCGAGAAGCTGGAAACCGAGGATCAGAAATTGGTTTTGCGCATTCCAACCTTGCATGTTCATGCGCTCAGAGATCCTGATTTGCCTTATCATCAAATGTTAAAAACGCAATACTGTGATGAAGGAACAGCGACGGTGGTCGAGTGGAATGGTGACCATAGGGTCCCCCTTGCGGCAAAGGATATTGCGCCTGTTGCGGACCGGATCCTTGGATTGGCAAAGCAAACTGGAGCATTGCAGAATTAAACGACTTTTCGCGACAAGGTCGCTTGATCTGCACGAGGAGATTGACAAGCTCTGTAGAAAATCAAAGTTTGCGCGGATGCGACATGCTTATGTAGGAATAGAAAGCTGGAGACGTCATCGTCGCCGTACTATTAAATATTGATAGGTCAAAATAAAATCCAACGCTCAAGCCGCCCATAAACACACCAATAACCAGCACTGTGATGGATTGATATCGCAGCACCTTACGGCCAATACCAAAGTCCCAAGAACGTGATGAAAGGCAACACTCTTAGTCGCCGTCTGAGCCATCTGCCCAACGCCGTTTTCTTGGATTATAATTGGGTTTATACGATTCCCCTCCCGGGAAGTAGGAATCGGTTTGAGATCGGAGAGGAAATGAAACTCGACGCTGCAAATTGCCGCTACCCTGGGGCGCACTTGATCTCATATTTAGAGGTGCAGTAGGAGGACTGCGGTTGGACCTGATTTGATATCCCTCTCTGCTATCACTACGAGGTGAGATAGTTCGAGGCAAAACCGCTCGACTGGCCAAGGATGGTGGTGGACTCGGGCCTGACCGGATACGAAGCTCTTCTTCGGCTTGGGGAGTACTGGTTCGGGTATTTAACGGAGGCCTTGATTGAGGTCTTGATAACGGTTGTGGAGTGGACCGCGAAGGCCCGTTCGTCGCAACCTTGATCTTACTGGTTGGTGGTGTGCAAGGGCGGTTGTCAGGGATTTTTGGGGTATCTGATGAAGGGCTAGCATGAGTGGCCTTTAATTGTTGCTCGATGGTTTCGAATTTCCTCGCCAATCGCTCCGATTCGAACACCACCTCTGCTAATCTGCTAGACATTACTTTCTCAACATCCACTACCCTCGCAACTGAATCCTTGATCGAATCATCCATTCGGTTCCTTTCCACGTGCATATCCTTGATTAACGTAAGCCTTTCTGATCTCTCTGCGTCCTGGTCTTTCTTAAGAAGATCTTGGGTAGCATTCACTTTGGTTATGTCGCTCGAGATAGTTGCTACGGCATCCTTGTGAGATTTAAAATCCTGTTTCAATTGCTCAATCTCTTTCTGTGCAGTGCTTGCATACGGGTACATCCCTTGCATGGACGCAACCATCTGTCGCACGATTGGTTCACTGGATAGCCGGTTGTATCGATTTTCGAGAGAGGTAATCGCGACATCATGGCCGTGTAAGCGCTCGGATTGATACTTGAGGATGTCCATAATCTTTTCATTATCAGAAACAACTTCCGCATTGTTCCTTCCCTCAATAGCCGCCAGTCTTGTCTCATGCGCTGCAAAAATCATATCCTGCCGGTTGGACTGTTCTCCAGTATGTTTCTTGGCAGTAGCGTGCTCGTCATTAAGCCGTTCAATAGTTTTATTGAGCTTCAAACTTAATTTTTGAAATTCCATGTCAATTTCTTTGTCCCGTTGCTCTTGGAGCTCTCGAAGCTTTTCAAGCTGGCTGAAAAGGCTTTCCATATCAGATTGAATGCTGCTGAGCTTTGGTCCTTTCCGACTCTCCACCTCAGCAACTCGGCTTTCGAGTAGTTGATATTGCGCAGTTGATGATTCCTCGATCTCTTCAAGTCGTTTTGACAAGCTGTTGACACTTGATTGCGCGGATTGCAGACCGGTGGTAGATGTTAATGCCACCTCATCTTTTAGGCTATTGACCTGGCTTTTGAGCGCGGCCAAGTCAGCGGATAACTGCTTCCAGGATTGAGCGCCGGTATAGCTGTTTTTATCATGTAGACTCTGTAACTGTGAGCGCATCTTCTTCAGTTGCGGGAGTTCCTTCTTCATAGCCAGGATGTCATCGGGAGAGACGTGTGAGAATTTCTGCTCGATATCATTGAACCGTTGCTTTACGCTTTCGAGCCGTTTCAGTTCCTTCACAGCTATGTCCATCGAAGCCACGAGAGAATCTATATCAACGTTGTTGAGCTTTTCTCCTAATTTGCCTGCCTGGTGCAACGCAACATTCGCGTTGGCTTTGGAGAGTTCAACGTCCCGCTTTAGCTGCTGATAGCTGTCGTCCTTGGCCATCATACGATGGAACATCTCAGAGAATTCGGCTTGTTTCTTTTTGTGGAGATCAAGTTGTTGGTCAATCTTCGACAGCTGCTCCACCTGCTCTGCTTGTACCGCCCTTCCTCGTGAGAGATATGAAGGGTACGGGAACTGGCGGTCGGTCGCTCGACTAAGCAGCGCGTCCTTTCGCTTCATGCTTCGCACTAGCCGCTCCCTCTTCCCGGTCTGTTCCACGAAATCTGCTAAATCTGTCGCGTAGTTGTGGAAGAACTGAGCGGGGTCCTGGGATGGCTGGCTAGGTATTTCACGAAAACGAAGGCGCGGGTCTTTAGCCTGCGATGAGTGACGGACTCCATTTTCAGCCAGATTTATCGAGCGCTGGGGTTCCATGACTGCAGAGAGGTCGTGGTCTCCGTGCCATTCATCGACGCGTTTCGAGGAGAACGGCCGAGTTCGCGTAGACACATGTACAGGGGAGTGGAAGTGAGGAGTTGGGAGTCAAGAGTCCTCCAGCACCCTGATTTAAAATAATAATAGAATCAATTGATAAACGATCGGACCTGATCCAGGGTCACCGACTCAGTGCATGAAACTCATGGTGATTTCAGGGTGAGTTCTGGTGGAAAGATTTCTTTCAAATGTAGGTAACTGGTTTAGTCAGGGATTAGGTAACTGGCGAGCTAGTGAGCTAACTAGCTAGTTAACTAGTTAGGCGCCAAGCTGAGCTCCAGCCTGCCGGTGCTGGAGTTTGTTAATTCTGCGATTCTGCTCTCAAGCTCCCACGACTAGCACAATCAAAGCCAGCGATCTGTTCACTTCTGACAAAACGGCCCTCGTTATTGCTTAGTCTTCTAAGGGACTCCAGTCTCCCCGGCACGCAATTGAACCGAGTTTTGGACATGGCTGCCGTATGTTGCTCCGCTCTGATCTGGTTGACTTGCGCTGACAGCCAAACTAGCCAATCTCAACCATCGCGGAGAGCCGGGAGCTCAGAGGGCTTAATCTTGTCGCCGCGCATTCGCATATCAGAGGGCTTGGGGTTGACCCCGATACGCTTCAACCTCGCTCTTCTTCGCAAGGCTTAGTCGGCCAAGAGAAAGCCCGAAAAGCAGCTGCGGTTATTCTCCAGATGGTCAGGGATGGGAAAATCGCCGGACGCGCCGTTTTGATCGCTGGCCCGCCCAAGCACTGGAAAGACCGCGATTGCAATGGGAATGGCACAGTCTCTGGGGCCCGACGTACCTTTTACGATGGTTGCGTCGTCGGAATTATTTTCACTTGAGATGTCGAAGACAGAGGCCCTAACCCAAGCGTTCCGCAAGTCTATTGGTGTACGGATAAAGGAAGAGAGCGAAATAATTGAAGGGGAGGTTGTGGAAATACAAATCGACCGCAGCGTTACCGGGGTACGTCGTGGAGGATCAGTCTGCCCCGTCGCGCCACAAAGCAGCTAATCAATACCGTGTTATAGGGTAATAAACAAGGCAAACTAACCATCAAAACAACGGACATGGAAACCATATATGATATGGGAACCAAGATGATTGATTCAATGACAAAGGAGCGCGTCATGGCAGGTGACGTTATTTCCATCGATAAATCTTCAGGCAAAATCACGAAACTCGGGCGCTCTTTTGCCAGGTCGCGAGATTACGACGCCATGGGTGCCGACACGAAGTTTGTCCAATGCCCAGAGGGGGAACTTCAGGTTCGAAAGGAAATATTGCATACTGTTAGCCTGCACGAAATCGACGTGATAAATTCGAGGACTCAGGGCTTCCTGGCGCTATTTTCTGGTGATACCGGTGAAATCCGGAGCGAAGTCCGCGACCAAATTAATACAAAGGTTGCCGAGTGGAAAGAAGAAGGAAAAGCTGAAATAATCCCTGGAGTTCTTTTTATCGATGAGGTTCATATGCTGGATATTGAATGTTTTTCATACATCAATCGCGCATTAGAAGCGGAACTCGCTCCAATCGTGATCATGGCTAGTAACCGGGGTAATACCAGGATTCGAGGAACGACCTACCGATCTCCTCATGGCCTCCCGCTAGACTTCCTCGATAGAGTTGTCATCGTGAGCACGCAACCTTATACTCGGGAAGAGATCCAACAGATTTTAGCCATTCGAGCCCAGGAGGAAGAGATTGATCTCACACCCGATGCACTCGCACTTTTAACCAAGATCGGCCAGGAATCGGGTTTACGTTATGCCAGCAACATCATCACCACATCGACCCTATTGAGCCAGAAGCGAAAATCCAAAGAAGTTGGTATGGAAGATGTGCAACGCAGCTATCGCCTCTTCTATGACCCGATTAGGAGTGTGGGCTTTGTCAATGACTTTGAAAAGCGGTTCATTGGGAACGAGGGTCAGGTCAACTTTGCCCATACGAATGGCGACATTATGGATACCTCGTAGTTGATGTTCACGGTTCTTTTTCTGGGTACGGCGCAATGGAAGTGAAGATACTTTAAATATCACGAACATGTATCATACGAGGGGCGCACAACACAAAGGATTTTAATTGAGGCAATAGAGCAGTTGTTAAAGAACCTCATAACCGCAAAGTGCTTTAATATTCCTAGATCGCTACACTATCACAAAAAGGGAGCCACGCCGCTCCAATCGCTTGTAGAGCCTACTCTCCGAAATTCTGCGCCGGTTCCTCCAAAATACCCGGCACTGCTCCAGGACTCCATCATTGCTTTCTCATACGGCCCATGTATTACTCCCCCGTCGCGGGCGTCCGACCAGCGGAATTCCCACATTGTATTGTTGTCAAGGTCGGGTTCCGCTGATCCAAGATGCGCTGGATCAACCCAAGCTTCACCCGTTTCGCGCTGGTATTGCCTTGTGAGCAGCTCTCGTTCTGCATCGTATATATCCGTCTGTCCTCGACTGAGCAGGATATCTGCGGCCCCAGTGATCTTTTCGATAGTTTGCTTGCGGGTCACTTCAGCTGGATCTTCTTCCGTCATTTCGACGTCCTCTGTGGAGCCATTTGTTTTCTTGTGCCTGTTTTTGTTCTTGTTCTGCCATCTCGGCTTATGTTTTTGACCCTTGCCCAGGCGTGCCAGAGCTTCTAAAATTGTTTCCCCCCGCTGTAGATTCGTGATCAGTACTTCCAAGACATCGCTCGTTAGTACACTGGCGTCGGCGATGGATTTTTGCCTTCGCTCTTCCTCTCGTCTTTCAGCAGCGGCTCTGGCTCTCTTCATGTCCTTCTTCGACACCCCTTCTAACCAGGAATCGTGAACTGCATCTGGGTCGACGGCCTTTCGAATATAATTTCCGGATTCATCAAAGCGTCCCTCTTCTTGCTCTGATCTCATATTGAACGCATCGAGGCGTGGCGCATGGGTCTTTTTCCCACCGGCGCCGAGCTCCTTGTCGACTCCACTAATGTCCGCGCGACCTTCATCGTCAGTATCGCTATCACTCTCTTCCGCTTCCGTTTCCTTTTGCTTGCCCTTCTTATTCGAAGACATGTCATCCAGTATGACTTTGCCTCCACTTCGCGACTCGTTTACCTGTCCTTCTATCTCGTTATCATCCAAGAATCTGACTTGCTTCCTTGTCTTTCCGATATCGTCATCTGGAAGACCAGTCTCTTCCTCGACTTCCGCAAACATGTCATCTTCGTCGAGATCGTTTGGCGCCTTACTAGATCCGCCCCTCGCCTCGGCGCGGGCGTTGAAATTCTCATTTTCGCTGTCCGAGTCGTAGCCATCGATGTTGACCGCGTTGCGTTTTATTCTTTGTCCACGCCGGCCAATTTCATCAGCATCAAGCACAACATCTTCTTCATTGGTATCAGGAGCTAATGTGGAAGGGTTCCGGAGATCGAAGCGGAGCTTTTTGGAAGACGAAGGTCCGTCTGGGTCTTGTTCGGCATGGTGGTGTCGCGCGTAGTCCTCGGCCGCACGTTTAGGCCGGGCAAGGGTGTTCGAAATCATCCCGACATTCCTTAGTTTTCAATCTAGCAGAATGTTGAAAACAGTACAGAGTAGGCTAAAAGGAGAGGTAAATTGCAAAGAGATCCTCGACAGCTACGGAGTATATTCCTTCAAAAGGCGATTTGCCAAGGCGGCGAGGAAGGTCGATTTGCCAAGACTTGCGTCACTCCTCATAACGACCTGACGATTTGGCTCACAGTAATACTCTCAGTGCTGAGAAGAGAGCTTTCACCAAGTCAAACAGCGCGTGTCCAAAGCACTAGAAAGGCCGCCTTGTCTACCGGAAGTAAAGCACCCCAGCATTGAAGCGGGACGATCCCGTCAGTTGGTCTTCTTCTGAATTGCGGCCTTGCCGCCCATTCTTTGAGCTTCCATTAGGCCACTCCGCAGCCTCGACTGTCTACCACGCGTCTTTCAATACCCCCCGCGTGGTTGTCTTTTAGCACTAGCGGATTAAAGCAGCTACAATTTGACCTACGTGAGCGATGGTGAGACCCTCTCTTCGTACAACGCCGGCTTAACAGTTTATACTCACACTCCTCCGTGCTTCCGCAGTTTCAAGGCGGCTATTACGACGAAGGCGACCCTATGGACGGGGTGTTTCACCCGGGACTCATGCGTCGAGCAGGACACACCCCTCGTCGGTTCGATGAATACTATCGATGCTATCCCGTAGCGATGCTGCCTGGTCCTGAACGAGAACACGCAAATCATGGGGGAAAAGTGTTCATGCCCCCGAGTGCACTGGATAAACTCACACGGCTGCACATTACATACCCTATGCTTTTCGAAATACATAATGGAGCGAAGCAGAGGATGACACATGCCGGAGTCCTGGGAGTTTATTGCGGAAGAAGGAAAAATATATTTGCCATTTTTGGGTATGGGGAAATGCTTTTACTTTTTCCTTTCGAATATTTTTGGGTGCTGATATATTGAGCGAATCCAGATGATGCAAACGCTTCTGTTAGAACCAGGAGACTTGATACAGATAAAATCCACAGATCTTCCTCTGGGACGTCTTATCAAATTACAGGCCCAATCTACTTCATTCCTAGATATCAGTGACCCCAAGGCCGTTCTCGAAAATGCCTTCCGTAACTTCTCTTGTCTCACAAAGGGCGACGTCTTCACATTTTCCTACAATGACCAGACATACGAGATGGCAGTGTTGGAGACCAAACCAGAGAATCCAGAGAAAGCTATCTCTGTTCTTGAAACCGATCTTGAAGTGGACTTTGCACCCCCGGTTGGGTATGAAGAACCTAAGCGGCCCAGTGGCACTTCTACCCCATCTAGTTTGGCCAGTGCAGGCCTGCCCCATGGCGGCATGCTGCATCCACATGGCACAATGGCCCAATCGATTAATTATACCGCTATTGCCCCAGAGTCCACGGATCCAGCACGGGGAGCAAAAGCTGTATCCTCCAACTTCCTCCACGGCGGGCAGCGGCTGAACGCGAAGAAAGGCAGCAAACAGCCTACCCCCAAGGCATCGACCCCAGTATCAGGAGCGTCTACAAACCTGCCAACACCTGGCCCTACTCGTCGGGCAAATGGTCCACAGCCACTCCGATTGCCTCCAGGAAAGCTCTTTTTCGGCTACGCCATTAAACCTGTTAAGAAAAGCGACGTAGGGGGGAAGGAAGACGGCAAAGAGCAGACTAAATTCTTGGGTGCTGGGCAATCATTGCGAGGGACGAAGAAAAAATAAATTCCAATTTTCTTATCGAGTAACTATCTGAGCTGGACAAAGACGGGAGGCTCGCGCAATATTAGGGATAAAGCAGTCTATTGGATTTGCCGACAAGGCATTATCACAATTACAGTAGTTACGTTTTGTCTGACCCGGAAGAATATTCATCCACATTATTCGGATTCGGCGTCTATGTTCCTCCGCATCCGGAGCGCTTGACTTATTTTAAACTAGCGGATGTTAGAATGCCGAGGCTCAAACGAGTTGCACCTTCTGCTCAGGGGTTTCCCAACACCAACGACAAGAAGACGGATTCTTGGGGGATTTGACCGGGGATGATGCGTATATTTACGTTCGTGGCCGCTGTTTGCTTCAGTTTTCCGTTGGGTCTGCCCGGATCTTTCCCATTTTGACATACTCCGAGGCCCAAACTCATTCAATTCAATCCTGATACGCCGTACGTATTTATACACTCGAAGATATGTCTTCAGATATCCAAAATAGCATACCGCCCATCTTAAGCTCGATGGTCCAATTGGGCCCGGCCATATTCCTCAAAGACTTCCCTCAGGCTCCGCAAAAGCACGACAAGCCCCTGACAATCGTGCTCCTCTTTTGGATGAACGCGCCGCTTCGCCCTGCTGCAAAATATATATCCGAATATGGACAGTTGGCCCCAGATGCGAGAATCATTGCAATCTTCACATCTGCCTCGGACTTCTTTATTCGAAACTCAGATGGCGCGCAGAGACGCCGGATTACTCCCGTCTTGGATGCGCTCTTGTCCACAGCCAAGGATGGCGATGGAGGCTCTCTGTACGTGCATGCCTTTTCCAACGGTGGATGCACGACGCTGAGATACTTGGCCGTGGCATATCGAGATGCTACAGGAAAGCCCTTGCCCGCGAACGCAATGCTCATCGACAGCGCGCCTGGCATCACCTCCATGTCCAGGGCGGTCAAGGCGCTATCTTATAGCTTCCCGAGGTTTTTCTTGTGGAGAGTTCTGCTGTCTACGGCTGTTTGGGGGTGGTTGCTTGTTCTGGCCACGCTAGGATGGTTGTCGAGGAGGAAGCACCCGTCATATTTTTTGCGGGAGGGACTAAATGATCAGAGCCTGATAAGAGGAAAGGTGGAAAGATGCTATGTGTACTCAAAGGAGGACGATTTGATTTACTGGAAAGATGTAGAAGAGCATGCTGGGCAGGCGCGTGCTAGAGGATGGAATGTTTCAAGAGAAGTGTTTGAGGATTCGCCTCATGTTGGGCATATGCGGACCGATCCGCAGCGGTATTGGAAGATTGTTGCAAGGTTGCTGAAGATTGCGATGGCATGAGCGAAAGGGACATGCGTGGTATGATGTGAGGACCTGCGCATTTCCCGGCGCGGCCTATTTGTCGAGGAACAACGCGTGTCGGCCTCCTCGAAAGGTGATGAAGAAAGTTCCTCATTCGACACAAGTTCAGTAAATAGAGGGGAGGTATGTAGCCCGTTGGTACAACGAGCTATCAGTAGCTCAGCTCTAAATCTGAGCACTGATAAAACAGAGTAAAATTATCCTCTGCAATTCTGAAAAGTGTGGCAGCCAGATACATATCAAGACTGCACTTACCCGTGGCAGTATATCTCGATTACTCTCACACCTAGTCTGGTTATAGAGCGAAATCCATTCTTTTATCATATACATGTTAACATATTTGGCTGGGCGCCTTTATTCTTATTGATGGTACTCGACGCTCTCAAGTTGGCGATTTAAAATTGGGATGGGCTCCTTGCAGGTTGAAGGCCACGTCGTTTAACTAACTAGTTACCCAAAGCAGCATGGTCTTTATAACCCAGACACTTGCGACAATGCCCGGGGTATGAAGCCAAAAGCCACGAACGTCCGATGGCGCTTGCGCCATTCCTCACATTCTAATTGTGATCTTAATAGAATGTGTCGTGCAGAGCGGACATGAAAGATTTATAGTATTTAAAATTTCGCCTTGGATAGCGTGCTCCGGGCCCAGCTCATCGATTCCCATTGCCATGACTTTGTGGATGATTAGCCCATTGCTACAGGACCTCGCCATTCTACTGTACATGCATAAGTTTGGCACGACAATGCTTTACCGCTTGTATCATGCGGCAGTCCTGTTTAACTTGTCCGAGAAGCAAAGGCACAAAACCAAATAACGCGACACCCAAAGGCGGTCTCCCAACTGATAGCATCCTCCAACCAAGTACCACCCGAAATTGCCAATTAGACAACCTCCTCAAAATCTTCAAAAAGGTCGTCGATATTAGTGCTGCCATGTTGACTGTCCACAACTGTTTCCGCACGGGCCTGTCTGCTCTCCTGCGCACGGGCGATAGTAGTAGTAGTCTCGGTAGATTCGCCCTCTTGTTTGATGCTAAAAATCCCAAAACCGTGCTGGGAGCCTTGTTCAATCTTTAGACCCGGATTGCGCGAAAGTGTGCTAGGTTCGGCTTTCACGAAAAGATCATCGTCATCGTCCAGGATGATACTGTCCCCGGCCGACGCGCCGCCTCTCATTTTGGACGGAGTGGCATGTTTGCTCGGGGTCTTCGGGGTTGCTTTAGCAGCTGGCTTCGCGACACCTCCACGGGTGTTGGTGCGAGGAGTAGTAGTAGTAGTACTGGTAGTTGTTCTTGGAGTACGGGGTGTATTTGGACCGCGACGGCTGCTTGTTGGAGATCCTTCGGTCATGGCCTCAGCCATCTTACGGTACTCTCGAAAGCGGTACTGAATAGAATCATAAGTTGCTCCTTGACCAAAATAAACAGCCATGGCTCTGTAGTCGGGCTGGTCACAACCAGGATCAGTTAAGTGTCTCACCAGAAAGGAGGAAATTTCTGAGATCCGCTCAAAGGGGCATGTAACAGGGTAAAGTCACGCAAGGAAAAGCTCTATGCTTACTGTGAAACCAGGATGCGATGCTAGCAATGCAGCGATAATGCGCTCGATTGCTGCTTTGTCCCAGGTAATGCCCATGGTCAGTTTTCTTCACACTATGGATAAGATCCTTCAACAAGTAAATAGTGTCAACTAGTGAAAGAGTGACTTGTTGGTTCCGACGAAAACCAAGGATGGTAGCAAAAGATGAATGAGAAGCGCTGAAGAGAAAGATGGCATGTAGAGGAACACAAACAAGAGCTTGAAAACTAGCTGATGCCCTAAGCGGAATTTGTGCAGCTAGAGGGTTGCGGCTTGTCTGCGGCTGGTCTAGTAAGATGCCGTCCTGGTGCTCGGCGTCACAGAGACGTGAGTCAGCGAGTTGCGGCTGTGCTCAGGCAATGCGCACTGTGGAGGTGACGGTATTTTATATATCTTGGATATGTGATGCTTAGGGCTGGAAAAAAGAGTACCAGAGGCAAATCGTTCCTGGCTGGATAAAGGGGTATCAGAGCATGGGCAAGTGGGATATGATATCTAGAGACCATATACCGTTGAGAGCAGGTTGGATATGAAGCGCCTCAAAGGCACAGCATGGAATTTGGGAGCGGATCTAGGAACTGGCTCAAAAAGAGAGCTTGGACCCGGGTCCTACCCGCCTTGAGATCGGGTGCCATTCCTTAGCACTGGGAGGTTTGGTCGACTACTGCCAGTAGAGCGACCGACCGGTGGAGAGCGGTAGAACTTCCAAGTTAATCTGGCAGGCAGGGAAACTGCCGAAGAAATGGAAATCATCATCATCACATACCAACGCCATAACGGATAGCCCAATGCTAATATACATATCAACGCCGTTTTCCAAAAAAAAAAAGTGCCCAACGTCCCAGCCAGAAACCATACCGAGCAGTTCGCTAGGTTAGAAGCAGGGACTTCTTATCGGCTGTATTAATCAAAGTGAGCTGGTAAAACCGTCAGTAATGGGTACACAGGATGGCAAGTCGGGGATGCTCACCTCAGCAAACACTGGACTTCCGTACGCAGTATTCCCCAGCAGGTTGGGCTCAACCGAGACTTCTCTGAGACCGCGAGCCTCCAGCGACTCCCAGAATTCAACCCACTCTGCTAAAGATTTTGGAAGTCCGAATGTAGTCGTGGGCTTGGTTTCCATCATATGCGCTTCGACCAGGAGCTGGCCGACTGGTAGGTCCCCATCCTGGAAATCAGACAAAAATGCGCCAAGGGCGTCGAATTCCGATCCCTCAATGTCCATTTTCATGATGTCGATGTAATCATGGCCATTCAGCTTCATCAAGTCCTTGACGGAATAAAACGGCGGCGAACGATCGGTGTTTGTGATATTGGAGATGCCGGCCTTGGTGAAGTGCGCGCGCGGGAGGAACGAGTGGTCCAGGCTTACGGCCCAGGAGTTCACCGAGTAGTCATATCCCCAGATCTCGCAGTTCGTCCGGGAGAGCACGGAGTTTTCAAAGGCAGAATCGTCGTTTACCCCAAAGGAGTAGATGACGCAGGGTCTTTTCTTATTTGCTTCGTATCTGGTCATGCCGCAAACCCATTTTCCGCCGTCGCCGTCCTTGCCAACACGCTCGAGCTCAAAGGGGCAATTGAAGGCTGGATATACAAAGTCATAGACGTTAAAGGGCGCAGCGTAATCCTTGGGAAATCTAGGATTGTAGGAGCATGAGTTAGCGGACCCGATGATCGTCTGCTTTACTCCAAGAGGGTTTGATACCTGCGAGTTTTCTTGCTCTTATCATACCATGCTTGCATCCTTTTTCGGCCCTTGATGTTGTCTTGCCATAGCCGCTCGTACATCTTGAGCTCCGTCGCTAGATCGCCATTCTTGGTCTTGAATGAACTGGCGGCTTTCTTGAGGGTTTCCCCATGGTCGGAATTGAACGCAGCGAGCAGAATGACGCACGCGATAGCGAATGTGATAAAAAGCGGGCTACAAAACCGAGTCATAGCAACGGACAGAGAAGAGAAAAAAAGAATAAAAATAAAAGTAGATAAAACCAGCCTCGAAGCTTCCAAACGGAGATGAACGAAAGACAATATTGTAAAGCAGCAAGAAGAAGAAGGTATCCCTTCAGGTCCAGAGGAAAAGGGGGATGCAAAGAGGCTCCTCCGAGGATAAATCCAGATCATCATTCGACCCAGGTTCGAAGCGGCAATCCGGGTTGAAGTACTCCATTGATCTGAAGCCCTCTGCCCGTCGGCCGTCTGGCTGCAGCCATTGGCCTGGAGCCTCGCTGGGCCAGGAGGCAATACATGGCGTTGGATCCAGCTGCACCACACGATGTGTCTCAGCCTGAGCCTGTTGTCTGAAAGTTTCTTGAATGCTCCGCGGATGGAAACCGAGTTCGCCAAAGGCCTTGTTCATGTTGGCATTTGGCATCAAGTGCAGCCGTCACAGATTGTCTCTTCGATCAGCGTGCCCGCAAACAGGCATGACGACGACCTCCAGGGAATCATCCCCGCCGGGCCCCAGACTCTAGTTAGCCTCCAGGGCGCGCATCCTCATTGAACCAGGGGCCAAGTGTGAAGGGCGGAACCTCCACGAGCTAAACGGGCCTTTGGCTTTGGTGGCTTGCTGCGCCGACGAGACCGGCGATACCAGGCTTGAAACCGGTCTTGCGCTTGGAGAAAGGATCCAGCCAGAGTTCGCAACAATGCCGAAACCGATCGATGATTCGAAGCATGTGCAGCCAGCTGTCAATGCACGAGTTTGAAACTTCTCGAGTGAGCAAACAGAAAACGCGATGGAAAAAGGTTGGCGGCGTAGAAGCTATTTTTGATGCTCTCTCTCTCTCTCATCCTGTTGGATTTTTCGTTTCATTTTTTTTATCCAGCGGTCTCCTCGTGGCTCTGCATGGATGGCGTTCATCGTGGGAGCACAACATCCGGTTGTCCTGAACACGAGCGCCGCCTCCCAGGCCAACCGTGGAGCAGCAGGTGGAGATTGGCGGCATGCATCAACTTGAGACATGCAAGGCTTTAGTTAAACTCCGAGAAGCGCATCCAAAGCTCGAATTTGGGCTGTCAAAGACGTCAGAGCTCGTAGCCGGGGATTCTGTTTTGAAGACGCTCTTCCGCAGCTCAAGTCGCTCGTTGAAAACCTCCGTCTCATTATCTTTTAGTGAAATGTAAAGCTCAATGGCCGTTGACATTTATCTCGCCAGTTTGGCCGCCTGGGTGGTGGCCAACGCCGGGATCGCATACAAGCGCTGGGATCGCACGGATTCGCCGCACGACGCTTCAAGCAAAGCGGGCACAAATCTCAAGTACACCTATTTCATCGTCTACGTCCTTGTTGTCGCTTCGGACTGGCTGCAGGTCTGAAGCATCCGTCGCCGAAACTGCATTGCTCTGTGACTGACGGGATATACGGCCAGGGCCCATATCTCTATCCGCTCTACAAGCAGACTCTCCAGCTCCCCGAGAATATCGTTGCCGCCCTCTTCTCCACCGGCTTCGTGTCGGGAGCAATCAGTGCTACCTTTGTGGGCAGCCTTGCTGATCGCTATGGGCGACGAAGAGCCTGCCTTGCCTTTTGTGTGATTTATGGCCTCTCCTGTCTCCTGACCGTTACCTCCAGCTCCATCTATCTTCTATTTCTAGGCAGATTGCTTGGAGGTATCGGGACCACTCTGCTTTTCACAGTGTTTGAGACATGGCTTGTCGCCGAGTTCCATCGGTTGGAGCTTGGAAAAGATGGCGTAGAATTGAATGACCTTTTGGGCACCATGACCATACTGAACAGCATCGTTGCCGTTGCCTCTGGGCTGTTGAGTGAGTTTCTGGTAGGCTGGACAGGCAGCAAGCGGTCGCCCTTTTTGGCCAGCATCGTCTGCTTGAGTCTAGCATTTGCGGCTATCATAAGGATATGGGTTTGTTGTCAGTTCATTCCCTTTGCACTCCTATTGTCTAATCTCGCAATAGAGCGAGAACTATGGCGATGAAAAGGCCGTCAAACGCGACTCTGCAATAGCCCACTTGCTGGACGGGCTGTCGGCGTTGGTAAAAGGTTAGCCCTGATCTGGTGAATATCTATTTGTGAGCTCTGTATTGACCGTCGACGCAATCACTGCAGATAGCCGTGTTTTGACGCTCGGCATTGCTTCCAGCGTCTTCGAAGGAACAATGTATCTTTTTGTCGTATTTTGGTCTCCGGCAATGATATCAGCACATGCTGAAGCGAACAAATCGGACTCACAAAATCCCCCTTTTGGGTTGATATTCGCCAGTTTTATGGCAGCTATGATGTTTGGCTCTCAGACCTTTGCACACATCATGCGGCCGTCGTCCTCTCCTCCGCCACTGGAGTTGGAGGATTCTGCCCCTATTCCATTGCTAAGGTCGACTTTCCTACTGAAGATTCTTTTGCCCGTCGCGAGCATCTGTCTATCTTGGAGCGTTCTTCGTCCCACGGTGCTATCAACCCTGTGGGCCTTTTGCTTATATGAAATGGCAGTTGGGGCTTATTTCCCCAGCATGGGCGTTTTGAAAAGTTTCCTCATCGATGACTCGAATAGGGCGAGCGTATATGCACTCTTCAGAGTGCCTCTAAATTGCTTTGTGGTCATTGGATTAGCATTGACAAGAGAAGGTAAGCCGTTATATCTGGACTGATGAGCAGCACGAGCTAATGTGAAGCCAGGCGAAGGATACCGTAACAATGTGTTTATGAGCTGCAGTGCCTTTTTACTGGTGGCTATGGGATTTGCGAATTTCTTTCTCAAGCACTAAATCTTAGACGCCAATCTATTTTTCTTCTAATAATTCTATATTAGGTTATTTCGGGTTTACTCCTTTTCAGTAAAGACCACTTAGATCACAACCACTAACTTTCCATCCCCTCGAGTTTTTACTATTCACAGTGTAGGACTAATAACTATAAGCCGGCAGGCGCACTTTTCTCGCCCACACCAAGTTTGATACCCGTTCTGCTATAAGGGGACATCGGCTTTGAGCTGATAGACGACGCAGTTGTCTTTAGATCTTCAATTTCACTTGAAGGCATGCTATCATCTCTAGCAGCCCACGACTGCTACATGTGTGCACCTCGACGTAAAGAAATTGCGTCTGATAAAAGCTTCGAGAGCAAACATCAGTAGCTTTTCTTTACGGCAGTTTCGGTAGCAACGGTTGGTCCTACACGGTTGATAGGTTGACTCCAAATTTCAAATATTGCTTATGGATTCACATCTTTCTATCCTCACTGTCTCCACGAGGAGTTATCATAATTTACTCTCAAGAACTCGATCTCAAAATATATATGATTTGGTCTTGCCAAATCTTGTGCTTCTTATTCATTTATTTCTTCTTCTAGAGAGCTATACTTGCCCAGCTTCTTCATTATCAACAGTCATCACTTTGCAATATTCTTCTAGGGGAACTAGTCAGGAGGCACGGTCTCGGTAATCAGCGTTTGATTCTCTTTGCTCTGTTGCCCTGATCACCTTTCTTTGTTTATTTTGCAGTATCAACATACAACAACCATTTGCAACGCTTTTCCTCAACACATGCGCACTGATTCCAGCCCTTTCTTCACTTTTATATGCAACCCATCTCCCCCTAGCAACACATATCAAGAGAAACACCAGTCAGTTACCAGCCTTCATCTTTCTTCTCACTTTCACTTCGTTTAGTGTTGTCTCACTGTACCTTTTTGCCAGAAGTTTCCTTGCATACTCACAATATCTATCTTCTGCTACAGCTTGTCTCAAAGTGTCCAGCGGCCTCGAACCCCTCAGCTTGTCCCCAAGTACATGTCACTGTTACTTGACTTCCTGTGACCTTATCGATCCATTTTTCAGTTTATCAACACCAGGTTCGGCCTCTGCTCCCTCGTTGCATTCACAGTGTTGCCCTGCTTTTACTCTCCTATACTTGCATCTGTCTCATCTTTTACTCCTTCGTTTGTCAATACCAATTCTCATCCGTCATGACTTTGTAGTCTACCAATCTTCAGAAGCGCTTTATCCCGCGATACAATCCTGATATTCCTTCAAACACCTCATCAATTCGACTCAAGATGCCGATCAAATGGACCTCCGAAAATGATCAAATTGTAAGTTGACTAGTGATAATATCTGCTACTACAAATCCAGTTTCTCTTTTCTAACATATCTTCTCACAGCTCCTGTTGAAAATTTTGGAGACTCATGAGATGACAGTTGATACTAGGAAAGTCGCGGAAGCCTGGCGTACGTTGTTTGCAAAAATAAATCTTTATCCAGTTAAAACGCCGCTAATAACACATTTATAGCCCAGGGGGATCCTAACGCTATCCCAACCCCTCGCGCGATTACAGAAAGATTACACAAGATCAAAAAGACAGCAAAGGAGAGCATCAAGGGAATCGCTGGGGGCACCCCGAAAAAGGCGACCTTAGTCAAGAACAAAACACCAAACAGCGCCGGACCACGTAAACGCAGCGCAAACGCCTCCGGTACCCCGGTTAAAAGGATTAAAAAAGAACCTGATTTGGATATTCAAAGTTCCCCACTTGCTGGCCATGGACATGCTGGAAACGGTGAGGGAAACGAACTCGTGAAAATGGAGGACTCCGATGCTACCGTTGGTACTTCTCTGGGGGGCATCGATTATGCCTGTCCTTCAAAACGCGTGAGAATCGCCCCCCGCATGCGTGTGGGTTTTGTGGCCTATGATGATGATGAGGATACTGACCGTGATGCAAAGTACGAGACTGAAGGCAGCGAGTACCTTGACTGTGTGAAGCCGGACGAGTACGCGTGAATCTCGTACAGCTTTTAGTTTTACTTGGGGTCGACGTAAACGGTTTCATCCTTTTTACAGATTGTCGAGATTGGTTTAGAGGAGAATTTATCTCGCTTTGATACTGGGGGATTGGGCGGTTGGTAGTTAGTTTATATGCAAAAGAGGCTTTGAATACAGTGACCTTTTTGAATCTGTCTCTGTGCTAGTATAACATGACCAGTATCTGGGTGTATGAAGTTATTCCAAGTCCAATGCGTCCATTTGATAGACGATCATGAGGGTGGCTAGAGGTCAATTGAGGTAAACAGGAACTGTAAACGACCTTGAAATTCAGATATCCTAGCAATCAGTTGCCCAAAGTACTCGTTCTAGCCCATGCTACCTGGGAAGCAACACGAACAAGATCTCCGAAATTCCAACAAGCCTCGCAGGGGAGACACACCAACAGCCCGCTCAACGAAGTTCAAAAATAATAGACGGGGTTTACAAGCAAAGCCTCGCAATATTCAAATAAACGCCGCATCATCGTCAGCGTTTTCCGCTTTAATCTTCTTGTTTGCAGGTTCCTCCTTGACAACCGATTCATCTTCGTCCATGTCTGGCTTAACCACAGCCTTGCGCTTCCTTGCTGAAGTACTCGGAGTGCTCTTCGAGACCGCACTGCGACTCTTCACAGGGGTCTTGGGGGATTTCGAAGGCGTTGTGGGCGCCGAGCCAGCTTCACCTCCATCTCCATCAGCCAGTTTCTTGAGCTTTCTGAAACGATGCTGCAATGCATATTCGGTGACGTCTTTTTTTTTTTATATTCGGGCTTGTTAGCGGAATTGCATTGAAAAAGAGCAGAGATGGTGAAAAACTCACCGTCGCCCATGTACTCTGCCACTGCCTTGAGGTCGATTTTCGGTGCAGTTCTCATAATGGCAACCAAGAGCTTTGGATAGTCAGTTTCTTAAGAGTGCGCATACTATAATCGGGAGGCTTGTTTCGAAAAGGCGTAGGGTTCAGGCTTCTCTATGTATAAAAACAAAGCGAACTTACCCGGGCATCGGCTTGAGCATTCCATGTGATAGGCATTCTCTTGAGAAGAGTGAAAACACGTGGTTTTGTTCTGGTAATTTTATCACTGATATCAAAGCCTGTCTCTTTAAATGAAAATGTGTTCGTAACGCGAGTGCGTGGTTGCTTGCTCTTGGAGAGTTGGAACTGTTATGAAAAAAGTGTCAACAAATATAACAACACTGAGAGGAGCTTAATCAAGAGGGGTAGTTAGGGGTCGACGTGTTTTTTTATGCCACTGGCAGTAGGAAGAAAAAGGATCTATCAACAAACACAACTGTTGTGTTGTCATGTCAACCTCGCTCGGTGCGATCAATCCCATGTCCCTAGATTGGATCTCTACTCTATATTCATCGAGGATGGGGGTATTATGAACTTGCGAGCTTCAACGATGGCGTGTATAAATTAGATCCATGTGGTTCCTACTATTAGATACCCTTTTACCAACGCAGCTTTGGAGGCAGTTGGGCTACTGTGGATTAGTTGATTAGTCGGCAAGGCTCTATTGAAGTCAAAGGAATTTCAAGAAAGGGATTCGGTATAAAACATCAATTCTGTCATTATGCGGCTATCGTGGGTCGAGGCATCAAGTTTGACATAAATATCGCTCGACGTGAGAATGTACTTTATCGGCAAGCCAGCAAGAGCAGAAACAATAAAAGCATGGTAACAGAATGCCCCGAATGTCATGAAACTAGCCTAGAAGTCCTCCAAATTGGGTATGCCAGAAAATTACCAATATGGAAACGCTAGAAAAGGCGAGTCAGCATATAATGGTTCCCGAAATAGGACAAAACGAGCGAACAGATTATACGCACCTTAGCGACATGTCGGGAAGAAATGATTCAAGCAGTTCCCTCGGCGTCTTTGGCAGCATCAACGGAAGCATCATCGGCCGCGGCCTTTTTAGCATTTTTACGAGGACGTTTGGTAGGAGTTTCACCGGCAGCTTTGGGCTCTCTGGGTTTGCGCTTGCGCGGAGACGGAGTGACGGCCGCACCGTTTTCGGTAGCACCGTTGGTATTTGGAGAGCTGTCAAGGGTGCTTTTCTTAAGTTTAGCAAAGTGCTGCCTGGATAAGTATTAGTATCGATGCTCGAGTTTCATTTTGTTGTGATATGGCGATGAAGGAAGGGTAGTATTGCAAGCAGTATGCTGCTATGAAATTTCGAGATTTCTGGCTTTGTTCAATCACAAAAGCTAGATGGAGTAGAAAAGGCCTCGACTTGAAAGCAAAACGAAAGGCAAGAATGTAATCGAGCACATACCGGCACGCTTCAGCAGTGAACCCGCCACCCATAGCGGCAGCGACGTTGTCCCAATTAGCTTTGGCACCAGCCTGGTCAATAACGTTCATAAGCAATCTTAGATCAGTCGTAGCGTCCCATGGTCCAGGCATTTTCGCGATAGGTAGCGAAGATGAGGAAAAGGATATTGCGAAGAGACGAGTGCTATAGAGCCGATCTGAAGTGCTGAGATAATGTTGATAGAAATTGGGGACTTCTATGATGAAGAAATAAATGCGAAGAGTGTGAAGGAACAGAAGAAAGATCGAGAAGAGAAAGTCTCAGATTGAAATTTATAGGCGTGAAAAAGCGGGTTTACGACAGTAACAGGCAATACCCCTTTCCGTCTTATAACCAGAACAAGTGAAAACAGATACGGCATGTGACTCTGCGTTCTTAGCAGTAAATAGTCTGTATCATCTGTCTGGAAGTGTGTTTGTAGCGATACAGTTCTCTGAAGCACACATTCTATCTCGGAAGGAATGGTAACAACTGTCGCCCAGTAGAGGGAAAATTCTCTGTGTGGCTTGCTCCCAAGCCAAGCATTCGTTCAATCCATGAGGAAGATGAAGCTCGTCCTGGCTACAGGAGATACTTTGTCCACTTGCAATACCGGCAAGGGGAAAACATCTGTGCTAAGAATACCGAAGTCGATGCCTATAATACTGATCGCACCAGTATTTTCTGCATCTCAAACCAGAAAAAGAGTGTTTTCCACTGATTAGCTGCATGGATTCTGAGAGAACAGAACATGCATGCCTGTAGCGGCTCCGGGCAATGGATTAACCTTGAAGGAAAAGGTGTACTTTCATATCTTGCCGGTCGAGGGTTCATGGCTGTCCTTTAGGAATGACCAGCAATGAGCCCCTACCGCTATGGTAGGCTCACAAGGCAAGGCCGCCCCAGCGGCGCTGACTCGATGGATATAGAGAGCGCTACCTACCCTTTTGGAGTCTCGGCGTCACGACAATCTCTCGCCATTGGTCGGTACCCTGAAGCCAGATACATACTCGCTCTGTTCGTCGGCTCGGGGTATAGTTTGCATCTTCTGGTGAGCGGGTTGATAGCGGCAGAACTGGTTTGTGTTATACCGGCCTCATCCAAAGCATGGCCAGGATCGTGGACGTGGGGTTAAGTTGATGCCCATACAAGTATCCATCACGGGGGTAAAGAAAGCCTCCGGTTTCAATATCTGTTTTCGAGTCTCCGGCCAGGGTAGTATGGCCAGGTCAGCCAAGATGGGTACACGGGCTCAGCGGAATCTTGCAACGGTGGCCAAGGAATATGCTCTGGGAAAAAAGAGGGTAAGCCTAGTTTTCTCTCTGAATTCATGGATTCACCTGCTTGCAAGCAAGAGTTGTCACCATTGAAGATGATGATTGTGAGGTGAAGTTGGAATATCACAAACTCGCTAACTAGTTGCGCCTTTCCAAGACAGGTTTAGCGTCTCATCCAGCACTCTTCTACGACATTGCATGTTCTCCTGTCTTGACCAACTCACTCCATAGACAGACATCTTCTTTCTGCAGTCTGCCTTTATTGTCAAGCTAAATGAAACAAAGGAGAGCTATCTGTCCAGTGTTTAGGAACATAATGTTAGCAACAATACTAAGAGCACACTGCCAATCTTGCTGGAACACAGCATTACCCAAACCAGCCTTCAACTGGAGGTTGGGCTAAACACAATCTACAAGAAACATGCGATCAAATGTGCCATGCCAAAATTAATGTGGCAGTGGCAGCTTCAGCTTGGATCTTTGTCGCGGTTAATGACATTTTCTGATTGACATCCCTGGCTTTCACTAACAAAGCACGGGAAATTATCCACATTCCGACAATGCCTTCAGTCTTGCAAACTCACACAGATCCATATGACCAGAAGCTGCTAGTATGTTACCTGAAGATGGACATATACTGGATGCTGGGATGATTAGGACTGCATGAAACACACGACCATAATCCCATTTATAAGCCCCATTCCTCCCTGCACAAACCTTCATCACATTGAATTTTTGCCTGTTTTGGAGACAAGAACCGGTGATATTGGATGTTGACGTCTTGAGACAAGTCATTTGATTGACAATTCTTAATATTCATTCTACTTGGGTCAATCGAAACTACTTGTTCTTGATACCCCGTGTCTCCATACGACCCCGACATGGCAACTCTTAAAAGGAGCAAAACTCTACCGGCCGATGGGCAGACCACCAAATTCCTGTATACAATTTTGAAGCAATTGGACCTGAAATCGGTATGCGGCGCCTCTGAGTGTATCTTGCCCATCCCTCAGCTGACATAGTTTGTCCCTGGAGATTGATTGGAACCTGGTCGCCTCACAACTGGACATCACGAATGGCCATGCTGCAAGAATGAGATTCTCCCGCTTTAGGCAACACATGGAAGGAATATCTACCACTCCTAGAACTCCTCGCCCCAAGAAGCCGAAAGCCACCAAAGCGAAGCCGAAGAAACAGAGCTTCAGCGACTTAAAAGCACAGCCCGAGCCACCCAAAATCAAACCAGAGCCAGCTATCAAGGTGGAACCGAGCCTCATGAGCCAAATAGATCCCTCTTTGCTTGCTTTTCCACGAGTTCCGGGACCAATGCAATTTCATCCGTTTTCAACAGTTGCGCCCGCAGACCTAACCAGGCCCTATCCGCCATCGGAAATACCAATCGGGTATCCGCGACCGCCCATTGGGCAAAACTGGCCTCATATTAAAACTGAGCCCTGCGATCAAGAAGTTGTCATGACGGATGCATTTGTGAAGACCGAACCCGATAACTGAGCATCGGGTAATGATTTTGACGGAAAGACGGCGGTGCCTGGGCTTCCAACAGTTTTCCTTTGTTATATGATATCCTACAGCACCTCTTTCTCACTGTCGGCTCAACTTTTTGCTGCATGATTTGGAAAATGGTTATCACCAAATTACTGTCTTCCAATTCTATCCATATGCAGTTATATTACTGGTTTCCAGATCTACTCTCTGTTACAGCTCTATCTCAACATCACAGAATACCATAGCTTTCACACCTTTCATCCAGCGCCACTGATATTATAATTTGTTCACCTAAAATTGGGCACCGGGTTTCCAATATCTTCTCACTTGTGGCCCTGCAGGTAAGAAACTTCCCCTGAATCAGGTGAGCTATCCCGCAAGCTAACTCAACAGTTCGGTGAATTTCCAATTCAGGCACCGTATCTTTCGTCTCAGATACAAGCCCATCCGGGCAAGCCATTCCTCTTTTGAACATCTCCCGTATTGGTCTTGTTTATAAAATCCTTTCACATCACACGCTCTTCATCACTTTCTTTTTCCCTAGCAACTCCATTCTTCACATTTTGTTATTTCTTCTCTCCCACAGATCACAATCAATTCGCCTGATATCTACTACATCTTTCACTTCTAAAAATGGCTGAAACCACTCCCGAGGTCTCAAGCAGCAGAGTTACCGACGAGACATTTATGATGGAGTGTTTCAGACACATCCAAAACCCCGTTGTTGTAAGTGGCCTCCAATATCCTTCCACGACTCGAAACTTCTAGAGCAAGCATAGGTATCTCTGCCTCCCTTGATTAACGCGAAGCGTTCTCAGGTCGATGTCAGTGGGGTCGCAAAGGCCTTGAACTACACCAACCCGGTGTCTGTTTCCAACCGTCTTTCTCGGTTGAAGAAAAAGTTCAACCTTCGCGTCAGCTCCACCACCGGTCCCGTTCCGGTCGGCGACGAAGCCGACATCTCCGCCGCAGTTGCGGGCGCGACCCCAAAGAGCACTCCCCGTAAAGGCGCCCGCGTTGCTAAGGGTCCGATAAAGGCCAAAGCTCCAACCGATGGTGAGGAACCCAACGACGGCAGTCCCGTAAAGCCAGCCAGAAAGGCGGGTGGCGGCCGTAAACGCAAGACCGCTGCGACTCCAGCTCCTGTCGAAGAGCAAACTGAGAATGGTGAAGCCACCGAGAATGGCGCGTCCCACATCAAAGACGAAGGTGCTATCGTTAAACCAGAGGCCAGCGATGCCTAGGAGCAGATCGGCCTGGTGGTAAGCGGACACGTCCTGAGTTCTTGGTTGTTAATCACTCCCTTTAACCACTTCTATAGATACCTTTGAGGTCGCCACAAGTTCGACCATCCGCTCTTACGGAAACCGGTCAATAGTCCGTATCTTAAACACGCTTTCTCGGGATTCTACTACGACTCAAAAATGTTCTAATCGTTCATGTTGAATGCGCTTTGTCTACCCCAAACTGTATCTTGATCTTGGTTTCCCCCTGCCTGTATTCTCTCATTTGCTTTGGAGGATTGATAACTAGCTTTGATCAACTGGATAATCAGCTTGGGATGATATCTTGCTTAATAGTAGACAGCTCAAAGGCAAATACGATTTTTCCCGACTTAGTGATGTTACTGCTCCTTCTTCTTGATATTTGTTGATGAGAGCCTAAGCATGCCATCCTCGCAAACACACATGTAGAATGAAGGTTAGCCCTTCCTAGGTGATCGACCCTAGTTATGGGAATTCCGCAGAGCCCGGCAAATCTAGATGAATAAATTGTCCAAGGGCTAGACTATCTGAGCTATCGCCGTGGCTCAAGACACCTCCAGTAGAGTCCTGTAAATGATAAGCGCCCCTTGCATCGTCGTAAAACAACTCTCGTAGTTCTTACTGGGCGTTGAAGAGTCGTTCCATATATCAAAGTGGTTTTAAAGACTGGCATCCGTATCCTGGGGTCACCTTCGGCAAAGAGCCTCCCATTCCATCTGGTTGAAGAATATCAAGCTGACCAACTCATATAACTCCTCCATCAACTGTGTGCTGAGAGGCTCCCCTGAATCCCTTTTAAGGTTCAATTTCTTCTTGTCTGCTTTTCCTTCTCTTCCATCAACTTGCAATCCTCCACCCTGCTACTGTGTCTTATCAACTATCTTTCAGGAAGCACTCTGCTCTGCCATTATACAGTGCACTTCTTCTACCGTTGTGCTCCGCCAAACTATTTCCCCTTTTTGACAACAGGGTATGCACCGCACGCTCCATATTCATTTGCAGGAGACGAGAACAATATTGACGCGCTCGACTTGGACAACGCATAACAAGGGAGCTAGACACGAGTTGTTTTGAGGACACCAAGGTGAGAGGCCTCTCCAGTTGACTAAAATCAGATCCGTTCACCTGGGTAGTTGATATACCGCCATCAAGTGAGAGCATAAAAGTCCCACACACTCCCGAAAGTCCTCACATTTCTGTCTATTTCCCTGATCAGGGTCAGCAATGCACACACATCCTTTCAAGAAGTGAAAACTGTTTACTCACTTTCTCTCCTCTGTCCTTTTGACATATTTCACTGCACCTCCTCCTACCCTCAACATTCCACTTTCTGCCATACAATCCCACAGCCTTCTTGCAATATTTCATTTCAAATCACAAGAAGAAGCACACGGAAAGGTGCACTGTGTGCGAGATCCAGTCTGATATCAATTTATCAACAGGCAAACATGTCGCGTATTAGTGCAGACGACCAACTCAACTTTTTGTTGAGTTGTGTAAAGAACTCCAACAATGGAAAGGTACGTGAAATCAGCCTCCAATAACAAATGATAATCGCCATGGCGACAGATGCGTGCGTTCCATTGCAGCTAACAATAGTGCCTTGTAGGTCAACTTTGCAGCCGTCGCAGAGGAATGTGAAATTGTCACCAAGGGCGCCGCGTAAGTCCACCCGCATTGGAAACCCCCCATTCCAAAAAAAATCCGCCTGTTGTGGGTATATGATACATCTGGAAGTGCAAGCCATTTCTTCAAATATCAAGAACCTATGGGCTTTCACGACTTCTCATGTTTCAATTTTTAAGAATCCAAGATTCTAACCCCAATCTGCCACAGCGCAAAACGATACGAGCGGCTCATGAAAGCCAACGGAATCAACCCCAACGGCGGTGGTCCCGCTACTCCAGCCGATGGCGAACCAAGTCCTCCTGAGACACCCAAAAAGCCTCGCAAAGCCCCTGCCAGCAAAGCAGGAACCCCCAAGGAGCCCAAATCTGCCGCTAGCACTCCACGTAAGCGCAAGGGAGGGAAAGCAGCAGGCGCAGCGGCCGATAACTCCCCGACAAAGAAGTACAAGTCTGCCGGAAAAATCAAAGCGGAAGATAGCGACGATGGTGCTGCCGCCAACAATGATGCAGCCTCTGGTGAAACTCAAACTGGCAACGCGGGCCCAGAAAATGATCCTTTCTTGGTAACTGCTGTTGGCAGCGACAAGAACGTCGATATCAAAGCTGAGAACGTTGAGGAGGACATTGAACTTGAGGTTTAGATGGCAATTCTTTTCCTCGAACAGTTCCCGATTTCAATGTCTGCAAAATACCTTGCTGCTTAACATAGTGATTGCTTTGGTACTTGCATAGAGGAAATTTTCAATATCGTACTTAAGGCTTGATTTTGGGGAACGCCAGGAAGAAATGAGTGGCATATGGATAGTGACTTGAAGAATTTCGTGTTCAATATCGCTGAACAGCAATCAAGCAATCGCAGAAAAAGGTATTGATATATTAAATGGACGTTTGGTGAAATAACAATCCAATGTAATCAAATGGAATTATAAACACCAGCAATACCATCTCCCTGAATATTTGGGTTCTCACTGAAGAATAAAGGGCAAAAAATCAATTGTTCATGGCAATACTACCTTTCAGGCATCATCCATCACAACTTCAAGTATCTTCTTCTTGTACTGCCTTAGTGCTGCATCTCGCTTCCGCATTTGCCTCTTCAAGCTCAAATATCGCTGTTTCCAATCCGGCTCCGTGAGGAGCAAATCACTGCCGGAGTCATCTGCTTGTGTTTGTGAAATATCCCCCGGCAATCTGTCCGCTGTCTGCGACCAAAAGTCGACGGGGTTTCCACTAGCGTCTACCGATGAAATGGAAATTTGAATTTTCGTTGTGGTCGTGATGCCGGCTGACAGCATCAAGTCATAGTGAAGAGTGCATTGGATTCGAGGTGGCCCTTGAGGCATATCGTCAAATGTTGTATGAGCGATAGGCATGGAATCCGTTTCTCTGGGCCTGGAGGTAACAGTCGGTTCACGCACGATGTTAATCCTCAAAGGCCCAAGTCTTTTTCCACCCAGGCCCAGCCGAGGACCCAGACCTAGGTAAATTGCGCAATATACTGCGAAGTTATTGGGAGGTTGGTTGGTAGCACACTGAGAATCGATCTGCTTGAGTATAGCATCGGTGATGATGCTGGAGCCCTTCTCACTCAGAATACCAAAGCCTCCAGAGTTTTGCGCACGTTGAACTTCAAGTGAGAACATAGCTGCTACTCTGTCGAGAGAGAGGGTATCTAAGTCTTGAGGTGAGATGAAATGTTCGGGATGCCCAGGGTAAGAATCTTGTTGGTCATGGTCGTATGGGTGCGTTGGCTCTCTGATGACCTGGTTTTCAACAGATGGCCGACGATACTCTCCATTCACGAGAAGCTGAGGCGTCGCCAGCCTAACTGGGGGCTTGGGCGAACCCTGCGGGACTTGAAGCTGGAGTTTTACTGGCCGTAGAGTGCCCGTATTCGGAGTAGGGATAGAACTTGCTGGATCCTGCGCCGCATTGCTAGCTACATCCCCGCCAACCCTGTCTAGGCTTGGAAGGTTGGAATCCACAGGCTGAGAAGACTCGTATTCTGCAGGCATCGGGGCATTGAAGGTGCCCCCAATGTCGGTAGCTTTGGCACTTTGGAACGCTTGATGATTTCTTTCTTGATCCAACGGAGCTCCACGGGGCGGGGCCCATGGCGGGAAATCCGGCTGATCCCTCCGCCGCTTATAATGCAACTTATTTGCGACATCGGGAGTTATAGCGGAGCGTGGCTCTCTGTCAAAAAAGGCATCCTGAGGCGCAGAACGAGGGGTCACAGCTGACTGAGGATATCTGAATGGAGAAGTTCGTTGTGCACCAGGGAAATCCCATCGTGAGCTGGCACCTGGTGGTACAGCATGCCGTTGATGCTCAGTCTGACTATTGGTGCTGAATACAGAGTTTGTCGCCCAATTATCGTGTTGCTCGAAATCATCTGGAACCGCGCTCCATGGAGTGTAGGATACATCGCCGTTCCCACCAACGATGTTTTGTGTGTCTAAGCGTGGTCTTTTGGGGGTCTTTTGTTCAAGTAACGCTCGTTTGCGGCCCTTTCTGGGCTTCCACTCGGGGAACAGGGCTCGCAGAACAAGATCGTCCTCCCTTGGCACACCGTCCCGGGCATCCCCATCTTGCTCCTGCATAGCACCGATATTGCTATAATAAGGGTGTTTATTCCCAAGACAGTAATCGAAAAAGGCATCCACGTGCATGGCACGCATCCACCGCTAATGGGAAATTAGAATCAAGACAAAAATTTCATATGGACCGAATAGAATGAGATGGATCGGACCTTAAGGCGTACAGCATACTGCTGCACTTTCTGTGTGCTTTGTTTCTTCTCCAGAGATGGAGGCTCGACTCCAAGCTCCATGGCCAATTGGATCCAGGTCTTCAGCTCCTTGCGGTCGAATTTCTGTATCAATTGCCAGAGAATATATATGCTGAAACATTTCCCATCGCTTCGGGGCGGTGATCGGAACATTCTCCGCAGCTCGGACGTATTTGTAGTGGTTGGCACTCCCGGGTTGCAGTAGAAAATGAAATCTATATAAGCATCGTCTATCGTTGAGTCTGTGATGTCGCGCGATGGCGGCGTGCGAGATTCGATAGACGGCAAAAGCTCTCCGTTCCGCACCGCTGCGGAGACAGGTGGCGACATGGACGCTGCTGACTGACTCCTCCGGAGGAGCTCTGAGCGAGGTAATCGAGGAGAAGCCTGGAGACTTCCGGGAGTGCTTCTGCGGTACAGCGGAGGTGACATTGCATTGCGGAAGGACCCTTGGCTCTGCGGTGCAGAAGGAGTGGTGTTACGGATCAGATCCGAAGGGTTTTCGGGGTGCTGTTGGTCCATGATGGACGAATCTGTCTGCATTGGGACGTTTCAAAGCGGAGATGGAAAGATATACAGAGCGCAGTGGCCGTTTAGCACACCATTCCAGCCGCAAAAGATGTAAAAGGACCAGTAAAGGAGCTTCCTTGCCGCATTCACTACAAGGGGAAGCACGGAACGATCGACCGGAGTACGGGTCCCTGGTTCTTTGACAGCTGTTTCAGCGCATGAACTCTCAAAATGAACTGGAATTGCAGGTGTGAGACACTCATAAAAGGGAAATGGCCTCACAGGCCGTGTTGCGGGAGCTGGAGGGGGAGCTTGAGGAGTGCTTCAGGGATAAAAATAGCAACACGAAGACTTTTCCCCTTGGCCGCCAAAGATCGCCCCCTCCTGACAGCTGGAAATAGAACGGCTTGCATTAGCGGCCCAGCTCAGTTGAAGGGAAATTTGCGAGGTTCGCGCCGGGCAGAGATGAAGCTGGGGTGAAACCAAGATGAGAATACTGTACTACAATAATCAGTTGATCTTCTCTCTTTCTCTCTGTCTCTCCGTCAAAGTGAAGTCTGGATATTATGTAAGCAACATAGATCACGTGATATACTACTGTCATGTGACTTAAACCTTATTACAAAGCGATCAACCTCAACTTCACTCGACCTCCAACTCAACTCCATCGCAAGACGCGATCCTGTTCTATGGGCAACAAGGCGCTTCCTGACAGCCGCAATTCCATCGCTCTTCCAAGGAGCCTTGGACTGCTCGCCCATTCTGATATCCTTCCACTTTTTCACATCATCTAGTA
This sequence comes from Uncinocarpus reesii 1704, assembly GCF_000003515.1. Classification (NCBI taxonomy): domain Eukaryota; kingdom Fungi; phylum Ascomycota; class Eurotiomycetes; order Onygenales; family Onygenaceae; genus Uncinocarpus; species Uncinocarpus reesii. The sequence continues at coordinate 3,363,941 of NW_003052499.1, read as the reverse complement.
GAATTGGTTTCTACTCGATTTCTTTCATTTCCAGATGGCTCCAGGCACTCGATCAATGTCCGTAGCCCGTCAGCGGCCGGCACAGCGCCCTGTTCGTTCCACACGCAGCGCAGCCACTTCTTATAAGGAGTGGTCGGACTCGGACTCGGATTTCGAGAAGGCCAACCGGGCGATGACACATGTTGAGTACGTGTCGGAAAGGAAGTGGGAGGCTTGCCGCTCTGCCCGTTCACCACCAACTGACAATCCTTTACATGCCCCGGAACACAGCCCTGGGCCGGCGAAGAAGCCAAAACTGGACGTGGATGAGGCCAGTCTACCTTTGGACTCGGGCGAGGCTAAACCGCCATGGGCCACCCTCCCGTACCACATCCTTTTCAAGATATTTCTCTATTTATCGCCTTTTATGAATGGACAACCTGTGGTCGATACGTCTCGGTCTGTCAAATGCCTGCTAGGACTCTCTCGCCTCTCTCGGGCTTTCTTTGACCCAGCCGTCTCGGCACTCTATTTCTCACCGCCCGTCCTTCCGGCTTGTAAACTGAAAGGCTTGCTGGAATTGTTAAAACAAGATCAGGACTCCCTATGTATCAATTATCGGACGAAAATTAGACACCTTGTGATGGACACTTCCGCGAAGCCTCAAATGGTCCATGCACTTCTTCAACTCACCCCGCAGCTCAAATACTTGCGGTTCTTTCACGCCGGGGGATACAGGCAAAATTCCAGTCGCACAATCCATTCTCCCCATTGGCTATTTTGCGACATGCCTCAACCGGAAGCCTTACTTAATTTACGCCTTCATAGCTGGGAGTGGAATGGAGGTATCTGTCTCCCATCCATCAAGTCTGTGCATAGCCATCCGGCATTTTCTTCACTTCAGAGCGTGCGCTTTTACCACCTCTATCACTGCGATGGTAAACGATCTGGGCCTCCTGGGGACTTGAACTATCAGGACCCCGCTACTCAGGCTCATGAGCTAGCCTCCGCCCTTGCTCTCTTGCCCAACCTAAAGCGGTTAGACTTTACCCAATGTTATTTCACTTGTGACCTTCTACCTCTGCTCCCCATGGATCTGAATTCACTATCAATTGTTGGTTGTTATGACATGAATTCCTCGGTTATTAGGAAATATTTATCAAGCCATGGGCGGCACTTGCATGAACTGGTCCTGGCTCAGAACAGCAGGCTCGATATGTCCTTTGCCCCTCATTTAGGCGAATTTTGCCCGCGGCTCAAGGTTTTTATTATGGATTTTAACACCGCCACGAGAAGGCATTCGCGGCAGGAATCTGAGACGAGCTCTGAAAATTTGCTCTCGGATTCCGGATTGCCTACTTGGCCGTCAACTTTGCAATGGCTGGAACTGCAACGCTTAGGTAAATGGCAAATTCCGGCCGCGGAACGACTGTTTAACTCCATCATCGACTCTGCTCCCCATCTTCGGGACCTGAGGACACTTATCATCACTGCAATAATTGATGTTGACTGGCGTGACCGGGCAAGGTTTCGCAAGCATTGGATGAAAAAACTAGAACGGACTTTTCTCCGAAACGCACCACCGCCCAGCAGGCAATCGGCGAGGGACAAAAGGTCGGCATTCGCTCGTGCCGCTCCGCCTCTTAGCGAGAGCGATACCTCGGCCACGGGGGCGTCGTCAAACCAGAAACAGACACCGCAGCAGGGTCCAAAGCGGCGAAGTAATCGCATTGCAGCGGCTGAAGCCGTGCATATCAAGCCAGTCGTAAACAGAACCTCGAACGGTTCCCCTGCAAGCGTGACGTCTGATAGTTCCCCTGGTGAAACATCAGAAAACCACCTGCATGGAATGTGTGATGTGGTGAAAATTCGCATTGACAATTTGCGACCCGCCACCGTTCTTCTAGACGCTGAAAACATCAGCGACGATGAAAGCGGAGATTCGGATTGGAATGGTGTCGACTTGGACTTTGACAACGGTTATGCATGGTAGGATCCCTGGGCCGCCTTGGCGCTCTACAGACTCGAGATTTGATTTTAGTTGGAATTTCTTCCGATTCGCATTGTCGTAAATTTAATTTACTTTTTTCGTCTTGTTCTCGAACATTTCTTCGAGCCCTTTCATATCGGACTTTTGTTTGCCGGGGCCCTGGGGTCTAGACGCCGGGCGGGCGGCGAGGCGTTTTATGATAGGCAATCCAAAAAAGGGTGAAGGGGGCAGGCATACTTGTAATTAATAGGCATGGATGGTGTTGTCCTTGGGCTTACGGCCTCTATTATAGCAATGCCATATTAACTTGCGTTGCGTTGCCTTCGGGGGTGAAATTAAAGAGTTACTGGGGTTATGGACGATGATCATGGCTGATGAGCCGAGGATTTCATCCCCTGAAACAGTTCAATTCATTAGTTAACTAGGAAATGCTGATCTACTCTATATAATGTTTCCGGCAAGGCTCATGTCGAGAGAATCAGCATTGGAATGGTCGAAATGGCGTATTCGGCCTATTTTCGAATATCCCATCCAGAGCACCCGGGAATCCTCCTACTTTTTGTCCCAACTCATGCTGCCTTGATCTTGTCTTTTCTGACGAATTTGAAGCTTCCAACATGCAATCGAGTTCCAAGACATTTCCGCCATCATTCAGAGGTAGGGCAAAGGCAGACTCAATCGAATTTTCGCCAAAGAACAAACTCGGGCTACTAGAGCCATCCCACGAGCAAAAGTCCCCATTCAAGATGCTAAACGCAGGGCCGGCCGACGTATGCGCTGCTTGGTCCATGGCTAGGGGGTTCGAGTCGGCGGTGCCTATTGGCAATAGCTGCATGTCCTGCTCCTCAATGGCCGGGTCATAGCTATGCGATAGCCCCCAGAACCCATCAATGGTCAAGTCCTGGAAACTATAGGAGCTTCCCGGCTCTGAGCTGCTTGACTCCAAGGTTTGGCTGATTCGTCCAGACTGTCTACATGATGCTGCCTGGGGCCTTCGACCGCTATGGCAAGAGGATCGTGGTTGTCTGTAGACACACTGCCGTCCCAGTCTCTATTAGAAAAAGTCAAGTTAGGGTCATGTCTAAAATCTTTCAGAGCAGACACCACGCATACATGACACTGATCGCATGGCCTGGCCCCATTGCCTTCAGGGCGCTCAAAATCATTAGCATTGTGTGCTTCTCCTCCCTGGCAATTTCAACTCACATCTGACTTTTCTTGACTTGCAGGATTCACAAGCTCCACGACGCCGAGTCAGTGCTCGTTTAGTATCGCAGGGACGAGCTGCAGCGGCCGTCATCAGCCGCTGTCTTGGGCAGTCAAGCGAAATAATTTTTGATGGAGACTTTCAAAGTTGCCAGGATATAGACTGTCGCTTGAGCACATAATTGAGATCACTCGGCTACGACTCTCGTCTCTGACCTGATATTTAAGGTCAGAGCAAAAAAAATACTCGACCCTCTATTGCCCTTGACACACTGGAAGGAGCCATTGCTACGCTGATCAGGGAAGTTAAAGAGGCAAGCCACAGGTCGTGCATCACAGCAATGCTTAGTTGTCGGTCCAAAAGTGGGAAATTTGTCAAGGGCTGGCAGATACGAAATCGTATCTACGATCTTGTTGGCCGTCTATCCTTCAGCCCTGGAAAGCCCAGCTGTTGGGAGATCTCAGTTGCGGACATGATCGCCGTTAGACAACATTTGGAAGCCTCGAAGACGTCCGCAGATCACTGACTTTAAGCTGAGCTGACTCCACGGAATCATAAACAATGCTCATCTGTGTTCCGAATAAGGCCACGCATCTACTTTTTGTAACAAATGTCCGACTTGTTTAAGCCCTTGTTCAACCGTCAAGCAACGCTGTTCAGCGTCTAGTTCAGTCCCCGCGGACAGGATCTCGCGGGAACTGAAGGCTGCGAGTGAGTTATACAAGGGTACTTAGAACTTGGACCTATTGCTGTTAGTGTTTTACCCAAATCATTGACAAGTTCAATCAAGCAATTGATCATCGGTAACCATCAAAAGCTTGGATTATCCCCTGATGCTGTCAACGTAACCCAACAGATAAAGAAGACACTGATTGGTGCTATGCCTGGACATATCTATGCTGGAATCTCTCAGCCCTTGACCTGAAGGATTTGTGTGACACAGCCAGCATCGTGGTTCTCGCATGCAAAATTGACTCACAAAGCAATCAACTTGCCCGGATATTCGGGATATCACGGCGGAAGGAGTCTAATCCCTGTGATCCTGCTAGATATATTTCGAGGGGTTGGATTACAAAATAGACGAAGCCTTCTCGTTTTCCTCTGGCTATATTGTTTTTCGATTTCAGGAGTCGGATGGGCTGTGGGCCTAGACACACTGCTCATCGGCATTACTTTCTGGGTTATGCTTGTCTCTGAATATCATAGTTCTCGTTGTTGGCCAAGCGGCGGGAATATGCTTAGACCAAGGGCGGTAGCCTGCGCGCACAGATTTGATTTTACTCCTCTTTTGAGAAGGCCATAGTTGTGGTTTCTCCAATTCAGCTCTCTGCTTTTGCTTCTTTTACCCTAAACGTGAAACAGTTTCAAACTAGATATCTTTTTTTCACGTAGTTAACAGTTATACCCTTTAAAATCTTCTTTATATGACCAACTCCTCACTTCATGGCCAGATATTGTAAGAATCTATATCTGCAAGAAATTGTCGCAGGATGCCACCCAAGTTGCCCTTCTTAATCAAGTGCCTCCCAGTTGAAAGACTCATATTTCACCTGTGCCACATCATTCTGTGGCACCAGCCAGCATGTATTCAAAAAGCCTTCAGCCTCCCAGCTCATACGAGCGCTAGGAATTGGGAAAACGTCGGAACCACTTCAATGAACATAGGTGCCCTTGCGCTGTAAACAAGGTTTTAGAAATATCTTGCCATGAAAAGGCTGGGCCCGGGAAGGATAAACTGGAATTGCAGCTCCTTCGTCTCTTCCATTCATCTCTTTCTCCGCTTCTTCATCAGTATTGTCAAGTAATATTTTGTGTTTGGGGGGAGATTCTGGTTCTGATCACTTGCCTGAACCTTTGTTAGTGACAATAAGTAAGCTGTGATATTTCGAGACACAAAACAAGTTTCGTTTTGAAGTCCTCCACGCGCTTAGTTTCCATCTCAAGCCAGCCGTACTCTTTATCTCCAATGTAGGTGCTGTCAGGGTATGTGGTTGCAACATCAAAATCTATCCACACAACTCGTTCTGGGTCGCTAGGTACAAGCAGGATGTTCTTGGGATAAGGATTGTGTTCAACTAGAGCGAAATGGACCTGTTGAATGCCATTGATACTCTTGGCCATTCGCTCTCTGCTGTAGGTAACGCAGTTCATTAGGAAGGCATTTGGAAAGATACTCTATCAGGATTGAGCTGGGGGGATGGCAGTCACGCAAGAAAGTATTCAGATGAGGAGCAAAGCCCTCTGTGTCCAAGGACAAGGTGTATCCGTAAAAGTATGAGCTGACGTTCGAATCCCTTTCTGATAACAAAACCAGAGCCAAAGGCGTTAAAAGGTTCTTATTAATAGGCAAGTGAGATGACTCAGAACCGTGGAGGAACCTTGGGACGAGCGACGGGAAGTCTACCGTGAAACTCTGTTGATGTTGGGCAAGTCCTTCCACGTATTGTTCAATATTCATCGGATATCAAGTTATCGGGCGGCGCTAGAAGCAAGCTGTGCAAATGCTCAGAATGTCAGTCGTCAGCTGGGAAATCAAAACGTCTGAAATCTGGAGAATCAACCTGCGCCCTGAAATGCCCGTCTGTGGCTCGATGTCAGTGGCGGTTCTCCCAGCTCGACACATAGCTGTACGCTTCGATTGGTATCAAAGATGCATTTCACTGAATCGTTCAAATTGATCAAGAAGCTAAGGGACAATATGTTGATCTCCACCTGATCAGTGTGTATTCTTCTCTTTGGTGCTGCCGCTTGCATTAATTAACTGGGCCCTGCAGTTGGAGCGGCAAGTTGACTAGCCCTTACATGCATCTGTTGAGCTTTTTGGTCACGCAGCACCACACATTTGCCATCCTGGACGACGGGAGACCACTTCAACTCCCTTCCATCCACTCAAGCCGTCCACGAGAAACACCAACAGCGGCTATTCGAATCCAGACTCGAATAACTCGTGGACTAATCACATCTCCCACGATTCACACCATGTTGCTGATGTAGCGTCGGTTCTGGCTTCATCATTGGCGACAGTCTGGTCGATCTGGGTGGCCACATTCTTGTCTCTTCGACCTATCTCCCTGGTTTTCAACTCTTTCTTTCGTTTAGCCGCTTCCAACTACCTATTTATTCTCGTTTGGAGCCAAATCCTCTTTACGACGTGCTATTCTTCGAGCGACTTTTATTTTCCTTGCGTTCTCGTCCAGCGGTATCGTTTGCGGGCTGTACGACTATCATCCAGACTATCTCTCTCTCCGTCTTTTCCATTCAGGCTTGAAGCATGAGTACACAATCATCGAGGGTACGAAGCCCAGCAGATGTTGGTGGGCCATCTGCCCCCCCACCACCGCTGCCCGAAGGATGGTATGTTCCGGTCGCTCTGTCAACACCTAGAAGAAGCTGATGGCTAATGGTATTTGGATTCTAGGCTTGCACAGTGGGAAGGGACACTACAAAGGTGGTATTTTGTCCAACCCGCCACAGGCAAATCGCAATGGGAAGTGCCCACTGAGCCTTTTATCCCTACTCCGTCTTCAACGCCTCACTCTGTTGCAAGTCCGGGTCCGTACCATGCTCCGCGAGCAGCAAGCCTGGCGCCGTCCGAGACCGAAGCCGCTTCAAGAGAATTTCAAGAGTTAAGGAGTGGGAAATTCTCCGGCACCAGCGGTTTCTCTGTATGTGAACGCGCCGTCAACGATATTTTCACCCTCTCTGACTACTTCAAACTAGAACCCTTCATTCGGAAATATGCAGCCTTCACCATATCAGCAGGTCTCGACTCCTGGATCCCAACGCACTCCTACTCTCAGTGGCACGCCAACTCAGAGCGATCAAATGCACTCATCCAGGCCGCCTAGCCAAGGCATTCTTGGGCAGGTTGCATCCGATCTAGCGAGCCGAGCCAACTCTGATGACATGGTCGATGTCCAAAAATCCGTATGTATACCTTACAGCTCCTTAGTCATTGTTAAGGGTGGACTGAACGATTAATCTAACTGTTCAATTGCTCTCCTCTTCTTACAGAACACCCCCAACCAATACACATATCCTCAAACGTATAGTCAAGTCCAGGGCACAACAAACCAAGTTCAAGATGTTACTATGGGACAAGAAACATCGTACCTACCAAACGAAAGCGCGGGTACAAGTGCCCCCTTTACTGCCCAGCAGACTCAAATGTATGCCACAACGGATTCTGGCCAGATTCCTAAAGGAGTTTCCCCAATGAATATGCCAGGTGCACCCCAGATGTCCCAGCCCATTGGAGAAGACCAGCCTGCGATGGCCCAACCAAAAGGTAATATCCCATTGGATCCTGGACCCCAATATCAATATTTCCAGGGACAAACACCCCCAGCCCAGCCAGGAATGATGCATTACCCTAACCAGCCCCATCAGCCGCCGGATGGATATTACCAAAAAGGACCCATTCCAGTTCCACCAGGCCAGTTTCCACCCCGGATTTCGCCAGCTTCTCAACCAATGGGAAATGGTATTACTGTAATCCATCAGGACCCTAATGCCACACCCCTTTTCCCAACTCGGCATTCTGAAGCAGAGCGTCGACGCCAACAGGCCGGATTTAATAGCCGGACGCCCCCGGGTCAGGCTTATCAGATACCGCCAAGCGGCGGTTATACCCAGAATGTAAACCCCAATCAAGTAGCGCCAGGATACCCCCAATATGACCAGTATGCCCCAAGGAGTGGCCAGAGACAATCAAGCCAAGGAAGTGGCCCGCCATGGGATTATGATAGAAGCCACATGGATCCCCAAGGATACCCCGCGCAAGCTCGTTATACACCGCCGCAACGGCAACAACCCCCTCAACATTACAGAGCAGACAGTGGAGGTTATTCCGGAGGTTGGGGACGATGAATCTTTTTAATGACCACTCCATATAGTTTGTTTACGCAATGATGACGGGGCCGGTGGAGGATGTTTGTTTTCGCATTTTTCTTTTCTTCATTTGGCCTTTAAGAGCAATTCATCCCGTGGTTCGGTTTACTGAGTTTTCGAAGATGGTGTGTAGCGATACATCCGAAGCAGCGCTGTACTAACTAATATTGATGATTTCCAAAGTTGATGGGCGCCCTTGATTGGATAGCGAGTGGATTGTCTAGTTTTTTGTAATAATTGACTAAGCGCCCTAAGGCGGTGGGATCGCAATGCTCAAAAAATAATTCTGCCAAATTGTATTTTCACCTGTGAGCGAGCTGCGAGATTCTTCGATTGTGGACTTGACTGTCAAAAACGCAAAATACAGTGGTCGGATATACTCCGTAATGGCGTCCGTATATAAATCCATCGCGAAAAGACGGAAGGTCAATTCTGAAGAGAATGAGCTCGACGGGGATGTGCATATGGAAGACAGACTCAGTGACGAAAGCAGCGACAGCGACCTGGAAGAGTCAGACGAGGAGCACAGCATAAATGGCGAAACGATGACAAAACCTAATGATAGTTTATCGAATTCTTCTGGGTTTATGCCGAAAACCAGGATCTTAATGCTCACCTCAAGAGGCGTATCACATAGGTGAGTGTCGTGTACAAAAGCTAGCCCAATTGATCTTGATTCAGGTCCTAATATACCCTTCTGAAATCTAGACATCGTCATCTCCTTGCTGATCTCAGCGCCCTCCTTCCACATACCCACAAAGAAAGCAAACTCGATACCAAGAAGAAAACAGCGGGCTACAATTTCCTCCTCAACTCACTCGCCGACCTCCACTCCTGCAATGTCATTTTTTTCCTAGAAGCAAAGAAGCACGGTCAAGATCTTTACCTGTGGCTTTCGCGACCGCCTAATGGCCCTACGATTAAATTCTCCGTTACCAATCTACATACGATGGGCGAATTGGGCACAGGATTTGCTGGGAATTGTCTAAAGGGTGGACGTGGGATAGTAGTGTTTGATCCATCCTTTGACGATAAAGAGATCATGAAAACCGGAAACGAGTGGAGGGGATTGGTCAAAGAGATGCTCAGGGGAGTATTTTCTGTGCCAAAACGTGGCGTTCGGGGAATGAAGCCGTTTATTGACCGTGTGATTGGCATATATTGGGTGGATGGGAAGATATGGATTCGGGTTTTCGAGATACGAGAGACTGATGGTAAAGTGGGAAAGGATGGCGAAGAGGAAGAGGTTGCAGATAAAAAGAAGTCGAAGCGAGGGAAGGATGGGCTGCCGCATCTCTCCCTTGTCGAAATCGGTCCGCGATTTGTTCTTACGCCCATCGTGATTTTGGAAGGGAGCTTTGGCGGCCCTGTTATCTATGAAAATCGGGAATATGTGAGCCCGAATCAAGTACGACGGGAGATCAGGCTGAAGAAAGCTGCCCGATATGTTTCCAGACGGGCTGGGCAGATGGATAGGACGGTCAAGAATGCGGCATTGGGCTTAGGCACCGAGGGTGAGCCGAATAGGAAAAAGGATGAGCTTGATTCGCATGTGTTGTTTGCTTAGGCGCGTTCTTGGGTTCTTGTCTCATGGGTTCCATTAACGGAATGTAACTACAATATTTTCCTTTATTTTGTAATACCCAATGGGTGTATTATTCCTTTCCAACCGACCTCCCATCATTGAATGGTTGTACGACGCCAAGTCCAATACCAGATATTCCGCTTATCTAATCTTCCTCTTGAGCCCCTTTGCCTTTCAATTGAACCTCTTCCCATCGCTCTCTTGCCTTCTCACCAGCAACCATGGAAGCAAGGGAGGATCATCCAGGCGCTTTGCGGCTGCCCTTTACTTGCGATTTTATTCTGGCTTCTGTCAGAAACTTACAGAAAGATGTAATCACTTCCTCTGAACCCCCCAGCAGTGGGGCCGCCAGCAGCTAAATCCTCTCACGCCTCTCGTCAACAGCGGAGTTGTGCTCGCGATTGCTTCGCAACGTCTCTGTTTTCCATATCAAGGACGGTCTGATATATTGAGACTTGGTTTAAGCCAATATTTGAATCGACAAGTCATAGATAAGCTATTTATTCAAGCGGGTATACGATCAAAAAGACTGTTTTTTTTATAGATATTAAAGGTATGGAAAGGCTACTGTTATTCATTGCTAAAGCAATCATGCCCTAGAACTGAAACTAATCATAAACATAGATTTCTCAAAATGCTTTTCGAATTCATGGCCACGGAGCTTGTGCTCCACGTATTTTACTCTTGCGACTCCATTGCCGACGTGCTAAATCTTTCTCAAACTTGCCGCCGATTCCATGGAATATTTAGTGCTTCGCAGAAAATACCCCTTTTAGCTAATGCTGCCGAAGCAGAGTATGGACCCTTGCACGAGGCAATTCAACTCGTTACCCAAAATGCCAGCCAACCCGCGCAATCCATTCGCCAGGCTCCCATGTCAGTCAACCTACTAGAGCAAATTGTTCAGGTTGGAAGGGTAGCAAAGCGGTGGGAGGAGATATATCCCATTAAGAAATGGAAATTTGATTACGAGAACCGGCGACTGTTGACCGATACAGAGCGTTTCTACCTAAGGCGTGCCATATATCGGCTGTGGTTGTACTCGCGAGCGTTTCATAATCCCTCTTTTCCGCGTACCTCGCGCAGTGTTCCGTTCATTGTACGAGAACGCTCTCAACTGCTGCATAATTGGTCAACGAGCGAACTAGCCGAGATCGAGGATGTTCGAGGGATCATTCGCGCTGTCGTGCAGAACCACATATGTCCCAGTAATGGGACTATACAGCGCAAATTCCACCAACGCTATCCGGATACCGCTCGCTCACTCCTGTTCAATATCCACCTCAGCTATCCTCCGCCAATATCGACTCAAGTTCTCGGCAATAACCATACTTTTGACACTCTCAGGCCCAACGGCAATGCGAACAATAGCAATGAAATGTTTCGCCATCACACCACCCCACCGAATAAATACGCCACAAAGTTTCGATCAGATCTATACCATGAACCTGGCCTTGAGGGCTGGGGCGACGAGATACCACACTATTACGTGGTTGAGGATATGTTAAAATTGGACCCCAGCCAAATTCTTTGGCTACGGGAGAATGCCTCGTCGAAGGAACAAGTGGAAAAATACATACGGTCTATGGGTGAGTGGTTCGAAAACAATGGAGAGACGTTTGCGCAGACTCTGGAGTGGGTAATCAATGAGCGTGGAGACGATATTGTTCTGTTTAAAGAGGCAATCGGGGGTGGGAAGTTTGGGATTGCACGGTCTTGATATAGATCTATATATCGGTTGGAATCTCTTGGTTGTCTGGCTCTCTGGTGAAATTCAAAGGATGTTAATTTCTTTGATATTAATTATTACTAAATTTATTTTAGTACTAGCACCTTGCCCTCGCATTGTAGGTATGTACAATTATTAACCATGCTGCAATACTCCGTACGTTGAGGTTTTCGGTTTTTAAATATGATTTTAAGCTGCTAATCGCCTTCACCGCTCCCTTGTAAGTGCACACAAATGGCGACGGGCGTCTCACGAAAACCTTTATCCACCACTGAAAAGTCTACTCGAGACCACATGTACTGGGTATGATGGATTCGACGGCGGAAAACAAATGGGACCCTCTTCCGATAAGAAAACAGAGAGAAGAGAAAAAAAAAAAGAAGAATTCGACAGAGTGAATTTATATTATTGGTTTAAAAAGTATTTCGAAACGTAATTCCATACTCGATCGAATCGCAGGAAGAAACCAGCAAAAGAAAAGAGGGAAAAGGGAAGAGACAGGGACGATAATAAACAAGCAGTCTGGGGACAAAAGGGCAACATAGAGAAAAAAAAATAAATAACCCAAAACCACTCCCTAGCCATGAAAATAAGTTTCCTTGTCCGCCATCCTCGTGTGTCATATCAACATCAATCTTGCTTTCGTGGGACTACCGCCTACCGTACCTAATCACCGTGAAACATTCGGTGGGAAATGGGACTGCATAAAGTATCACATGAGAGAGGCCTGATGTGATTCACTTGCTCATCGAAGCCAATAAAAAGAAATGCAGGAGAAAAGCAACCAGGATTCATTAATTTGCCTGTCATCAGAGGAGGTTGGAACAACTGGAATGGCCTTGGGAAAAACAGCAGAATGGAAATTCTATGACCGTTTAAAAATTGTCCGGCAATAAGCCATCCTATTTATACCTAACAACACCCTTGCTTGGACTCAGGATCTTGTGTCTTGGTGATTTCGACGACTTTTCGGTCGGAGAGAGGGTTCTGAGCAGAGTCACCACTATCGAGGGCCTTACTAGAAACGATGCGGAAAATTTCTGCGTGAGTGTTAGCTCGGTTCAATATTGTGAGCAAGAAATATATGTGTACCAGTGAGAATGTTTTGGAAAGCAAGTTCCACGTTGCTCGCATCGAGCGCAGATGTCTCAATGAAGGAAAGGTTGTTATCACCTAGATATATATGGTAAGCGCGGAACTTTTGCCAAATGGAAACAGGTCAAGTGTCATACTTGCAAACTGCTTGGCTTCCTCTGTGGGGACTGCACGCAAATGCCTCAAATCACTCTTATTTCCAACGAGCATAATCACAATGTTTGAATCTGCATGGTCTCGAAGCTCTTTCAGCCACCGCGTCACATTCTCGTAAGTCTGGTGTTTGCTGATATCGTAAACGAGAAGTGCACCGACAGCACCTCGATAATAGGCAGAGGTGATAGCTCTATATCTCTCCTGGCCAGCGGTATCCCAGATCTGGGATTTAATAGTCTTGGAGTCAACTTGGATGGATCGGGTTGCGAATTCGACACCGATGGTTGACTTGGAATCAAGATTGAACTCGTTACGTGTGAAACGGCTGAGTAGGTTGGACTTTCCGACACCAGAGTCACCAATCAACACGACTATTCGAAGCGATGATACGTGTTAGCCATTGACTTTCCGTCGAGTTTGCAGGGAGAGAACGGGTTGGGATTCGTTCGACTGAGCGGGGAGAGAGGTCTACCCTTAAATAGAAACTATTTCGAAGCAGTGTTAGTATCAGCAAGGCTGCAATTTTCACCGGGAGAAGTGGTTTAGACCTACATCATACTCGTCGTTGGCCATGATGGCGGATCAAGTCTCAAGGCTGCAACGAAAGAGGACGTTGAAAGCCAGCAATGGGTTGCAGTCAAGAACGACCAAGGGATCCGAGAGGCTCAAGAAGTGAAGATGCAGTTGCGATAAGCTATAACTAGAGGACCCTTCGCCCTGGTTAAGCAACGAGAAGAATGTAATCGTGAAGGCAGCGAACAAACCAACCAAGCTGGAACCGAGTTGTTTGACTGGAGAAAGGGAGTCGGAGCGAGAAGGCCTGGCTTGGAAGGGTCAAAAGTACTGGTACTTAATTTTTGGCTTGCACTAGCAGAACATTGAGGTACTGGTACCTAGCTAGTTATCAAAGGCCGGAGAATTGTTTATACGCCCCGATATCACACAGGTTACCTACACGTTCAGAGCAACAGTGAAGGGCTCGACAGGCCAATTGACAGGATACAAGGATCGTCTATACGAGTACATCAGAACCGGTTGACTTCGTCTCAACTGCATGCTGTTTTCGCTGTCCGTCTGTTTGCTGCCTTCAGCCCTCAATGAAGCCTAGTTAACCTTAGATTCCTCGAGTGGGAGAGCATGTGACCTCCAAGTCCAAAGCTTGGCATGGAATTTGCGTTCAACCTCAGGCTCCAACAGTCGAGGCAAGCTTGCCGGCTAACAACCTCGCCGCCGGACACTCTGATAGCTGAAAGCGCGGTAGCGAAAAGGAGTCTCGAGAGCCACATAACCATGTGGGCAATTACCTGACCTGCTGCAGAAGTACAGGGGCCATGGTCATCTACCGCAAAACATATCATTTCTTAAACCTGTAAGAACGTCCCCAACAGCCCTGCAAAATAGGTTCATCCAAAGCAGCCAAAAGTGATATTCGATAAGATGCCACATTTCAATTTGGCATTTTTCTCACTTACCACCTGTTCATGAGATTTCAACCATGAACTAATTTCTTTCCTTTTCTTTTTTCCGTTACATCTACCATTTCTGTGTCCTGCCTTTCCTCCAATCGAATAATTCAAGCTAACCCCTGTTCTAGAACACAATTATATCCCAAAAAGACGATCCCGCTCTTTGGGTTTTCTTCACTCTATCTCCTCCCCAATAATGGAGCATGATAAGAATCTTAGCGATGATGACAATATCTCGCTTACTTCCACTGTGCCAAGTGAACCTCAGGAGGAATATGAAGTGGAATGTATTCTAGCCCAAAGAAATTTCCACGGAGAGGAGAAGTATCTTGTGAAGTGGACAGGATATCCCATAGAGAGATGTACGTGGGAGTCAGAGGAGATGTTTCTCAACCCCCAGACGCTTGAGGACTGGGCTCGAAAGCAGGAAGCTATCATTCGTGGCGAGCAACCATCTTTTGATATTGAAGCACTAGAGCAAAGATGTTTCTCCTCGAAGGCTGCTGCGGAGCGAAGAAGGGAGAAACGGAGGGAAAAGCGGAAGCGACTTGGGCATCCCAGTTAGACCTGATGCTGCCCGCTCAAAGTTGGGCCAGATTGTACTTTCTTCTGATGATGAATCTGAAGAAGATAGTTCCTCTGAAGAAGAACCACTCATGACGAAACGCAAGCTAAGTCCAAGATCGAAAAATGCCCCTACCATCTCTGCTTCCACGCCTCCTTCGCGACCAACGTCAACTATGGCCACGACCGCAAGGAAAATTGTGCCCAAATTGAAATTAAAGACTACTACATCCTCGCCTCCATTGCTTTTTGGAAGCCAGAAAGGAAGCAAAACTATACTTCAGGGGATTTCATCGAAGCGAAATGGCGAGTTGTTCAAGAAACTTTCAACCCAGAGGCGATGGGAGAAAGCACTTTGTCGTGACAGGATTCCGGATGCATCACAGCTAGATCTTCGAAGGCCCCAAGATTGGTTACACCCACCCAAAAATTCAAGCCCTCAACCACCTCCAACCACAGCCCGCCAAAGTTCTTATAGCCTATTTGTCGAGCAAGATGACGATCATCACACAGAACAACCAGTTCAAGAACATTCCCTGTTGGAAAATGAACCAACACCGTCGTTTCCCGCATTATGTCCTTCAAATAAAGGTGCCCCAACAGCGCCACGTTCGTCACTGTCGAGTCGTCACACAGCTTCACGTCGGTTTTGGAATCCGGGGGAGGTACTTTTGACGTTGACTTTTGGAGCTGTTAATAAGGCCATTGGTGATGTCAGACTGTGTGGATTGAATCCGGCTACGCGTTTTCAACTTCTAAGGCTTAAATCAGGCGGTACCATTGACTTAAATTTTATGGACTTGTGTACTTTCCGGGAATATAGCAGGCTATGCTTTCGCGTGAGTGGGAATTCTTCTTTTTTTCTATTAGATATTAACGGGTTTCCTTCCAGAGAACAAATAACAAATACGCAACTGGGTGGGCGGTCGGCTTCGAAGATACTGCTGAAGAGTTAAAAGAAATGGCCGATTATTTACGCAAAAATGATTTAGCAGCCCTGTGGTACCACCCTTCTGATGAGGTTTCAACGGTTCTTCTCGCATATGGATCTAGCTCAACCAGCTGGGGTTTCTTTGACCAGGGCGTGGATTTTCCATCCAGTTCGGGTCTCCGAATTGTTTCACGAAGCTATCTTGCGCCCATCAGTACCGTCCGCCAGCCCTTATCTATACCAGAACCTCTTCAAACCGTTGACGACCCTATCATCATCGATGAGCTTGTGCCTTCGATTCCAGATGAGCCGCCAAGCTCACTTCCCAAAGATCTATCCAATTTGGATATTGTAACCTTATTCCGCGAGCGGTGGCGAATAACATTCAAGGAACTAAGCATTGTTAATGGACCAAAAAAGGATAGTTTTGCTCGTGCATTCTACCTTTACTTTCCATCTGAAGCAGAAGACGAATTTCAACTTGTACTGATGTTTCTGAGGAAATATACCAATGCCATCTTTTCCAATCGACTCAAAGGTGATTGGGAACGCTTTGCGGAAACAGTCGATTCAGGAACTGTCTTGGTGAGCTATATTGCCCTGCATTATAAATGCTTACTTATGTTTTGGCAGTTCCATCAGTCCTACGCCTTCTATGAGTTTATGCCTGGCCTGCATAAACTTCTGCGTAAACACATTAACATCTTCAACATTAGTCTTGACAGACCAGTGAAACATGTTGACTATGAAATTCATCTGCAACGGCTTTTTCCACATGGCGCTGTTATTCTCATAACAGAAGACTATATAATTCATGAGACTGAATCTGCTTTGAATGTCATAAAATGGTTCCGCGCATATTCTGAGAAACGATTTCCGGGTACTTGGAAATTATTTCTCAGGCCAAATGTATTGGGTTGGCTTTCTGAGATATTTGATAAATGGGTTGATGATAAGTCTGTTCTTTACATTCTGCTTAAAGCCAAATACATAAGCACTAATTATTTAAACAGAATGTATCAGATATACTGCATTCTGGAACATATGATCCTGAACTATGCAGGAGATGACTCCACTCCCATCTCATTTGATGGAGAATCTGATGATGAAGGCCAACCTCAGCCCCTGGTCTCACCAAGCTTCATCCCAGACTATGGCTCCCGCCAGGAAGACGAACACGAAGACATCCCCAAAGGCTTATTGCAAGAAGAACGGAATACAGATCACCTAGTAGAGTACTTTGCTGGTTGGGCCATTTGCAATTGTGATAGATACAGAAGATTTGTTACCTTGTCTCATTATAAGCCACAGCCAAGATGGAAGAAATGGCAACATGTAAGTGTCACGCTACGAGATCTTTATAAATACAGGGCTGTTGACATTCGAAATAGATTGAGAACATGAACACCCAGGAATTTCTCCGCATATTTGTCAATAATGACCTGACTAGACGTTCGTCGAAACATCACCCTTCACCCTCCAGCGCGCATCGAAAGCTACAGCCAACTCCACCTCGGCCACCACCTGCTTAAAACGAGTGCATTGTGATTTTCCATGCTGCGAGACCATACATGTCTAAGCATTTTAGAGGACTTTTGGTAGGATCTAGACTTTAGGTATAATTACAATTTTATTTATTTCTTGGAAACAATACGGAGTGAATCAGGTTGTCACCTAATTCGCCTCGTTAGCGCGTGGCCTCTTTGCACATTATTGGCCTCTTCATGGATTTTCGTGGCCCTTTTTGTTGATGTCGTGCCGCTTTTACAACCACGACAACTCATTTTCAAGGTCTGTGTGGGCAGTTAGTCACAACAGCCGCCCTGCTCAGGGATGATAAATACCCATGGATGCATATATATATGTGCTGCTCAACGCAGCCATTCTCTCATTTTATTTCTCAATAAATATGTCTTTTTCTCCCTTGCTTCTCATACAATACTACATTTTTCGTCCATCAGCATCTCATTCTCAATGGGCATAGTCTGCCGCAAGGCTCCTCAGAGCCACCGAGCTCCTCAAAGGAGTGCTCAATATTGGATGGACATGATTGCAAAACCATCACAGCCAGTTAAGCCAGCGTACGAGGAATCAACGGAACGTCCCCTGGCGGACTGATATTGGTTGTAGTAGAGCTTGGCATTTCAACAGACAGGGCGCCAATAGTTACTCCAACGAATGCACGTTTACAAGAAGCATGATTTCGATTGGATTGAGGTGTACTCCGTACTA
Source organism: Uncinocarpus reesii 1704 (assembly GCF_000003515.1). Classification (NCBI taxonomy): domain Eukaryota; kingdom Fungi; phylum Ascomycota; class Eurotiomycetes; order Onygenales; family Onygenaceae; genus Uncinocarpus; species Uncinocarpus reesii. Next base: position 3,346,117 of record NW_003052499.1, on the reverse strand, counting down.
TCATCTAAAGATTGCCGCACGACAGCATCAAAGTAGTAATGACCATAATTAATCCAGATTCGACGAAGTTGGCGATAGCCAAGCTGGATATGTATCTCCACCTCACCCACAATATTGTCACAAAGACAGAGTAAATCTAAAACCCTATGATCCCATTGTGCCAGACTTAAAAAAAGAAGAATGCCTCCATTAAACCCATCCCAATGCGAATTTGCATTCTCCGTGATAAAGGAAAATTAGGAAAAAACAGAATGCAGTCACGCTTCAGTATCAGTGCTAGTCCAATTCCATGAGTTGCTTGACATACTCTGCATCGGCATCCTCTGGTAAAGAAGTCTCTGGGCTGAAATTAAGGAGGGTACAGAGAGTGTCTAGGACCGCCTCACTGTCCTTGGATGGCGTGCCGGGATTGGATGTAACGGAGGGATACAACTCCTTATCAAGCCCAACCGCCAGAAGGGTAATGTTCTTTCTGGATTTTGGCCAATTGTACTGCTGGGCAACCGAAGAGTTTTCGCGCGCCTGGCGTGTCTCACGGCGTGGAACCAGCTTCGGAACTAGTATCTTACACTTCGCCTCCTCCTGTTTAGCGTCTTTCTCCTCCCGGAGGCACATCACTAGGCCAAAGTGATTGTTCGTCATTCCCAGAGCTTTTATGGCTTTCTCGATAGAAAAAACGGCAGCGCATGAGGTCGTGTCGTTCATGCGATCGTGTTGACGATTCTTGACCTGAATGAGAACGAAGCTCATCTCACCGTCTGGCAGCATGATGGGTATAAGAATATCGGCTCCAGGGAATCTTTCAGGCAGAAAGAGAGCAGCCCCTCGCCGGTACGCGGCCTTGATTGTTCTCTGAGAGGGAATCTCCAACGACCTGAAAAAGTGGTTGAAAAATACATTACCCTTTTCCCAGACAACACGCATGGACTCAACATCTGCAGCCCGCTCACCAATCTGCTGCGAAATTTCCGAGCCAAGGAACGACCTAAAGAACTCCTGAGTTGTTACAGAGCAGGGAAACGACATCAGCTGTAGAGAATCCATTGAGAATAGCAGTACTAGCGAGGCGACCACTTCACCGATATCTCCCACGTGAATACTTCCTTGGAGGCATGCTTCTAAGAATGCGTTGACCACGGACAGTCGCGTGGCTGGGTCAGCCATCATCGTCGCCGCCGTATACGCTAAGATGGGCTCGCTCGGGTGCATTGTACGCATGAACTCTCGAAAGTCGGGAATGTAAAATATTGGCCGAAGTAAGTTGGCTGTCATATTTTCAGCGAGGTGCATGTCAAAGACATAAAAATCTATGCGGTATGAAAAGAGGGCTAATGAAACGGCCGTTGTAAGCTCCTGATTCCTTGTTGCGCTAATTTTCTCGGCTGCTAGGATCAACACTGTACTCAGGTCCGCTCCATTATCCAAAAACGCTGCCCAAGTCGGCCGCCCATATCTAACCAGCGTGCGCAAAGATTCCTCCGAGCCGTCTATCTTTGGTTGGCTAGTGACATCTGATGACAGAGAATCCCATGTGCGAATCGCGTAGATTGGTGGAAATAGGTCACCTACAAACTGAGTCTCTTTCTGGCTTGGGTCGTATCGAGCAGCCGGCGAAAGATTGTTGAGTTTGGAGGAGGTATCCAAGACCAGGGAAAAGAAGCTGCCAAGCACAGAATAAAGTTGTGGCTTCTCGCCTGGCCGATCTGTTGACTGGGGAAAGAGCCCTGATCGTGGCCTGCTAAAGAGGTTCGCGCACGCTCGCTCGAACGAACGAAAGCGGACCGACTGCGAATGATCGAGCAAAGCCCGAGCCTCGTCAATACAGAGAAGTGTCTGAGGTCCCGCCGCCGTGCTAGGCGAGGTTGGAGGATTGTTGTCACCCAATCTATTACGCCAACTCTTCAACTTGTCGATCCGAGCATCGAGATAACCTTTCAACGACGATCTCAAGAAAACGGACCAAACGAAAGGCCTTCCGGGATGTTTTGCTTTTTCTTTCCTGCACGTTTCCAGAAGAATGGACACCAGATTTGCGTACTCACGCCCATAGTCGGAGAAATCATCGAGGACCTGGAGGTTGTAGTATCCTGCAGACGTGATGCCAGCGTGTTTACACGCCTCGACCTCCCAAACAGATGTAGCGATCAAGCACTCCCAGAAGAGAATACATGGATCCATGTGTCCAGTTTCTAAACTCGCAATTTGTTCAGCGACGTTCGATCTTCTCGGATAGCCAAGAGTATCAGGCGGCGACAAGTTCAAGTAGACGACATACTGACCTCTCTTCATCGCCAGCTGCCGGATTGCAAAACTTTTGCCCATTCCCGACGGGCCAACAATGGAGGTGTAAGGCGAGTGGTACAGTGAGGGAGTGAACTGATGGTAAAACTTGAAGATTTGGCCAAGGACGACTTTGCTGGTGAATTTCCCATCACGCCCTGGTTTTTCATCTTGCAGAAAAGCCTTCTGAACATGGCTGTTTTCACTGGACTGCGAGTGGCTTGCAGGAACATCCGGCTTCTCTCCTGGCCAAGTTAAGAGATGAGACAAGACACGGTGATACTCAGGTTTCGAAGCCCGACCCAGTGAGAAATTGATCTCTTTCAGGCGTGCCCAAACGTATACGAGGTCATCTAGCTCCCTATCAGAGTGTCTCCCTGTGTCCTCAAGCGGCAGTCTGTTCCAGTATATTTGTTTTGCTGTTGCCTCGTCGAAGTGGCTTCGAAGGTGTTTGATCTCATAGCGAGCAATGGACACTATGCCCTGGGTGTAGGGCAGTCCCCAGCTCTCGAATTCAAACAAAAAATCCTTTAGATCCTTCTCATCAAAACCGGCCGTCTTGAAAAACTCTTCCGCATTGGTGCACTGGCGCCACTGCGACTTCTCATTGGATGCGATATCACTTAACGGCAGTGTAACTTGAGATGATGGGATGTTGCGCTCCTCGTGTGCCGCGGGAGGATCGGAGAACGGATCGGCTAAATGCAAGCCACTCATTAGCTTCAAGACCCACAGGGGCACGGGATGATCACTCAGCACGCGTTGTACATACTCGGCGGGTTGGGCAAGCTCTGGGAGCTTTGAGGCCGGTCAGCCATGTTATTAAACCCGACTAATGGATGCAGACAGGTTGTGAAAGATCAGATCAACTTCAGGCTGGGAATTGAATGTTGTTTGTGGGATGAAGCTGTGTTTTTAGAGAGGAATCTGGCTGTCAACACTAGTCCTTTTTGGGAGGAAAGGTAACTAGGGCTTTAACATCATGTGATCGTGGAATTTCCTCAACCTCCATCTTCAATCAATCAGTCTCCCTCTGACCAGTGACAGTGTCCTCTGTGTGAGCCATCTGCTGCTATTCTTCATAACATCTCAACCTCCTCTCATCTGTTCTTTTCTTCTTCAAGGATTAGTCTCATCCCAATATGAGTATCAACTATTTCTCTTCTTAGCCTAACAGTTAGTTACTCAACATCAACTTCATCGACTTCAAGCTCTACTTCCTCGCACACAAACTCTTCACGACCTTCTGCACCAAAGCATCCCTTTCCCTAAACCTCTTGGGGAACTTGGCCAAATCGCTGCTTTTCAACAAACTCCGCGCCTTGGAAGCCTCAACCATCGCCTCCGCCTTGGTCAGCTTGCTTGTCCCGCCGCCAACTCCCGCTATCAAACCCAGTATCGCAAACGGTGCAGACGCCGGAACTTGAATGATTTCCGCTACCGTTAGTGCCACGCTGCCCCCTTCGCCAATGAGAAGCGCAATGCGAGCGATCGCTGCTGTGCTGCCGATCAGGGGGCCGAGGGCCGAGCCGACAAACGGGATGACCATGAAGATGACAGTGAGGATCTTGAAGATCAGGTCTTTCTTTGCTTGTTCCTTGGCCTTTTCGCCGATTTCTTTAATGTCCTTCATGCTACTGATGGCTTCGGTAAGTTGCAGTATGGGCATGGAGTAGGCGACTACTGCATCGGTGGGTGAGGTATCGTTTGGTCCGTCGTCGTAGAACGATAGGGCCACGCTGAGGTACGATGCGAGGAGTGAGTCTCTCAGAATTGTGATATTTCCCATGGATGCTTCGATGAGCTTCTTAGGGTTGCCGACGTGGATATCGTCATCGGCGGCCTTTTGAGGGTAATTCAGCTTTGTATGGAAGAGCTTATGGCAGGGCAAATTACCACCGCCTGGTCGGGTAGGTATGCCGCCAGGATTCTGAGGCTCACACGTGTATGTGCTAGATTGATCGCCGAACCTCACCCACGACTCGTCGATGCCCACCTCGGCCGCGAGCGCGTCAAAGAAGCCCTTCTTGTCGACAAGATCGTAGCGGATGCTCCATCCCCTATCCGCCTCCCAGATGCGCGGCATGTCGACGCAGGAATCTTTCGTTTCATCGTCACCGGGATATGCCCAGTAGCAGTCAAAGTACTTGAGGCCTTTACCATCGCCGAGCTCCATGAAACCGTCAATGCGCGGTTGGATCTGCTCCTTGGTCCACTTCGCATACCAGCCGAACTTGTCGTCATATCCTTCCGAGTTGCTTTGGAACAGAGACAAATTGTCGACGAGCTGCGAGTATAGAATGTCCATCGCAAAGAGGTTAACACAACCTGAGTACAGAGAGCCGGCTTTATCGGCGAGACGCTCCAGGGTCCCCGGGTTCTTGTCGGGGGGGCATGTGAGATCGTCGTCCCCGGCTTGATCATCAGAACCATCGCCATCGTCGCTGTCATCGCCGTCCTCATTGTTGGAGTAATTTTCGAGGTCAATGGCCCAGTCGGTAGAACCGCCAAAGTTGAGACCCTTGATCCACTTGATTCTGTTGGCTTTGGTATCGCCGTCCATGTAGGCCACCCAATCCACCTCACCGGGTCTACCGTATACGAGAATATTTGAGTCGGAATCCTTGTCAATGTACGACTTGACGATGGAATAGCTGCCGTGGACCCTGATTATGTCATTGAGCTCGGCGTTGGCGATGTAGCCACGAGTTTCCGTACAGGGTCCGAAATAGGCCATGGAATGATTTTTATCTCCTGCAAAGGTGCAAAAGGGACCCGAGCAAGACGGGTCATTCATGCGGAAACTTCTTCCGTAACTAGTGACGCCAATGACTAGCTGCCGGGCTTCCACTCCAGCTTTAGTGACCATGGCCATCGCATCATGCGTCTCAGTCTTGTTGATGTGTGATCGAAGACAGTTTCCGGTTTCGCAGCCGGGAATGGCCCATTTGTTGTCGACATCTGCATCCAGATCCATGATTAGCGTGTCGTCCCAAGCAGTTGCTTGGGCTACTTACCCCATTGGCCGTGCAAGTCATACGTCATGTAAATGAAGTAATCCACATATTTTGCAATACTCTTGACTGGATACTGCTTCAAGTACCAGTAAGAAGCCGGCAGCGCAATGGAAATGGATTTCCCGCTAGGCAACTTGCTTCGGAGCAGCTGCAAGAAAGCAAGATAATTATTTCCCTCTTCAGGACTTCCAGGTGTGATGTCCGGAATATCAGGTGCACCAGGGTACTCCCAGTCAAAGTCCAGACCATCCAGGTTTTGGCCACTCATGAAGTTCACCAGGTTATTGACAAATGTAGCGCGATGCTCCTGCTTGGTGGCATCTCTGAAGCGCTGGAACGTGCCCGGCTCTGTGGAAAACGTCCATCCACCAAAGGAGAGAATCTTTTTAAAGCCGCTCATCTTCACGAATTTGCGGAATTGGTCTTGGACGTCTGAGATATCCACGTCAAAGCTGGACGTGATTGTGGCAAATGCAAAATGGATGTGCGAGTATTTGTTGGCTGGGATCTCAGTGACGCTCATTCGCAGGCACACCCTTTTCCGGCCAAACGCCTCGAAATAGCCAATGGTCTTTAACTGGTCAGGTGCTTTGTCATTATTAACGATATCTATGCCACAGTTGGAGATACAACCGTTGGTTCCCGGCTTTGCGGTACCGGGAGCGCCAGTATCCGCTGGTGACTCGGTACAGAACTCAGGTGTTGTTCCGCAAAATCCCCAGACGTCACAGCATGCATTAAGAGGGCATGGATTAAGATCAGCTAGCGCAGTTCCATCTGAGGGCTTCTTGGTACCCGGTACCTGTGGACCGCAGGTAACTCCTTGGATCGGGGCGGGCATAGGAGGCATACCCTTGCTCAGGCATATCAATTGGCCACTCTGCAGATGCGCACAGCCGGCCCAGCCCCAGGTCTTTTTGTTGAAGTTCTCAATGTCTTGCACTTGCAGGTAGTGCGCTTCTGCCACGTCGAAGCATCCATCGCCGCTGTTGACTTTATATGTGTTGCAGGTGCCGTCGGGTTGCGGCTGAGGGCGAAAGTCTGGCAAAGTACCTGCATTGCAACAAACGTGCTGTTTGGGCTTCAGGGTTGAGCACAAGTTCTTTTGCGGGTTGTACTTAGCCAGATCATTTCCAGGGATGCCGCAGCGGCTGGCCAGCGACGCGCAACTGTCCCCCCCATGGACCTCCACTGTTCTGCACTCTCCTCTTGGCGAAAGGGCTCGTGGTTCTTCCCTGGTGGTTATGTTGCCATGGGAGATGGTACTAACATTGGCGATAGTGTTGAAACTCTTATCCACTGTAGACACAAGCACATCCATGCTGAGGGTGGCGGTGGGAATGGTTCCATCAAGACAAAGACCATTGTTCCAGCTTTTGACGGCATCTTGAACCTCTGGGAGATCAACAAAACCAGCAGAAACCACTCCAACAGTCAGGGCCGCACCAGCAGGTTGGCAAATCTGCAGGCTAGAAGCTTGCTTCTCCGCAAAAGCATCGAGAAAGCATCGTGCAGCATGCTTGGTGACTTGTGCACCAGAATACAAGCCCACGACGGCAGACTTGTGTTTGGCAAACAAGATGGTGGCGCCGCACTCGGCGCTCCTGTCTACAAACAGGGCAAGTTGACGAGTAGCCTCAGCCACATGAGCAGGCTGCAGAGCAGCGCCGGGCTCCTTGCTAGACGTTGAAGAGCCAACTTGGGGAATGAAAGCCGTTTTCACTGCCTTGGCGCCGCAGCTTTTCGCAACAACGAGGTTTTGTTGGCTTTGTTGCTGACGCACATCGGGGGAGGCGGCAGCCTCATACGTCTGGCCTTGGCTGGTCACGCAGGCACCGATGGTGAGGATGGTGTTTGGATCGGCAACAGAGTTTTGGAGATTGAAATCACAAAGGACGGTATGATCGCTCCTCTTGAGATCGCGAAGGTGGTGGATGTTGGTCCAGTTGGCCGGATTGGGACCGGCATCAGCGCACAAACTTGGACAGTTGTCAGCATATTGGCCGTTGTAGCTGTCTTTGACTGCCGAGGCGAGGCCCGGCAGAGAGGCAAGGAGGACAAAAGAGGGCCACATTCCTGCTCCAGGAGCCGGCGCGGGCAGGGAATGAGGGAATATGTGAGAAATCGACCGTGCTTTTGGAGCGAGCAGTGGTCCATATATTACACTGATGGTGCGCATCGTCTAAGCCGGCGATACCAGCTCAAAGCCATTCTTTTAACCCGGGCCCCTTTTCTTCCGGGTTATTAAAATCAGCCGGCCGCCCAGTCAAAGGCTCCCACCTTTCCCCGATAGTTGCATGATACTCAGGGTGAGAAAAGAAACGGCCTCAAACCTGGCTTGTCCAGAGTCGCAAGTCTAAATGAAGAGCTCCATATCAACAGCAATCCTAGCAACCCTTCTCTGCGGGAGGCCCCGTAGACTACCCGGAACTTTTGCCCCCAAATGCAACCATCCCAGGGTGCCCCAGGGATTTACAGTGGTCTGCTGTGAGGTCCAAAATGTCCTGAATGTCGCCTGGTTAGCAACCAGAAGGTTACAGCATCTGGCAGCATTGGCCAGCTCACAAATTTGTACCCGGTGTGGTTAGTTTCCGTGGGCTACATTGTCTGGATTGCCACCTTCTGGACGGCTAGTTGCTGAAACTAGCCATCCCTACTATATCAACATGGATGATCTCCTTTACTTCCCATGATTGATTCAATGTTATTATTTACCCCCCCTTTTTTGAGAGGAAATGGGGCCTTAGGTTGCAAGTTGTCACGCTTTCTGACTTGAACGATTTTCCCGTACAGTATGGAGTAAGCATTGTGGAAAGCCTATACTGACGGCACATCCCATTTACTCTTCTGTGATTTCTTTGATGTATTCATTTCCTCGTCCTTCCCGGTCACTTGAATTCCAAAGTGTTTGTTACAATGGGTGCCGCCCTCACGTCCCCCGTCTTTAAAGACTATGGTGAATTCTTCATGAATAGCAGCAACATCCTCACTGTCCCCTATCAAAATGTCACAGCCGCTTTCAGGGTGCCCGTTGCCATCAACTCTACAGCCATAAATGGCTTCGACTGGACGCAGCCGTACCCGGGCTCCCGCATAGACGGCCACACGGCAAACCTCCAGGTCGCCCAGGAAATGGCCTTGTCTGCGTCTCTCGTGGAGAATGCAACCACTGTCCTGTCGTCGCTGACATTTGGTATTCCGGACAGCATGACCTCTCGCGGCCACCCACTGGCCATGGACCCTTCGTGGTACATCTGTCGCCACGTTTTCATCTCTACCAAACCCGATGCAAAGCAGGCTGTCGATGGTGGCAGCAAGTGCGGTTTCCTATCCCAGTCATGCCGGGCTGATCTCAAGACGAGCCTTACTCAAGATTGGGGACAAGCAGCCGACGGCACTATGTGCTCAGCGCTTGGCTTTGACGCCATACCACGGAGCTGTCAGGCCTCGTTTGGTTTAGCCCGCCAGGACGTCATGGCTTTTGACGCTGCCTTTGTCGCAAATACCACCCTTGGCCCGGCGCAAACGAGCAAAGAGCAGCAACTATACAGCTGGCGCATCGGCACTGGATATCACGATCCTGGCGATGCTCGCGCCTACGCCTTGGCCGCAAACCGGACGTACCTCGTTGCTACCGTCTGGGGCTACAGCCAGAGTGCAAAGTCTATTAAAGTCCCTGAGGTGTCGTTTGGTTGTCTCTCGTCTGGCGCAAGTTATGTTCCGCCACCTCCTGCCCCTTCATCATCCTCCCCAACTTCAACTGCAGTATCGACTGCGGCATCCACTACAGCGTCAACGTTCACCTCAGTCCCATCTCCGACAGCCATCCGCAATAAGGCCGCCTTTGGCGATGACATGAGCAAGGCTAAAGTTAACATCCGGGATGGAATATATACCAGCGGCATGACGGTTATGCGAGCTTTTAACAAGGGTGCCATCTTTGGCAACATTCAAATCTCGACACTGGCCTTTAGGGATGACTTCTCGAGCGACACCATGGGCAAGTGGACAATCATCGATGGCAAGTACCAAGTCTCGTCCAATGCCGTTGTATTGTCGGCCTCGCCCATCGCCAAGGCCCTCACCACCGGCCTCATCTCCAAAGACTTGGTCTACGAGGCCGACATCTTCATCGACTCCGCTTCCGGCAACGGCGACGGCGGCTTCATCTTCCGTGTGTCCAACGCAAAGGCAGGTCCGGATAGCTACAACGGGTACTATGCTGGTATCGGCAACGGACTCGTCGTGCTTGGCCGCGCAGACAGCAATTGGAATAGGCTTAAGACGGTACAGGCTGCGGATATCAAAGCGGGACAGAAGCATCACTTGATGATTCGAGCGAGAGGAGATTCTATTTCTGTCTACGTGGATGACTTGAATACGCCGAGGATGGTGGTCAAGGATGGAAAGTATGCTACTGGGCTGAGTGGCATTAGGGCATACATGACAACCCTGTCTGTGAGTAATGTGAGGATTTACACGGCTTGAGTTAGGTGTATGTACTGTGCAGCGAATATTGATACAGTATTTTTGTTTGAATTATCACGGTGTTTTTCAGTCAGGTTCACACTCTTCAGCTTTACCAACATCCCAACTTGCGCGGGATTCATGGGAGCACCACTGGGCCTATGTTATGCTAGACTAACCGGGTATCCGGCTTATCAATGCCCCCAATGTCGGAAACAGCAAAGAACACAAACGAGTATGTTAACATCCTAGCCATCCCGGAGGTCTGGAGTTTGGGGGCGCTCAGAGCAAGGAGGCAAGTAGTAGTAACTAGGAGAGTGACAAGGGTTTGTTTGTGAAGGAGAATTAGAAATATCACCCTACACAGCGCCTACTTCTTACCCCGGCCTGTAGAGAGGCAGGTTAGGTACGGGATGGCGACCCCTATATCTAATCCATGCATGTTGACTGAGGGCTGCATTTGGTAGTGACGGTAGTAGCCGAGCTATGGAGATAATTAAGACTTAGCACTACGGGAATTATGATGCTTGTTACAATTAACCTTGCTCGAAGCAACAACACCCCCATAGATGCAACGCGTTCAAGATGAGGACAAACAACTCGATCCTAGTTTTATTTGGATATTGCAACTCTTGTATACTAGTCAGGTGAGTCTCGAAGGTTACAAGACCAGGTTGCTTCGGGCTATTTTTCTAAGTCGCGAAGTTTCCGCTGCGCGGGATCCTTGCTCAGTAGACATTGGAGATAGTTAGGAGCGTAGTATAGAAGACCATCAGAACACGGAAAATTCCCGTCTTCTCCTTTGCGCTTCCTTCTCTCCTCCTGTCGGCCCATGCCTTGCAGCTAGTAAAAAAGCCTTGCTGCACTTATAATTGAAGAGTACTGTCTTGGCTGGCCGCCTTTTAACTCACTCTGGGCCATCTTCCTTTCTTTGGTTGATATCAAACATCATGCTGCCACTCCTGTTCATGACGGTCTTCCTCGCCGCCGGCGTCACGGCCAACAAAGCCGCTGCAAAATACCAAGCCCTGTTCTTCTACCAACTTTACAGACTCGAAGTCGACGCTCACGGCCTCGCCAACTCACGCATGGCGCCTGGCTGCGTCAAAGCCGGCGGCGTCTGCGACTTGGAGGCCTTCATAAAGGAAGTCTGCACTGTCAAAAAGAAACCGAAGAGAGACGCCAGCGGCAACATTATCAGGCTTCCGAATGGCAAACCGGAACTACTCATGGAGCCCGATTTGGCCAAGATCGTCTGGGCGCACGTCGGCGAGGGTGCGGACCTCGACGTCTTCAGCACTGAGTTTGACAAGTCTGGCTTCAGCGGCAATTTTGACAACACGAAGATCTTCAAGGGTTGGAATCAGAAGGACACGTTTGAGACCGTCATGACCGAGGCGGCGGATATTGGCACAAAGGCCATTGCGAAGTTGAAGGCCGAAGGGAGGGAGCCTGCCGATGACCGTGTCAACAAGATGATAGCTGCGCTCAAGACCCATGGCGACGCCCGGCGCTACGATCAGGCACGGATGATCACCACGGCGTTTCAAAATGAGATGAACAAAAGGAGGTTCACTGCTGCCTTAACTGCTCCCATAGAGAGGCCGCCAGTGCCGGGTTACCGCAAGATTGACGCGGTCCAGACCATCAGTGATAACGCTGGTAGAGCGGGTTTTCAGAAGATAGAGTCGGACGTGCGCGACTATGTCACCAACTTTAACAGCGCTGGACTATCAAAGAGCCATGTCGACGCTATTGTCAAGACGCAAGATGTACACAACCATTTTGCTCAGGTTTGTCAAACATGATGGACTGGACTGTCGGGGTTATGGAAGAAACATCTCTATTAGTATATACTTACTATTTTAAAAAGTCCCAAAGTTGCTGGGAAGTCGCTCCTTGATATAACATTCATTCGTACAATAGCGCACCATGATCCGCGGTCGCAGTTTGGGTGCGCTCTCCCTAGCTTGCTTGACCCACGGATGTCTCTCATCAGGCGAATACTCTGCGTCCGGCAAATACTCAGGCATGCCGAGGAACGCTTGCTCTGGCAACTGAGGTAGCCAAGCGGAACCAGGGTTCGTCCCAAGAATGTCAAGGTTGTCTCTTCGAGCCAGCCGCCACATGTACGCGAGGATGAGCAATTCAGCTTGGCTTTTCCATGCTTGCACAGCTGCTTGGAACCGAGGACTCGTAAACGTTTCGAAAAGCGTTTGTACAGCCGGTTCCTTTTCCAATGCGTATTCCCTGTATAATGCTTGAAATTCCTTCAGCCGGGCTTCGTCGCCAACATCAACCATCTGAACAGGCGCATCGCCCAACAGCCCAAACAAGCCAGATCTCAGAGCTGTTTTTCTCGTGATATGCAGAGAAACCGCGGACATGGTTACGTCTAGCCTGCTAAAGGAGGGACTTTCCGCACAATATGCGATGTCGCTCACTTCTTGATTTCTTGAACGGTGATAAAGGAACCACGGGTTGTCACACGCATCAGCGCCATCAGGGTGATCAAACAGCGCCTTCAAGCTAAAGGGGCGAATAATCTCCGCCACGACAGATGGCTGCATCCCAAGGTCCTCCGCCCGCCACAGGTACATGGCGATTGGGCTCGCAGGGTCATCAGCATTTCCCCAGACAATGTAGCGCAGTCGCGTCCAGTTGAGATGCAACACATCCCGACGCGGCTGCACCCATATCGCTGCCAGGCTAGTTGTGTCGTCCAGTTCCAACCTATGTCCATTTTCCAGCGCAACCTCCCGGGACTCGCGGTTGACGAATGCGATGGTCGGTGGCTGGGCGTTCTGGTGCGTTATGCGGTCGCCATAACAAGCCTGACGGGATTCATTTCCATCGAGCAGGAAGTCAGGGGTGTCTTCTTCTGCGATACGATGTGGTAGGCAAAGCTTCCAGATAAGACGGCGTAATTCTAGAGGCAGCCGCGGGAAGTAGTGGAATGAATTGTTGTTCATCCTGTATGTCAGTTTATTAGCTGCTCTCATATGAGGTCAAAAGCGAATGAGGTTGCAAAAACGAGCCTGGGATTTTATCAGAAATTATCTATTTCCGACATGCTTGACCCCGCGATTCGTAGTTACCACCCAACAGTGTAACGGGATCATCAAGTCAGCTGTTGTCTTTGACAGCCTTCATGGCCTCTGTCTATCCTTCAGTAACAATACCAAGCGATGGAATGCTCAACTAACGAGCAACTTGGGGTAGACGAGCTGGAGGTCTCATCTGAAAGACTCAAGATCAGACAAGTATGGAGTAGATATCTTAATAAAGCGGCGCTGCCGAGCTATACCCGAATAGGACCACTAAACTGGAACGGGAGATTTGGCGACCAGGGCTGGGAATACGGAGTAGACTGTAGGGAGCCTCGCTGCCTCAGTATAAAGTCAGCCAGGACCCAACATACCATGTTGCCATATTTCGTGCTATTTACTCCGTACAGAATAAGATGAAGCCACCCTAGCTTATAATGCTTAGAGGAAGATATAGAACGACCATGCGTCAAAGCAATCCAAATGCCACAGCTCCGCGGCACCAATAACCAGCAGGAGGTAGGCGGCCAATCATCGTCGCATTATTTCCTTGTGCTTAGTCATCTCGGAAGCAAAGAAAGTGTGTATTGAACTCACCTCACACCACCAAACTTTCGGTTGACTTCCAATGCGGTTGACCACCTCTCAATTCCCGTGCCCACCACACCTGTAAATACCCTCATCTGCGCCAATTCTTCCTATTCCAGTTCCGTTTCTGGCATATCTCCCACGACATGCTTTTCAGAGCCGCCTTCAGGCCCATTGCGGCCTCTACTCGCGCCGCCGGCTCCATACGTGCCTCTCCTACCTGCGCCTATTCCCGCGTTTCCCAGACAGTCCAATCCGCCGCCGTAACGCAGCAACAGACCCGTGCGGCCTCTACTGCCGAGCATGCCATTGCTAATCCCACCCTTGCCGGAATCGAGAAGCGATGGGAGGCCATGCCCCCTCAGGAACAGGCCGAATTGTGGATGCAGTTGAGAGATCGGATGAAGGTGGATTGGCATGAGATGACGATGCAAGAGAAGAAAGCTGGTATGTGGCCTCTGTACAATGGCTTCTAAGTGGCGTGTTTCTCGCCAATTGTGATTGCAATCGATCCGGTTTCCATTGGTTGCAACCTGGCCGTCCATCTTTTCTTCTGAAGCCTTGAATTTTTGGCGTGGCTGACCTTTTTGAAATAGCGTATTGGATAGCTTTCGGTCCCCATGGGCCCCGCGCTGAAGCTCCCAAGGGCGAAGGAATGAAAGTCTTCATTCAAGTCACTAAATACTTGCTTATCTCCTTTGGTGTCTTCTACGCAATCCGCATGTTTGGCGGACCTGCTCCTAAGACCATGACCAAGGAGTGGCAGGAAGCAACTAATGAATATGCCCGGGTATGACATTTTGAGTTCCATTCCCCTCTTTCCCCCACATGATTGCTGACGGTTGATTACCCCCGACAGAAAGAGAAATTGGAACCTATCACCGGTATCGCCAGTGAAGGATACCAGGGTAAAGGGTTTATCCAAAGCCCATCGGCCTCTAAGCAATGAGAGACTCAGCCCGGTATATTGAAGACAAGGATTCACTGTCGCTCGGAGACGAGAACGCAAAGGGACGTGGAAACCATATGTCGAGATTCTACGTAAAGGGACGGGGAAATTACATACAGCGTTCCAGTGCGTTTATTTATGGCTACTCCGCAACCGGGACATTTTCTTCGTGCAATCCAGGAACCATGTATTAATTGAAAAATGGGAAACATTGTATACTTGAAGCAAAACTTGTGTTGCTGACATTTTTCAGGCTGGTTTTGCATCCCAACGCTCTCATCTCTTCCATTTTACGTTGTGTCCCCCATGTACCGTACAATCTCCAGGCTTTCACCTACTCCTTGCTGCTCCGTGTTTCCTTTGTCATGCCCTTTTGATTTTATTGTTTCGACTTTTGACTTGTACATCTAGATAAAATCGCAGTGGCTTTCGAAGATTGAGTTTGATGAAATTCTACAGCTCTTCGCGTTATGGAGGGATGTATAAGTCGAGTTACTGCTGCCCAGGCTTAGCGAGCATGGTTGGAAAGGAGTAATTCGAAAAATACCTGGATGTCCAGTAACGGGGAATAATGACCAAATTATCATCGAATTTGAAGAAAACGAACATGTCGAAAAGTGAACCACCTATGCTTGGTGTTGTTGATAGGACCAATATATCCCGGCAGGTATCCATACGCAGCGATGACGTCCATCTGATGACACACACCAGAACCTGTTCCATATGGTGTAACAACAATGCTATCGGGAATCGAACGCCAACATTCTTTTCAATTGAGATTTTTCAGCATCTTCTCTCCAAATTAGAGGCCTTCTCCATTGTGCGAAAGATTGTTGCTATTTCCATCGACGTCGTCTGCCCACCGTAACTAGTGGTTCAACTCTGTATTTGCGGACTCGATCCATTGGACCAACTTCCCATGGCGAACCAAACCAGTCAGGCTCCGGACGGGACAGGTCAGCCATTCCACCCGAGCGCTTCTACTTTCCATTTCGTGATGTTTTTTTTGTTTTGAAATATTTGCCTTTCAAACTCACATAGTGGGGTGTAGGCGTTGTTGAGCTAGACCCATATCTTGAACCATACAAAGACGCGTTGCGCAACAGATACAAGCACACAACCGAATGGATACAGAAAATCAATGATTTGGAGGGTGGGCTTGACAAATTTAGCAGAGTATGGAAAGGCCCTGACACTCAGTTGAACTACAATTTGACCCCATGGAGTGCTTACTCGCACACAGGGCTATGAGCGGTTAGGCCTAAATGTCCAGGACAACGGTGATATTGTTTACCGGGAATGGGCCGCGAATGCCGTTGATGCCCATCTTATTGGGGAATTCAGTGAGTGTCATTAATCTTAGGTTATAAATCTGGTTTTAATGATGGAGTTACTTAGACAACTGGGACCGTAAGGCGACACCTATGAAGAAAGATGCTTTTGGAGTATGGGAGGTTACCATACCAGCGCGAGATCGAGCACCAGCCATACCACATAACAGTAAGATTAAAGTGAGTAGACATTTTTCTGAGTATGAATTCCGAGTACGGAGTCCAATTTATATCGACTTGTCTATTAGATTACGATGACCACTCCTGAAGGCGAGCAGATTGATCGGATCCCAGCATGGATAAAGAGAGTTACTCAGGATCTCAAGGTCTCCCCTGTTTACGATGCGGTATTCTGGAATCCTCCCAAAAATGAGCAATACCATTTCAAACATTCGCGGCCTATCAAACCAGAAAGCCTTCGAATTTATGAGGCTCACGTTGGTATATCTTCACCAGAAACCACTGTTGCAAGTTACAAAAACTTCACGGAGAAGATGCTGCCGCGCATTAAATACCTTGGCTACAATGCTATCCAGCTGATGGCCATTATGGAACACGCTTATTATGCAAGTTTCGGGTATCAAGTCAACAACTTTTTTGCAGCGAGTAGTCGCTACGGCAGCCCTGAAGATCTGAAAGAACTCATAGATACGGCGCATAGTCTGGGCCTCGTCGTCCTCCTCGATGTGGTACATAGCCACGCGTCGAAAAATGTGCTAGATGGGTTGAACATGTTCGATGGGAGTGACCATCTTTATTTCCATTCTGGGCCGAAAGGCAACCATGAGCTTTGGGATAGCCGCCTGTTCAATTATGGAAACCATGAGGTTCTTCGCTTTCTTCTTAGCAACTTGCGTTTTTGGATGGAAGAGTATCAATTTGATGGCTTCCGCTTCGATGGTGTCACAAGCATGCTATATACCCATCATGGAATTGGAACGTAAGAGAAACCCTTGAACTGCTCTTTCTCGCACTCGCACTGACACTATATTCAGTGGCTTCTCGGGCGGCTATCATGAATACTTCGGACCATTCGTCGATGACGGCGGTTTGACCTACCTCATGCTTGCAAATGAGATGCTTCACCAATTATACCCTAATTGCATCACTGTAGCAGAGGATGTATCAGGGATGCCGGCACTTTGCTTGCCGCTTGCGCTTGGGGGCGTGGGGTTTGATTACCGGTTGGCCATGGCTGTTCCCGACATGTACATCAAGCTCCTGAAGGAGAGATCAGATGAGGAGTGGAATATGGGCCACCTTGCTTTTACTCTAACAAACCGCCGTCATGGCGAGAAGACAATCGCATACGCTGAGAGTCATGATCAAGCGTAAGTTCCCAGCGTACCAACTTTAACGAGCGTCAGAACTAAAGACATATGCCAGGTTGGTGGGAGATAAATCGCTGATGATGTGGCTCTGCGACAAGGAAATGTATACGAACATGTCGATTCTTTCAGAATTCACGCCCATTATTGAGCGTGGTATGAGTCTCCACAAAATGATCCGCCTAATCACACATGGTTTAGGAGGCGAAGGCTACCTTAATTTTGAAGGAAACGAATTTGGTCATCCTGAATGGCTTGATTTTCCGCGCGCTGGTAACCAGAATAGCTTTTGGTATGCTCGGAGGCAATTGAACCTTACCGAGGATGGGCTGCTGCGCTACAAATTTCTCAACGAGTTCGATCGCAAGATGCAACTAACCGAAGAGAAGTACGGGTGGCTCCATTCACCGCAAGCTTATGTTAGCCTCAAACATGAGGAAGATAAAGTCATTGTATTCGAACGGGCAGGGCTGCTCTGGGTCTTCAACTTCAATCCCACCAAGAGTTTTGCGGATTATCGGGTCGGGATAGATAAGCCAGGTACCTATAGAATAGTACTCGACACGGACGATAGCGAATTCGGTGGGTTTAACCGCAACGCGAAGGAGACGAGATTCTTCACCGCCGGCGAAGAATGGAACGGCCGGAGCAATTACATCCAAGTGTATATCCCTTCTCGGACAGCATTGGTAAGCCTTCCTGTGACTTACTCCTTCTTAGGTTTGATCTGATTGGCAATTCAAGGTATTTGCGCTGGAAAGCACATTATAGAGCGATTTGCGCATCCTGGCGAAGATGCGTGTAGTCCGCATTAGGAGAATAGGGCCCACAAACTTCACATTCTATATGGAGGAACAGTACAAGTTGTCCAGACAAACACATGGGACAATGAATGATAAGAGATAGTCATATTCAATAGTGGGAGTAGAAGTCATAATGATGAAATATTGAAATAATTCCCAGGACGGGTTTTCGTGTGGAGGTGCTCGGATTTGATGTTGTTGTCGTCTATCATTTTCAGGCCACGGCTGACCCTTGAAATTTGAGTTGCGGTTCTTAGCGCGTTGTTTTGGTCGTTTCATCGTATTTGTATTTCCAGCAGGATGTGCCTTACCCTCGGCAAGACTCGGAACAACCGCTTGAAGATCACTGCAGGGCCGTAACGCAATACATGAAATTCCAAAACAGTACAGTTAGCTGTATTCAAACAGCGACCAACACCCAAATTGATCACAGCTTTCTCTCGCTTTCTCTCAACCTCACCTCTTCCCATTCTCTCAAGAATCCCCTCTCTCCCCCACAACCGCCATCATGTTTAAAAGGTGCGAAACGAAGTCCAATTAAGCAAGCAGATTTCAATAATACCATTGACCTTTTTTACTGACTTCAATTCCTCTTCTTAGCGGCGTTGCTCGGACCCTCGGAAGGGCTTCTTTCGCTCGACCGGCCTCCACCATCCTTTCATCCACAAGATATGCCGCTGGCAACAATGCTCTGAGAGCTCTCTCTGCCAGATGGGCCAGCACTGAAACCGGCAATGTTGGCAAAATTCATCAAGTCATTGGTGCCGTTGTCGACGGTACGTGAGCCTCAAAACTCGCCGGAAAAATCTTTTTAACTGTCATGATACCATTCGAGAGTGGAGCAATCATGGCATTTCTCATCGCAATGGTACAACGTATTTGAATAGCCAGATTGCTGATGAGAACTACAGTAAAATTCGATTCTGAAACACTTCCTCCAATTCTCAACGCCTTGGAGACCACCAATGGCGGACAAAAGCTTGTTTTGGAAGTCGCAGTATGTTCTCCGGTCAAAGCGATTCAGACCGCCTTACACTAGGGATCGCTGACGCAATTGCTTAGCAACATTTGGGTGAAAGTGTCGTGAGAACTATTGCTATGGACGGTAAGTTGGGCCCGGTAACAATGTTAGGCGTGCGGGATGGACTAATAAATTTCAGGTACCGAGGGTCTCGTTCGTGGTGCAAAAGCTATCGACACCGGTGCCCCAATCAAGATTCCTGTCGGCCCTGGCACACTCGGCCGTATCATGAACGTCACTGGTGACCCAATTGATGAGCGTGGTCCTATCAAGGGTGTCAAGATGGCCCCCATCCACGCCGAAGCCCCAGAGTTCGTCGAACAATCCACAACTGCTGAAGTCCTCGTCACTGGTATCAAGGTCGTCGACTTGCTTGCTCCGTATGCCCGTGGTGGAAAGATCGGTCTTTTCGGCGGTGCTGGTGTTGGCAAGACTGTGTTTATTCAGGAATTGATTGTAAGGCTTCTATCGATAACATAAGCCGCGAAGCATACTCACAAGACTTAGAACAACATTGCCAAGGCTCACGGTGGTTACTCTGTGTTCACTGGTGTCGGCGAGCGTACTCGTGAAGGAAACGATTTGTACCATGAAATGCAGGAGACCCGCGTCATTCAGCTTGACGGAGAGTCCAAGGTCGCGCTCGTCTTTGGTCAAATGAATGAGCCTCCTGGTGCCCGTGCCCGTGTTGCCCTTACTGGTTTGACTATCGCCGAATACTTCCGTGATGAGGAGGGCCAAGACGGTAGGTTGTTCCGTATTTAACAAGCAACAACGATACGAGAGGCTGATTATTTCACGCAGTGCTTCTCTTCATTGACAACATTTTCCGTTTCACTCAAGCTGGTTCCGAAGTGTCTGCCCTGCTCGGTCGTATTCCCTCTGCCGTCGGTTATCAACCTACCCTCGCCGTCGACATGGGTGCTATGCAGGAACGTATCACCACCACTACTAAGGGATCCATTACCTCCGTGCAGGCCGTCTACGTCCCTGCTGACGATTTGACCGATCCTGCCCCTGCCACAACTTTCGCCCATTTGGACGCCACCACCGTGTTGTCTCGTGGTATTTCTGAATTGGGTATTTACCCTGCTGTCGACCCTCTTGACTCCAAGTCCCGCATGCTTGACCCCCGTATTGTCGGTGATGACCACTACCAGACTGCCTCCCGTGTACAACAAATGCTTCAGGAATACAAATCCCTCCAGGATATCATTGCTATCTTGGGTATGGACGAATTGTCTGAAGCTGATAAACTCACTGTCGAGCGCGCCCGTAAACTCCAGCGTTTCCTTAGCCAACCTTTCACAGTTGCCCATGTTTTCACTGGTATCGAAGGTAAATTGGTTGACTTGAAGGACACCATCCGAAGCTTCAAGGCCATCATCAATGGCGAAGGTGATGATCTCCCAGAAGGTATGTCAATTCTTCCTCCCTCTTGATTTCTACGTTTGACTTCGTATTAACGTTTATTTAGCTGCTTTCTACATGGTTGGTGACTTTGAATCTGCTCGCGCGAAGGGAGAGAAGATTTTGGCTGAACTTGAGAAGTCTTCATAAGTGCTAACCATGTAGATATAAAATCATGTGCCATTGTCTCTTGGGGTTGTCCCATCGTGTTATTTTAATCTGAGCTTCATCGTTTCCTTTTTGTATATGTGTCATTACACTGGTTCTTCCACTGCCGTTTCATTTTCCGTTGTAAAAGAATCAAGAAAGCATGATTTTTCGTCCACGACATTCCAATTTTTCCTTCATACCCGATCAAAAGGTGGTATTGCCGTGTACTAGAGGATCTAGGAGCGAACGTGTGAGACTGTAGAGATGCATTTTTCTTACATTTCCGAAATTCCCTCCAGATGGACTGACTTGCATCATTGCTGACTTGAATTGAATGAAGGATGACTCTTAGTTGCGCACAGCCACAAGTCGAAACAACTTTCATTCAACAACATTGAACAAATTCTTGGACACATTTTTGAAGTCTAGGAAAGCAAAGATATCTTCAGGATGGCTGAGTAGGGGTTTTGATATCATTCGTGGTCGAAAGCCTTGTGCGGCGTGCCGCGTCTCCGATCAGCACTGCCCCTTTGAGAGAGTGAAAATACGAGCTCTCTAGCTAGCCGAATGATCCGAGTCGTGGAGCTTTGAGATGAATATCATCATAAGGTGGCTCGGGCTGACAGCCAGCATAAACTTTCGTCTCCATCGCTGGTGGACATGGCTTGAGATTGAATAATGAGCACTTGCAAGGCTTTCTTCAAGTACGAGATATTACCGTTTTGGGACAGCAGAGGATGACACGACGAGCATGGACGATGCTATTCGAAGAGTATATAATGAACCGTTTGTTCTTTGGCGTAGAGGTGATGCCGTTTGACTCTTCGTTGTCGAGACAGTGCTCTACGTGGATTCACATTTGATTGAATTTTTTTACTGCTATAATGAAAGCACTTCTACTTATCAGTACGCTATTCATTGGAATAGTGTGCGCGATACCAAATGGCCCGCGCTGTCGCTGCACGCCGCGGGAACCCTGCTGGCCGTCTACAGCTCGATGGAAAGCATTGAACGAATCCATCGACGGAAACCTCGTCGCCGTTAAGCCAGTGGGGTATGTATGCCATGACCCAAGTTTCGACCAAGATGCTTGTGCGAACATCACTGCAATGCAACGCGATTCCGTTTGGAGGTCCGGGGAACCAGGGGCACTTCAACATATAAACTGGGAGGCTTGGCCAGCGAAACAAGAGAGTTGCTATATTGCAGGTGATAGGAAGATTCCCTGTGGCCAGGGCCGAATCTCGAGATACTCGGCCGTGGTGCATACCCCGGAGCATATCCAACATGCTGTTCGATTCGCCGCGAGGCATAACCTTCGACTTGTGGTGAGGAATACGGGCCATGATTTCCTTGGGCGGTCGTCAGCACCTGAGTCACTGCAGATTTTTACCCATTTAATGAAAAATGTCGATTTTACGGACGAGTTTGTGCCCGAGGGTAAACGAGATCGGCGGGCAGTTGGTTCTGCGGTTACAATTGGCGCCGGTGTGCAACTTGCGGAATTGTATGAAGCAGTTGGGAAAGAAAACAAGGCTGTCGTTGCAGGCTTTTCCAACACGGTGGGCGCTGCTGGCGGGTATATTTTAGGTGGAGGGCATTCCGCCTTGGGTCCGTGGAAGGGTATGGCGGTGGATAATGTTCTTGAATTCAAAGTTGTTACCGCGAGGGTAAGTGGCTCAGTTACTTGAGAAAAAAGACGATTTTACTGACAGATCCGATCTAGGGAAACCATATTACCGCAAACGACTATCAAAATCAGGATCTATTCTGGGCTCTAAGGGGCGGCGGTGGTGGTACCTTTGGTGTGGTTACCCAGGTCACACTGCGGACATTTCCAGATGCTCCCCTTGTTACGGCATTCATGAACATAACCCAGTTGGGCAATGCGAACTCTTCATACTGGGATGGAATGGAAAAGTTTCATGCCTACCTCCCAACCCTGAGTGATGCAGGCGCATCCGGTTATTACTATATGCTTCCAAATGTACACCTACCTGACTTTGGGGAACTTGCTGTTACGTCTGTGATCTTTTTCTTTGCCAACAACAATATCGCCAGTGCTGACAAAGCGTTTGCGCCGTTATTGTCTTCGTTGAACGCGATACCGGGTCTGCAGGTCGACTATGCATCCGAGCAGCTTCCTAACTCAGCATCCCTCTACCAGTCTTCTCTCAAAGGATCTGACAATACAGGAACTGTAGCCGTCCTCGGATCACGACTGGTATCCCGACATTTCTTCGAAAGCAGACACGGGCCTTCCACGTTGACATCCGTTCTTCGGAAACTGAAGTATCCGCCTGGCGTTCCAGTTATCGGCCATCTGGTTGCTGGAGGCCAGGTTGCCAAGAATAAAGACATCCAGGTTTCCCTCAATCCAGCATGGCGCAAAACACTTGTTCATTTCGTGATTTCGCGGGGTTGGAAGGAAGATACCCCTCTTGCAGAGCAGCGTTCTATCCAGTCCAACTTGACAAACGTCGAGGTTCCAATGCTTAAGAGGTTGGAGCCGGACATGGGCGCTTACGTCAATGAAGCGGACCCAAATGAAAAGAATTTCCAAAAGAGCTTCTGGGGCTCCAACTATGGTCGTTTATATCGGCTCAAGAAGAAGTGGGATCCGAGGAGTCTTTTCATCGTTCGTGCAGGGGTTGGTAGCGAGCATTGGGACAAGGAAGGGGTTTGCCGAGTACGAGGCCGTGACTGAACTTGCAATTTCTAGATAGCATTTCAATTTTTGCGCTCATCACTGTCAATAGTAATAGAGAGAATTTGATTGCTGGCCACAGCTTTCAGCGATATTCATCGATCGTTGGGTGGTCACTTACGTTATGATCACGTGCTTGGCGTGCGGGGAAAGTGTTACCCCAACTTCCAGCTCGCCTCCGATGTTAACTTACGTCGTCGCTTGAATGCAATTGTCTTCTCAATCAAACATCCGCATTGGCCTACTTGCTTTTTTTTCAACTTTGATGAAGCTCGTCTATCCGTTCAACGCTCTATTTGCGCCACCAGACATGAGTCTGACAGCTCTTACCGCAACTTCCCGCAAAGCCCGTTTGTCCTACTTGGCTCTCTACTCGGTTAAACGCAGGATATCAACGACCTCGTGTCGGTCCTCTCAATTTCACCGCTCTGACTTCGCAGGCCAACCTTTTACCAGCAGCTATGAGACAGGGCTTCCGACCTCGGGCCCTCTGGGCTCTGCACCATCATTTGGTGCCCCGCGATTGACCCCAAAGATGTTGAAGCAACACCTGGACCAATTTGTTGTCGGGCAAGATAGATCCAAGAAAGTCTTAAGCGTAGCCGTTTATAATCACTACCAGAGAGTCCAGGAGTTGCAGAGAAGAGCTGAAGAAGAGGAAGCATATCTAGCACGGCAAGCACGGAGGGAAGCTGTTGAAGGACATCCTCTGGAAGGTATGTTATCATGCAGCCTTCCCTCCCAACCTAATTGATTATTGCTCTAATATACTGATGCTTTCTTCTGGTGTAGCGGAATTCCCAGGTCAGCAACGGACTGTATCTTCTCGATCACATGAAGAATTCAATGATGACTTTACGCGATCAGGGCCTGATCATCTCGTTGATATGTCACCTCTGACGCTAGAAAAGTCCAATGTTCTATTGTTAGGACCGTCAGGGGTTGGCAAAACGCTTATGGCGAAGACTCTTGCGCGCGTACTTTCCGTACCGTTTAGCATGTCCGACTGCACGCCGTTTACACAGGCTGGCTATATTGGAGAAGATGCCGACGTTTGCGTACAACGATTATTAGCAGCTGCAAACTACGATGTTGCGCAAGCAGAACGAGGCATTATCTGTCTAGATGAAGTAGACAAGATCGCTACCGCAAAAGTAAGTCATGGGAAAGATGTCAGTGGAGAGGGTGTACAACAAGCTCTTTTGAAGATAATCGAGGGAACTACGGTTCAGATTCAAGCAAAACCCGAGCGGAATGCACCTCGTCAAGGAGGGTCATCGAACAATTTTCCCGGCAGTGGTCTAGGAGGTTCATCGTTCTCCTCATCAAGCCCAGGGTCACCCGGCAAATCTGAGGTTTACAACGTTCGGACTGATAATATCCTCTTTATTTTCTCAGGAGCGTTTGTTGGGCTCCAAAAAGTCATCATGGACCGTATATCACGCGGGTCAATTGGTTTTGGCCAACCTGTTCGTGCTTCTGCGAATCCATTTAGTTCTCATGATTCCTCACATGCATCACAAAATGCACCCATTCCTATCCGCCCCGGCTCTGAAGAAGAAGCTTTATACAAAAAGCACCTACCTTTCTTCACACCGTCACCAACCCCCAATGTTTCTAGCCCTGATGAAGGACCACAATATTTCAACCCTCTCGACCTCTTAACCCCTCCTGATTTACAATCGTACGGTTTTATTCCCGAACTAGTTGGCCGTATTCCAATAACTACTGCTTTGTCTCCTCTTTCCAAGTCGCTTCTTCTGCGTATTCTCACTGAGCCACGAAACTCGTTGGTAAACCAGTATACTGCATTATTTGCCCTGTCTGGAATTGAACTATGTTTCACTACCTCCGCACTGCACAAAATAGCAGCTAACGCATTTGCGGTGTCCACTGGAGCCCGCGCCTTGCGAACTGAAATGGAGACAATTCTTGGTGATGCAATGTTTGAGGCACCAGGATCCAGTGTGAAGTTTGTCCTTGTCACAGAGGCTGTGGCAGACAGGAAGGAAAAGGCTGTGTACCTTGCTCGTGGTCAGGGCGGAAAGTTCCACGCAATGATTGCGGCAGAGGAAAGTGAATGGGAGGAGAAGATGAAGAAACAGAAAACAGAGAATGAAAAGAAAGATCAGGCAAACAGTTTTGAAGAATGGAGGAGAAACTCTGCTGTCGGAGGGTTCTCATGAGTAGTCTGTCGAGTGGTACGGTTAATGACTGCCTTTTGGTACTATATGATAACTCACGGGGAGCTTGTCATGGTCAATGGACTCCATTCCTAGGACTCTATGTGCTTATAGAACCGCTTCCTCGATAGCTAGGATCCTGCGTGCTCGTCAGATGGCTTCTGAGAACTCCTAAGGCCCTACACCCCTCCTCTGTAACACTCTCACTTCGTTACCATTTTCTGTACGCTGCAATCTGGGGGATTGATGCAAGCATCTGCTACTCAAGTACTTCTAGCAGTGGGCGCGTACTTCTGAATGCTTACCAGTCAACCGCTCGAATCCGTTGTGCCACAATTCCGTGAATCATCGAATCTCTGAACGCACATTGCGCCCCTTGCCATTACGGCGGGCATGCCCGTCCGAGCGTCATTACGTACCCTTCAACTACGGCCCGTGTGTTGGACTGGCGTCTTCCTTGTACCGAACGGTTCCTTTGCATACAAATTTCCGTGAAAATTCGCTTGGTTCTGTTTGTTGGGCAAAGACCCGAATCGATTTGTCGATGTGGAGGTTGTTTATGAGACTGGGTCGAGTCTTTGGCTCCCTTTGAAACTGATATGAATGCTCTCGGTTTCAATCACATGGTGACATATAGTGGATGGACTGGATGCCAGCTTGTTTGGACTGCGGGCGACGTCGTACTTTGAAATTTTATCGGGGTCGACGTGCGGATGACGGGTGGACGCAACGGATAGGTATCTCCTTTGTATATGAAACTGCAGCGATCATACCACAAGCCGCGCATGCACTGTTACTCGGTTGTTATATTGGGTTGAAACCTGGCACCCCCTGGTGGCGCGATTGAGTCAATTAGACATGCGCATTTTACCCTACTTAACAATTAACATCTTTGCCAATGTTAGAATAATGAAACCTGAGCCGTTCGATCTTGAAATTCTTGAGTTGTCACTAGCTGTGATATGCTAGAAGCTTAGTTCAATGATGGACGCTGAAAAAGGGTAACGCCGCAGGAAAAGCTCCATCAGTCCCAGCACTGTTAATTAATCCACACAATGTATGAAGCTGCCCAGCTTTTCCTCAGAACGATTCTTTTTCTCAACCGCGGTATGTATCCACCGATCCCGACTTAATTATTTGGTAGCTTTGTGTCCGCTGGCTTCGGCGAGCACATACTTCCATTCAAGTTCGGCTTTGTCATCGGCGTGGATACTTGTATGTGGGTTGATGGCGTTCTTCAAAGTCTGTCGGCTGGTTGCGTATAGCATCGACCACTGGTTTGACGTCAGTAAGGCCTTCAACAAGACATCTGAAGGAACTCACGAAGGTAGGCGTTTCGTTAGGCACCCATGAAATGAAGACAATTTTGTTGCTGGCAGCCACGTCAGACGATTAGCAGGCAACAACATTAACCCCTCAAAGAGGCGTTAGGAACCACTGTGAACATACCGCTTGCCCTCTCCGCCTTCAAGTTCGAATTCAACATCGTAGACTGCGTATCTTGGAGCTGGAGCGCCCTTTGAATCTTTAGCATTCTCGAGTTTTTCGCGAAACACCTCATAATCAGGCTCGCCAGAGGCTTCGTCCACGACAATTTCTCGTCGATTGTCAGCGATCTTGAAGATGATGAACTTTGTCTTTCCGCGACCGAGTCGGAGTTCGTTGTAGGCAGTTATGCAATCCGGGTGTATGGAGACTCTAGGGGATTGATAATTAGCACGAAAGAGCAAGTTATGCCCATACGCCTCTTTTCAGCGGAGAGAGTAGGGCGAAAGTGTTGGATATGGCGGCCACGTACCCCGAATCAACCTATGGCAGGGGGGGATTAGAGCTCCATACTTCGTAGATAAAGAGGATAATGCACGTACCGACATGTTGTGTAAGGCTTCCGAAACAGATTTCTATTATGACAATGGTTGTAGAAACTGCGAGGTCGATGAATCCAGGTCAGTACACTGAAGGACGAGTTGTTGGATGCCGTCGAAAACAGGGTAGAAGTCCCGGCCAAACCCTGCTCTAGACTTGCTCGAGATTGTGAAGATAGGACGATGAGATGACGGCGATGGGGAGATTGATTTATTTACCTGGTCAAGAGTGGGAGAAGGTCAAGGAATGCTTGATGTGCGGTGAGGTGGGTTGTGTTGATGGGAAGGGAGGATGGTTGAAGCAATGAGGCAACGGGACCATAATAGCGGGGCTGAGTCGTAAGGTTGGTGGGGGGCAACCAAATGCACTTGGGATTTTGAACCCCTTTTCGAATGCCACCAGCAAAAACTAAACCTCGAAGAAGAACAGAGTACATTAATGTCATGACTGCTGATAACCCGCTAGGATATGGAATCGCAAAAACCACCACTCTCGCCGACCCAGCCCCCATTCGACGAACCCAAACCCTGCCAGTCGAAGCCAGGCTCTGCGAAACGGTCCTCTCCTACCTTCCAACCCATTCGCCGGCCTCTACCGTCAGTTATTCTGCTCGTCTTCGAAGACAGAGATACCGATCGTCGGAGCAACGCGTGTTGTGTAGATATCCTGGGATAAGGGAACCAATGTGTAGTACAGCGTTTAGAGACAAAAATAGGGAATTAGAAATGTATTTCATAACTCAGACAGTCAATAATGTACAGTGCATTGCGCTCTTTTAACGCATAACGCCATTTCCAGGCTTCTTTCTCTCTTTCTTCCCCTCTGCGCCGTACAAAAGGTATAAAACGACACCCAAACTCAACTCCGACGAGATTGGATACAAGCGGCATACACCGACCTTGCTCGCTTTGCTTGCCAATCTGTTTGTCCATGCCAAAGTCGAGAAAGGAGCATCTGCGGATAGGATAAAGATTTGCGTATAGAGTGGGGTGGGGCTTTCCAACACAATCGTAGAAGCATGCCAGATTGAGGGAGAGATGGAAACAAAGCCAGAAATATATGAAAACACACAAAACGTGAGAAGGAAATCGGATAAATTAGTATTTTAAAACATCCAAGGTGAAAAAGACATAATTACCGTAAAGTCCAACAGGCTTTTAGTACATACCGCCCATGCCGCCCATGCCACCCATGCCACCCATACCTCCCATGCCACCAGGAGCAGGGCCCTTCTCCTCTGGAGCCTCGACAATTGCGACCTCGGTAGTGCCAAGGAGGGATGCAACACCGCTAGCGTCAACGAGAGCAGTGCGGACGACCTTCAATGGGTCAACAATTCCAGAGCCAATCATGTCAACATATTCGCCCTTGGAGCTATCAAAACCTCTGTTGAAATCTCCGG
Source organism: Uncinocarpus reesii 1704 (assembly GCF_000003515.1). Taxonomy (NCBI): domain Eukaryota; kingdom Fungi; phylum Ascomycota; class Eurotiomycetes; order Onygenales; family Onygenaceae; genus Uncinocarpus; species Uncinocarpus reesii. Next base: position 3,317,568 of record NW_003052499.1, on the reverse strand, counting down.
CAAATTCATCGGTGAGTTTTCCCACAATAACACTGCCTTCCAGGCCAGCGTTCTCAACGATGGTACGTGCAGGCCTTTGAATAGCGCTCTTGACGATGCTGACACCAAGTTGCTGGTCAAAATTGGCCGGCTTGACATCTTTCAAACCGTTGGCGGAAGCCTTGAGCAAAGCAGTACCACCACCAGGGAGGATGCCCTCTTCAACAGCAGCACGGGTGGCGTTCAATGCATCCACAACGCGATCCTTCTTTTCGCCAACCTCGACTTCGGAGGCACCGCCAACCTTAATGACGGCAACACCACCAGAAAGTTTGGCCAACCGCTCCTGGAGCTTCTCCTTTTCGTAGTCGGACGTAGCAGGATCGGCAACGATGCTTCTGATTTGCTCACACCTCTGAGCAATGGCGTCCTTGCTGCCTTCACCGTTCAAAATAATAGTGTCTTCCTTCGTGATAGTAATAGAGCCAGTGGAGCCAAGCATATCTGGAGTGGCTTTGTCGAGCTTCATATCCAACTCGTCAGTGAATACAGTGGCATTGGTCAAAATACCAATGTCACCAAGGATGCTCTTGCGGTTGTCGCCAAAACCTGGAGCCTTGACAGCAGCAACCTGTAGCTGACCACGGAGCTTGTTGAGAATACAAACAGCGAGAGCTTCGCCCTCAATATCCTCGGCAATGATGACTAGCGGACGACGGAGGCTAGTAGAGGCCTCGAGGGCGGGGATGATGTCTTGAACGGCAGAGATCTTCTTCTCAGAAAGGAGGATAAGAGGTTTTTCGAATTCAACCTTTTGGGTTTTGGTGTCGGTGATAAAGTAAGGTGAGACGTAGCCCCGGTCAAACCGCATACCCTCGGTAACCTCGAGTTCATCTTCAATGGTTTTTCCATCCTTGACGGTTATAACGCCTTCCTTTCCGACTCGTTCCATGGCGTTGGAGATTAGCTTTCCAATGTGTGTGTCGCCGTTTGCAGAAATAGTAGCCACTTGCGCAATTTCTTCACTGGTGGTGATTTCCCTCTTGTTCGCTTGGAGATACTCAACCACAGAGTCAACGGCAGCCTGGATACCCCTCCTCAAGTCCATTGGGTTGCAGCCAGCAGCAACGTTTTTCACGGTCTCGGAGAAGATCGCACGAGCAAGGACAGTTGCTGTTGTAGTACCATCACCAGCAACTTCATTTGTCTTAGAAGCAACATCCTGGAGCAGACGGGCACCGAGGTTCTCGAACTTGTCCTGCAAAGAGATCGCCTTGGCGACAGTGACGCCATCTAGAGTTGCGAGGTTAGCTCTCTGTCATATATCAATGTTCCTCGTTTGGGATTTGGTGGTATACCTTTGGTGATCTTGGGAGAACCATATGAAGACTCAATTAAAACATTTCTACCCTTGGGGCCCAACGTGGTGGTAACAGCTCTTGCGAGCGTATCAACTCCCTTGAGGAGCGATGCACGTCCTTCAACGCCGAACTTCAGCTCCTATAGCACGGAGCAGTTAGGGCGCATCTTTCAGACGAATTGCGACGAAACACAGATACGGAACTAACCTTGTGGGCATATCTTTGTTGCTGGAAGTTCAATCCACAGGTTAATGAGGGCTTGAACTGAGTGAGCTGCCTACGGGCGGAGGCAGCTGAAGAAAGGACCGAAGCCCGTGAAGAAGCTGAAAGAGCTCTCTGCATTTCGAACAGGGACAGACAAAGGCACAGAAACGACGGAATCAGTCCCGAATACCCTGAACTCCAGTAAGGTGTACAGAAATATTAGGAGTTAATATGATACAATTGTTCGAATTGAGACGTCGAAAAGAAGAAAGATTTGAGGAATGCCGTGAACGAAAAAAAACTTTTGGGGAGCAAAGATTCGAGCAGCTTCTCCATATTCTTGGCATCTAGAAGCTGACTCAGCAAATTAGTCACATGACCTGTTTCCTATTTGGATCTAGCGTTTATCATGAACCAACTTCTGATCTCCAGGCACAAACCGCATCTGTCAAATGTCTTGCTGTGTGAATATTCAATTGAAAGGTCACAACAATCGTTACTATTTGGCTACTAACAAACGCAGCAAAAAGATCAAGGCAGGGAAAAGAAACTGGCGGCTGGGGATTCAGTTGGGTTTTGATGGTGGTTGTAGCCCTCCACAATAACCAATGTCTAGGTATGATTCTCCGTCGATCCAGCTAATCTGCAGCTCTATTCCTTGCAAGCATAAGGGATAGAGAACTAGCAGGCACTGTTGCAGATAAATCCATCCCATGAAGCAAACTATGGAAACAATCTGGAAAAAATCACATCACAGAAAAAACGCTAATTGGCGGGAAACAAATCGATTTTTTGCTTGTCAGGATCTGGCAAAGTCCATATCAAACTGACCATCGCAAGGCTTTTGAGTTTTTTTACTGATACGTGTCAGCTGCTGTTCCTGATATGAAGCTTCCATTGTTTTTGACTTACTACGAAAACGGAGAGTTCATTGATGCAAATATTCAGGACTGATATAGTCTCCCACCTCGAAGTTGTCATCCAAATATCCAAACGCGTTGTTGGTGAATGCTGTGTCGAACCAGTTCATTGTGCCGCCCTGCGGGGTCTCCAATTCTGTGCCTTGGGCTATTGGTAAAGCTCCACTGGCTGAAGTCGCAAGATACATATTTGCAGATGCTTGGTGAAGGTATTCCAAATTGTACAATGGGGGCATTTGATCGTTCATCTGGAGAGATTGACTGGATGCTCCACTCGAGATTTGGTTATAGCCTGATTCATTTGCGCTGAAGTGTTCCGAACTGCTATAGCCTCCGAGATCCTGACTCCTCTGCTGCGGAGTGTCCTGATAATGTTGTGCTCCAATGTGCAAGAGACTTTGTGGATCCGAATCTATTTCCATGGGGACAGCGTGGCCCTGGATGCTAGGAGAAGCGCTATCGGCTCCATGGCCATCACCTGCAGGGCTTTCATCCCCTGATGAACACTCTTCCTCCTTGACGTGAATGTGATCGTCATTCACTCTGTCGCGGCCCATAAGGGCCCGTTCCAAGCGCCATGGCGTAACCCGGAGCACAACCGTCCCGCTCGATGGGGCCTTCCTTTTATTCCCTGTTGTTGTCTTGTCGGCACTGTCGGAGCTTCCATTGCCACCCTTAGGTGTCGGGAGATGCTGGCCAGCGGCTATTTTATCCGCCGTATTACGCTTGATACCCCATTCATCGGAACCGGGATTGGTGATCAAACTGTTGCTGTTGGCAGAACTCTCGTTCCTTTCAGTTCGTCTATTCTTAGCTACGCCAACTCTTGTCTCGGCTCGTGGTTTGTTTGAATCATCATCTGGGCTCTCTTTCATCTCCATACTCTGCCTAGAAACGGTTCTCTTACCGGTTCCCGGCCCACCGCGACGAAGTGGAGGAGGGACAGGGATGCCATCGCCTTCCATCCGGGAGCGCAATTTCGCAAGATGCTGCACAATTGCACCTTCTGTGATCTTTTCACCCATTATCTCTGCAACCTGTGCCCAGGGGATTCGTATTCCTGCAGAGTTACAAGCGGATTGGATCGAGAGGAGTAGCTGCCTATCGAGCTCGTCTGAAAATCTGTTTAGCATTTTTCTACAGTCGACACAGCATTCAAGGGAGACAGGAGTAGGAGCGGAGCCATACCGTTCCATCGGACAATGGTTCTGGTTGCTGGTCGTGGCTTAGGGGTCTTTGCCGGCGCCCCGGATCTTGAAGCGGATGAGGACATGCTGTTCTCAGCCGATTTCTTCTTGGAGTTTTTTGGAGCCATAGTTGCTTGGTTAGGCGGAGCGCTGAGGTGAGAAGTGATGAAGGCTGTATGCAGAAAGCAAGTCCCAGGGTTGTTGCAACTGGAAGAATGTTAGTGATTTCTTTATGCTTGCACAGTGCAAGCATTCCAGGAGGTTTTCCAAAGGGAACGCGTTCGACGCGTCTCAATACTCCAGATTGACGAGAGCTTTAGGAGAGCTTTGCTCACCTATCAGATTTTGGCGCCAGTAGCGCTCTCTGCGAATTAATAGGAAGAGTTAGCTCCCGAGATGACAAGGCACCTATGCTTCATACCAAAGGGCTTCTGGCACACTTTGCACGAATGGTGTCAAATGATAGACAAGAGTGATCAAGGATACCTGGCTGTGCACAAAAAGCATCAGAGATGAATAAGAACCACTGAAACAATTTCCTATAAAAGAAGAATGCTACTTACTGTTGTAGTTGATGATTCTAAGAAGGGTTAAAAGAAAGAGAGAGTAGGTGAGGAGAAAGTGAATGATACAGAATGGCAGAGGAACACAATATAACCTGTGCCATATCTGCGCTAAGAACTGGTTGCTTGGAACTAGCTCTTCTTTCGCACCATGCATTATCAATATACTGGAAGCCGCCCAGTAAAGTCTCTATTTCTTTAATTTCTTTTCTTGAGCTGTCTTTCCTGAAGCTACTACTGCCTACGATTCACTTTCAACGGCATCCGCCGTCAATGATTGACCTTTGTGCCGTCCCAGGGCCCCGAACCTGGAAGTTCACAATAAGGCAGCTAAGGCAACCTTTCCCCGATCCTTGGTCTCCGATCTGATAAGCTGTATTTCACTTTCTCAACGCAGATATTCCTTCCCCCTTTCAATCACTTTCCTTTTCAGCCTCCTGTTTCGGTGGATATACCGAGCCTTGGGGATTCACAGCCTGTGGTTGCTTTCCCAACCGATTCCCAGCAACCTATTTCCATTCCCTCGGTTTCATCCCGCGGCGTCAGCAGGTTCCCGCAGGCTTGCAGATACCAAATAGAATACGACGATAAAGACGATCTACTCTCACCGCTCATCCCACCTTGGGTCCGAGTCACTTCAAGAGAAAGGCAAATGGAACCCGAGTCCATGGAATTGGGAACGGAGGCGCGGGAAGGTATCAGTACATTCCCAGCCATCCATGTCATCCACTGGTGGATGGGAATGAAATGAAATTTCCAAAAGCTTGGGAGACCGACGTTGAATCTAGGTTGTCCGATGGCTCGATGACTTTTTTGCCTCGCGCACCTGTCTGTCCACTCTCCTCAGATTTAGGTTTGGTCTAGAACGCAAGGCTAGGGAGCAGAGTGATTCCGGAACTGGGCCATAAATGCAAGGAAGGATGTATGAAGGGGCTTGGGCTTCAGCTTGACAGAACAAGACTACAATAAGAAGGTTGGCTGAATGGGAGTCATTCATGCACGCAACCCTGTGGTCAAATCACTTGCCATTTCTTCATGAACATGAAGATTCATGTTATTGCCTGAATAGAATGACTTTAACAGGATGCATTTGCAAATTTCTTGCTTTCAGAGCCAGGTAGTACCCAGATGGCCAGGGGCGTTAACCATTGATTTTTATCAAAATGAAATATTTGCAACAAAGTACCACCCCATTGCAGCCAACAGTAATCTACCACTAGAGACCTTGAAGGGGTTCTGGGCATATGAAGACTATCCCGCAGAGTTGTTGAAGGTGATTATTCTAAACACCACAGCCTTTGCTATAGGACTGAATGATGTGGGTATCATGGAATGCATTTAAGTGTATCTTCTTCTAGACATGCTCCTATAGGGATAGTAGAGCATCTTGTCCACCGGCTCTCAATAACGGATTATAACAATCAAAGGCTCTTCTCCTGTGCTGGGGTTACTATCTGGTGAGTTGGTGTAGTTCAAAAGGCTGTCACGTGATGAGATGCTTGGCAGCCACTGACTTGACGATTCGAACCCAAAAAGGAACGAAGAGAAGAGCGATTGCACACGATACGACGAGCCCCCTCTCTACCAAGAAACACTCGATACAAAGATGACTTTCGCGTGGAAGACCGCCGGCCTGACGTACGCTCAAAGTCCTTGCTGCCGTTGTTAGCTCCTTGCAATTGCTGACCTGTCTCCGTCAACGTAGCTACAACCGGTATCTGGCCATCGCTTCCAGAACCGTCCGTCGCTCGCTCACGCCCGAATTGAGACTCAAGGCGGAACGGGGAACAGCCGAGATGAAATTCGCCCAGTGGGAGGTCAGTAAACTGTTCTTTCAGTGCCTAATTGAGCGTTTCCTTCCGGGTTCTAAAACGGGGACATTCGGCTGACCGGCGTGCTTCCTGGTGGATAGAACGGCAAACAGGGCGATCTTCAGAATCTGTCTGCGAAGAGCGAACAAGCTACAGCGGAAGCTGCATCGGCGCAAAAATAAACCTGAGGATGGGCAATGACATGGGACCCTTTAGAGCAAGCGAGGAAGACTGGGGATGAGTGATGCGGAAGCCACTGGTTGTACTTTTACGCTTTGACGGGCTAGACATACGATATCAATTTGCTCTGGGCCATTTGGACCGTGAAATCAGCCCTCTATATAGACCAATTAAACCCGAGTACATATTCTCTAAATTAGAAGTGTTTTGTTCCTGTTGTAGATTTGCAGCGCTGTGAGCCTCCGCAGCCCATCTTTAGCCCGGCGGCTCACAAAAATCGGTTACCCACCCACCGCGGATTGCCTTTCACCGCTGGTAAATCACCTGCTTGACAACTTTGGCCTCTACGACTTTGCAGGGACATTTTCATCATTTGATTTCCTATTCCCTTTTTGATCTAATATGATCTAGCAATCAATTCCAAGTCTAGGGCCATGTATCGAACGAAAGGCCCTCCCCGCATCGCATCGGAGAAGATGGAGGCCCACGATATCACCGAGGAGTTCACCAAAGCTGCATCAGGTATGTCTCCATCATTACGTCAGAAACCAGCTATCAGGCGCTTGATGGCTAGGATACTAATGTATTCTTATAGCCTTGGAGACCGGTCAGCTCGTGAAAGATGAATTCTTTACCTTGTTTGAGGCCGTGGGGGCTTTGGAGGTGCGACACAGCTTTATATTCTCATTTCTTATCGAGTCCCCCTTGCTTTTACGACTCAATTACGTTACTTCGTGCTATAAGAACGATGATCGCTGACGAATGGAATGTGCAACCCAAGGGTTTATAGATTATGGACTCCAAAATGGACAGCGGCTACCTGGCACCAGGAGACACGTTGGACGACGAATACGATGTTATGAGGGAACTACTTCCGGAGGAGGTGATTGGCATCATGGACCAGCTTTTATGCCTCGAGGTGCGGTGAAGCGACTTCCACCCTGTCGTTCGAAGCGTTGCCGTTGGCTTTGCTGCAAATGCGATGCTAGTCCTTTTCCAATCGATACGGCCCGGAACTGATTTCGGAGGTTTAGGTAGCCTGGCATATGGGACATCCGTTATCTCAGACCCTTTTTACGTCGATATATTTGGATCGGTTACTCTGGCCTGTTCCAATGACGCTTGAAGACGCCCAATTCGATCAACAAGCTCGCAGCTGTGGTAGCCGGGAGAGTAAAGGAGAGCAAGACGGGGCATATTGTAGAGGCCCAGGGCTAGTCTCTATCGTTTTAAGAGCATATTGTTTGGCGTTGATCAAAGCCTGTGACCGTGTGATTGGGAGAGTCAGCTCCGAGTACTATTTTGAGGTTGGTAACGCCGTCAAAGTCGGACCCTGGGAATTGGAAAGCAGCTGATCTCCGAGGATAGGAGGAAGACTTCGTCACCCAATTGTATAACCGAAATCTCCTATCTGATGTCCTTTCCTCTGACGTCCGGACCCTTGTCGATGATGCTATATCGTGGCTCAAGAATTATGAATTGGATACACCCGTTAAGGAGGCGCTTCTAACTCGGCTGATATTTCGTCAAGAATTTCTTCTTACCTTGGACCTGGACACTTCTGTGATACAAACTAGGGCAACGGAAAATCCGTCCGCTTGCCTCGAACAAGTCGATAAAATTGAGAAATCGTTATCGATCGGGAAACCCGTTGAAGCGTCTTTCAGCCAAAAAATCCAAAGGAGGCTGGCTAGCTCGGTTCCTCCACGGCCTATGGTCAAAATTGATCCCGCAGATGCAATGAAGTTTTTAAAACGCTTTTGTCAGGATGCTATTGACGTACAGCAGATTCTTGATTCTCGAAACCCTTATGATTTGCAGGTGGGTAACATTGTCTCTTGTTGTTCGAAGCGTACCCTTATCTAACGAATAGTTTTCCTTGCAAGAAATCGGTTTGGGCAGTGCAATCTCGAAAACCTCAACCAGCTGTCTATATTCGTTCCCTTACACAATCCTTCCTTTTGAACGAGATGCGCGTTCTTGGTTCCAAATCTATTAAGCAATTCTGTTTTGACGACTTAGCCGACCTTGTTCTTCCCTGGAGCACGCTATTGGACAAACGAAACGAAGAAGTTGAAATGCCTTCGGACCCTCGGTTTCAAATTGCCAAATACATGGAAACTTTCGTTAAGCGGGTTGCTCAGGTAAAGCGCCTTGATACATATCGTCATGCCACGCTAACCGTTTAAAAGCCTTTCATCGATACATACCGCGCATCATGCCTCAATCGTTGCCGAATAAGACGAACATTGTGTCATTCCGTCATTGACTGGGACCATCTTCAGGCTGAGGTGAGTGAAAGAGTGGTATATTAAACCCCGTTACTGGGACTATTTTAACAAAATTCTCAAGGCTGAGGGAATCGATGGTCACCTTCGTCCCTTGATCTCAGAACCTGCCATCAACCTTCATGGAGAGGAAGCTATATACGCGTATCCCCTCGGCAGCTGGGTTTATCACCAAAAGTTACGACAGCTTCGGCTTCTTTTGCAACTTGGCTTCGAGCTTTCGATATATTCCCCTGAGGAGCTTCCTGGTTTATATTGGTATCTCTCGCACATATGCGCCACTCATCTTTCCCATCTAGACCGCATACGTTCCTGCGTCGAGGCAGAATACCAAAGAGGCACCGTTGATACCGCACAGGAGAACAAAATTGAGCGGAAGCGAGCGTTTGATAGGACATTTAAAATTCTTCAACGACATTCGACAGAGCTCGGCGCCATCGACGCGTTTGCCCTCGCATTGAACGCCCTTTTTATTTTAATCTTACGCTACGATTTATTGCCTTCAACGTATTTATCGTCGTCCAAACGTTACTCGTCAGAAAGTTTACGCTATGAATTACGGATGAAGCCATTCTTTTCTGTATCACTGCCAGAGCCTCTTCCTTTTGAATTCTTTGAGAAGGAAGCAACTTTATCTGAGAGTAGCGACGAACTGGTGCTTGATAGGGCTCTGGCAGCGGTGGCTGAAGCGAGAAAGGCTCTAGAGCAATGTCTAGCAGATGGGCCGTTCCTCGATTCTGGGATCTCTGGTACGAAGGGAGAACAAGATAAAGAAGGGACTGTACCCTTGGCTAGTCTCAAAGAGGACTGGATAAAAGACGTTAAAGATTCCCTACGAGCCTGTATCGCGACGAGTATCGCCATTGGGACATTTAAAAAGGCGTATACAGCTAAACCAGCGTCTTTATCGACGAGGCGAAAAGGCAAGAGCGATGATATTCAACCTGCGAGATCCCCATCACGGCGCTTAAATCTGTCGGTTGAAGTCCCTCAGATCGGCTCCAAGGATCGCTGGCACGATTGGTGGATCGTACCGAAAATCTCGGAGATACTTCCAATTCGTGGTAACTAGTCAAGTGTTGGGGTCAAGCCGTGCAAATGGCATAGAACATGATATATTCAAAGATGTTGCATTGGGTACGGGCAATGTGAAAGCAAAACAGCATCGGGCATTTTCAGAGGGGCGATCACATTCAACTTCTTCATTCCATGTGTAGAAGTAAAGGTCTTTATCTTGCAGGTTATCGGAAAGGCATAACTAATCCAAATAAGTTTAAGAAAGGCAATAAGAGAGGTCATATCATAAGCGTTGCTAAAATACCCGTATAACACCACAAGCCAAAAAGACGCATACAAAAAAGCAGGAAGAACAGGGAAGCCTTAATTGCTTGAATTCACACTCCCGCCGCAGCCAACATCCCCAGCGCACCCGCAAAGGCGACTGGATTCCCCTTATTAGCACCCGCAGAAGTTTGACCATTACCAGCCCCCTTACGCCCCATTAAACCGTCAATACGCTTGTCAAAATCATCCACATTAACGGGCACCGCAACTTCGCCCTCTGAGCATGGGCCTTGACCGTCTCTAGCCACAACACGGGACCTGGCATGGGGAGGAGGTATGGCGATTCTATTGTCAGGGCTTCCGTTGTCCCGCTTGGACCTCTGTACTGGAACGCAGCAGTAACCCGATAATACGCCGTTTGAGGATCGCATACTCATGTTTCCTGGACAGCAACGGGTGACGCCGTTGGTGGTGGAGCAGGATTTGCTAAAGGAGTATTGGCCTGGTAGTAAAAAGAGATTGCTTTTAACATTGCTTCTCAGAGAAAGGGAGAGAGGGGTATATCTTGAGCGAACCTGCAAGAGCGGAAGGCAGCATAGCGCTTAATATCATGGCATTGAGGACCTTCATTGTTGGATATCTTTATTGTATGTCGAACTGTCAAAGGGGCGGATGAGTGTGCCTTTTCAATTTAAGTCGGGCACGATAGCGCTGCGGATCCCCGAAATGGTAATTGGAAATTGCAAGTGTTGATAAATCAATGAAAATGCCTGGTGTCTAAAATGCACGGGGGTATTGGGAATGGAGGTTTATATCCTTCAAGTTCTTCAAGCATCACTATCATCACGCATGATACACAGCTTCATTAAGCGCTGTCATAAAGCAAAAGGCATGTTTCATATTCACAATATCCTGAATATGTATGGGTGAACGAGCAAAGAAGCCCCAAAGCCCCAGAATAACTGCATCACGTCCAGCCGCCGGGTGGTGGTCTCCAGGCGAAAAAAGAGGATGGCAAACAAATGGCCCCGGCAAACAAGCTTCCGAACCACTGCATGGAGAGGGCCAGATCTTCAAAGCGCAAGCCAAATCGTCTCTCCCTGGCATTGCTGCTGCTTTGATTTGTTTTGGCGTTCAAGCCCACAGGCCGAGACAATGCCCAAAACTCGTGGCGGGATGCGACTTGTGCTCTTCTCGGTTCAGCAAAGAGCCCAGGCAGCGAATGACAGCAGGCTCATGTCGCAAGGCTGCAGCCACAACTTCGAAAACTGTCAAATACGGGCGAATGACAAAAGGGAATTGGGGGATTGTGACAAGGCGACAACATTCATTGAAATGGTTGTGAAGTTTTGGAAGCTGATTAGTTAGTTATGCAGACCGTTGATAAAATGAAAGTCATTTGGCGGCCTTCCAGTGAAGCCACAAATACTCCGTACAACGTTTCAAGAATCGAATTTGAAGATATACATTGGCTCAGTAATATGACATAACATAGGAATCATAATTCATTGACTTGCTATTCGGGCTAATCGCGAGCTCGACAATCAATCAGTCGCCAAATACTCATCAATATCGACTCCGATACCCCGAGCCATGTCCACGATCCACTCTTCATTGACTGAAGCGCTAGAACTAACCGTGATATTCACGTTCAAACTCCATTTCTCCCCACCGTCAATCGCACCGCCAGAAGTAGCCGCTGCAGACGACGCAGGCACAAGCAATCTGAGTTGTTGCAGTGTAGCTATTTCCGGAGCAACAGCATCTGCTATAGGAAGTGCAGAAAATGACGGGTTTGGGTCGATTGCATGGTATATTGCAAAGAGGCGTTCCAGTGAAAATGGCCGTGGTGTCAGGAAATTTGTGACTCCTTTACGAGTGCCAAATAGCCTAGAAGAAGAGGAAGCTGGCGTAGATTTATTGACTCGTGACTGCGCACCTGCTTTCTTGCTGGTTTTGCTTGGTGTTTGCGTCGGATCGTCGGGGCCTTGATCATGATTTGCTATCTGGGAGGTGAGGTTGAGTCGGCCTCGACGTCGGATTCGTTTCTTCTTTGAAGTTGTAAATTTCGAGAAGAGCACAGTGTCGAGGCGCTGAGGTATATACGCTGCCAAAAAAGCCGCGGTCAGCACAAGAGTTGGTAGATAAGGCAACTCCGGGAGCTGGCTTGCGTTATTCTTTTTTGCAAGGAGCGAGAACCCATTTTTGCTCGATGATATGGGTTCCGATACAACGTGATGAAGAAGTAGATGCTCTCCTTGTTGCTGGAACAAAGTCCGGTTCTTAACAAGGAGTCGAGAAAAATCCCATTCGCGGCCCGGTGGAGACTCTCCATCTACAATCGGCGCAACAAACCGCGGCCATAATTTTTCGGAGGCAGACCGGAAAACTGGCACTGTTCCTGCCGCAGGGCCAATCAAGGAGTCATACAACGTGGATAGGAACGAAGGATATAGCTTTGCTGTAATGTCCTTAGGAAGACTAGTCGCTGGGGGCGACAACCTCGAAAGTATAGAAATCATTTCATTGCGAGAGTACGGCGGGAAGTAGATATGTGGTACACCAGCAACTTGCAAGAACAGCGGACGAGGTGTGAATCTCGACACAAATAACACACGTATCGAAGGGACCTGGGAATCAAACGGTTGCGCGTCAGCCTATGCAATGGGGGTGATAAACGAGGCCTCAGAAAGGGGAAAGAATACCAGCTCTCCAATCCTAGATAGGGCCGCCAGTAGCATCTGTCCGCCTTCTCGAAGGTCGTCAACTCCATCAAGAACAAGTATGAATTTCTGGCACTGGGTCCGCCCAAGAATCTCACTCAAAACACCTGGTAACGAGCTAACATGTTCACATCGCACCTTGTCGACAATCTTGAACCATTCTTCCTCAGCGCCGTCAATGATAAGCTGCGACCCAGCGTTTTGCACCGCCGAGATTACATTGGACACGATCTTGACCAACAGATGGCGTGCAGTAATACACTCTGCAACTTTGATAATCGAATAGAAGAGGCGTGGCTTGGTGGAATAGCCTTCCTGCTTGTCTTCTCTCAGTTCCCCGTTTCCTTTTTGCTTCCTTGCTCTTCGTCCCTGTTTCGAAGAAGTGTTCGCCTGAAAAACAGGCTCAACCGGCGCCCCATACTCCTTGAGAATTGCTCGAACTACAGTCGATTTGCCAGACGCTTGGGGGCCGTGTACAAATATTGTAGGCGGAGAAGGAATGGAGGGCTGTTAGCTGACAGCAGTATCCGTTAGCTGAACTGGTTCACAAAGGCTTCGGGTGCTTGTAAGGTTTGATTCACGAACACAGAGCAAAGGAGCCAGTTGCCTAATCTGCAAGTCTCTAGCCAGCAATTGCTGGCAGACTGCAATAGCAAGCTCTTCCGGTAGCATTGAGCCCATAGTTGGTCAACAACCTTGACTTTTCGGAGCCGAGTAGTTAGTAGATTTGAGAGGATGATCAAGTCGCGTCCAATAATTAATACGGGAGTGGTTGGCTACATCCTGGGATTTCTACTTATAATCCAGTACCTATATGCTTAATAACAATTCCTCGATGGTCTAACGGTTATGATTTCCGCTTGTCAAGTTAGTCAACTAACAAGCGCGGGAGACCAGGGTTCGACTCCCTGTCGGGGAGGAATTTCTTTTTTCTCACTCGCTTTTTTTCGATTCCAACCTGGACAAATGACGATAGTCGGAGTGTTTTTCTTGTGCTTGAAGGAACTCTTAACTAGTCTGAATAAGTGTTGATGTTAGTCCGTACAAAAGTAGTCAATGACTCTGATAAGAAACCTACTGTGGTTGAAGCGACTACAAAACCGTAGAGAAAATCTGATACAATTTTATTGATGAATTTACAAGGCAAGGTGATCTAGCAAAGTTGACCGTTAATGTTTGTGCTATGCTATGCTATTGCAACTGTTGTAACTGGGGGCTAATTTGGGCAGATATGGAAGCAGGGGAAATCAGGGAATATGGGTACATCTATTCTAGATGACAAGGTTATGATCATGATACACGGGCTGGGGGCTTCATGAAAAAGAAAATCAAGAAAAGGGAAGTCATAATTCGAGAAAAGCAATCGTGAATACAAATCCTCGAAAGTAAATCATAAAAGGAAAGAAAAGGTTGAGATCCGAAAGGCAGTTAGATGGCATGAGGTATCAAAGCCAAATCTGCGGCATCTGTCTTGGACCCTAGATGGCTCTAAGGAAAAGTTTGTTGTCGCAGATTTCGTTCCCGCTCAAGGACCAATAATAAAAATACAGCATAGCCAAAGCAAAAAAAAAGAGTATCAAATGAAGGATGGATCCCAAGCCACAGATATTTCGAGGATTTCCTGACACATAGTCTGGTCCGTGATGCGGGTGTCCGCTAAGTCGTATGTATGCAGGGTAATCCAAGAAAAAAATTGCCGACGAGGTAGTAAGGCTCATTCACATCCAAAGAGTGTGTTGATATCGGTATTCTGGAGAAAGAATGAAGCATTTGTCGTAGGCAAAAAGAAAATGCCAGGAATGTTTGTTCAAAAGAAGGGAACACGAAAGTTTGCAATCAGTACCGCAGAGTCATGAAGTCGGCACAGTTCAAAATCGTGATACGAAGAGGTAACGGTGGAAAGTGACCGTTAATCTCGAGTCATTGAGTACAAAAGGCCAAAAAAAAGCCGGGCTTGATGTATGTGGGCAGGTTGTACAACGAGGGAGGCGTGCCCTTTCGCTAGGAATGAATCAATGCATCATCAAGATCCAGAGAAGAAATCATCGGCGGAGATTTTCAAATCTGTTATATGCCGTGTCTTTTTGTCATTATCCATGTTTTAGCACAAAGGATTTATCGTTCTTCTCTTTCTTTTTTTTCTTTTCGCATCGCGGCCGTAATCATCGTCAGTCGTTTCGTCGTTTCATCTGGTGGTACAATCTGTTTAATGAGACAATAAAAGGACAGAGTCGACAACAAAGGGACGACTAGTAGAGGCTGAACCCCTGAGTGGCGCCATTAATTCCGTTGAGGACACTGGCACCTTGCTGCGGAACCGGGCAAAAGATGGTTGTGGTTGAATCAGTGGTCGGGACAGTGGACCCTGAAATTGAGGGATCACCTGTCATAACAGTCATAGAGGAATTACCGCCCAAGTTGTCAGAAATATTAGTGGTAAACTGTGGTCCGTATTGGGAAATTGTTGGGCTAGAAAAGGCATTGCCTTGATGATAAATTCCGTTCTCATCGCGGCCATTAGGAGTCAGTTGGCCATTAGTGGTACCATTAGTGCGATTTTGAGAATCGATGCTCATGATCTTTCCCGCAATGCGGCGTCCGTGGGGAGTTTGACGGATAGCGGGAAGAATGGGCCGGATTGCTTCAATAAGAGCGACACGAGTTTCGGGATCGGCATAATCCATTGCAGTTTGGACAACATAATTTGCAAAGGAATCTCGCAGCATCCTTTCGAGCTCTTGTGCAGGCAGCATCTCTTGGATAAGGAGGCGTCGGCTTTGAAATTCGGCGGTGCGAGGGCACTTTTCAATCACATTGGAACTGAATTTTTGTTTTGAAAGCATTGACACCTTTCCAACAAATGTTTGACAGAGAGGCTCTGTGAAATGAGGTTCGGCAAGATCCACTAAAAATATTAGAAATGTACCCAAACATTTTCTGGAGGGAGAACCTACAGATGTACTGAACAACATAGTTTCCAAAAGGATCCTGCACCAAGGTGTAGGGAATTAGCTGTAATCTGTGCAATCAATTGTGCTCGCTGGTCGGCTGATGCGTGATCAATGCAACGTTG
>NW_003052499.1:3236803-3301895 GCF_000003515.1 Uncinocarpus reesii 1704 | reverse complement strand
ACTAAGAGATTTAATCAGCAATTGCTATAGTGTGAACTGCACATGATGATTATACCTGAGCATCAGCAACAGAGAGTCGGTTCAGACACTTTTGGATCACATGATTCCCATTCAAGTCCTGAACCAGTTCTACCACCTTGCCACGCAACGCATTTATCACGGTTTGAGTCTATAGAATAACACGTCAGGGAATGATGTCGTCGTGTAACGTGCAGTCACGTACCTGTTCAGGGGTGGAAATGAACTCAATCATTTTTTGAAGCGCACGAGTTCCATGTTGATTTAGAGCAATGGATACCAACTGAGGAGCAGCATTATTGATAAGGGCAGTGCGCTGTTCATCATTTGAGAATTCAAGGAGTTTCTGACAAAGGTAATTGCCAAATGGATCTAACCAGATGTTCAGTTAGATGTCTCCAGACAGTATCACTTTATGTGCTTACTAACCTGTCATCAATTCTACAACGTGCATATGTGTCTCCAAGAAGATCATTTGAACATTCTCTGGGATGCGTTCTTCCAGTTTCCGCTGCAAATAACGACAACCATGTTGGTCTTTGCATAATCCATAGAGTTCATCTCGATACTGTTCAAGTGGAACATTGGCAAATCGAGAGAAAGCGCCAACTTCAGTCTCGCCATTGCGTCGGATTTGGTTAACTCTTGCCGGGTTGTCGAGGAATCGAGGATAAGCTGGGAAAGGTTGTGCAAATGGAGGGTGGTTTGCAAGTGGCATGCCGTTAGTTTGCACAGGACTGGTGACCCAGGGCTGCATTCCATATCCATAACCAGTGTGAGGAAAGTTGTTCTTTGCGGGAGAGGCACTACCGCTGACATTTGTAGACATGGTGGCGGGAGTTTTGATTTGCGATGAGAATGGAGCGGCGGTAGCTTGGAACCCAGATTGCATGCTTGAAATAGGATCACTATGATCAGATTGAGGAGTGGGGGGTGTATCGTTGAGCTGGTGAGGATTATGAGAAAGCGAGTTGATACCACCATTCATATGGTGATCACTGCTTGATCCTGGAGGGGTAATATTGGTCGGAAATCCACCATTTCTCATAGTTGGGACATCATTTGTAGAGTATGAGATCTGTAGGGAGGTTGGACGACTGTGAGACGGCGTGTTTCCCGTGGCTGAGGAGCTGTATCCCGAGAATCCTCCCTCTAATGAGAGGCGACTGATATGGCGAGGATGATAATTTCCATTGGACAATCCAGGGCTGGTAGTAGGAATGTGCGCTTTATCACTTGAATTTTCACTGTGAAGCCAACCAAAAGCGGTTTGTGGCATACTCTGGTGGGCCGAGTGATGACGTTGATTCGGACGATATGCCTCAGGGACAGGAGTGCGCGAATTCGCTAAATCCAAAGCAGCAGAGTTGGCAGACAACTATTAATTATATTAGCAAAGGATATACCAAGAAGCGGGCTCCCAAGACGCATACCACATTAGGATCATCATTTCGACGAGTTAAAGTAGGAAATTTATCATCCGGATCAGTCAAACGCAAATAGCTTTTCACATCAGGCGTTGACATGCGCTCCTCCTCTCTATGTTTATTTTCATCTTCATCAACAGAATGCTTGCCGGTATAAAAGGCGCCAAACCCCAAGGAGTTGCTGAAGCTGCTGGTATTGGATGCAGTAGACTGGGCAGAAGATTGGAAAGTAGAGTTTGACATCGAGTATCTACTCCTAAATGACGAGGCAAGCATTAATATCAATAGAAAACGGAGAGTATTGAAAGAGGATCAAACATCACAAGGATAGTTCCCGCAGTGAGAATAGGATTTTCTCACAGCAAACCAATAACAGGGATCTTGGTTACAGACTTTTGCGAAAAGGAAACTAAACCTTTTGATAGTTGGTTTAAAGAAAAGGGGGGAACTTACATATGTCGTGGACGATAGGCGCCAAACCCATTTGCTTGAAACTCATTCTCAGAATTGCGCCGAGAATTCATGCTGGAAGTAATTGATTCACTGTTGTTTAAGCCAAATGGCGAACTTGCTTTTGAAGCTGGAGAAGTGAGCTGAGGAGAGAAAAAATTGTTAAAACGACCAGGGGTTGACTGTCCATTTGAGATGGAGAATCGAGCGGGACGAGACAGAGCAGTGGGAAATCCTGAATCGTGATACTCAGGGGGGGTAGTTGGCTCGCTGACCGGTCCACCAAGGCCAGTCCGTGCCAAATCTCGAGCGATCTGGTCCATTTCTTCTTCTTCCTTCTCTTGTTGAAGGTTGAGAAGTTTGAGGTCTGCTTCAAATCTCTTTTTCTGTTCTCTCATGTACTCGATATGTTGTCGTTTCTTCTCAAACTGTTGTTGAGTTAGATATGTAGGTGAGAATGAGTGAGAGAACTGTATGAGCAAAAGGAAGTGAGGAAGATGTGGTTCAAAGTGAGAGGTTGAAGAGAAATAGGAGGTTTTGAAAGAAGTAATAGAGTGAGGGGTAAAGGGAAACAAAGGGGGGGGAAGCTCCTCACAAGCTGGGATTTGTGCATTCGAGTGGCCTAGAACAGTTACAGAATGTTTGTTAGTAGAATGAAAGTAAAGAAATAAGTGAAGTGCAGAGTATAGAACACAATCGAATGTGAGGTTGTGTGAAACAATACCACCCCCAGGCAAACCAGTGAGGAACACAATTCTTAACAAACTGCAAAGGAGATACCCACAGATGACAGTATATCAATCGATTCAGGCAATGGCACAGGTTGCGGACCAAATCCCATCCATGGTGAAATCTTTGTGGAATCGGTCGTGAACCGCCGTTGAATCGTGGAGCGGATGTCTGTTCCGATTGTTGAATTAAAGCTTGTTTGGCCAGCGGGAGGTGAAGGAAAGCTGGAGAAGGGAGATTCCGAGAGCGAAGAGCGCGGGGAGGCAAGCCCCAGCTCATTGAGCCGTTCGTTGGAGCTGGATTTGAACGCCATGTCTGCAGACATCCTCTTGCGGTCAGTCGGTGAGCATTGTCGAGCGGAGGTGCTTTTGCGAAACGAAAGTGAGGGGTACAGGATTAAGCCGTCAACACTGCATAACGACGGAGCAGAACAAAACTATTGAGACGGGCAAAAGCGAGGGAAAAGGGGGCCTTGAAACAGAGAGGGATGCGAGCCAAAACAGCGCGAAGAGAGGAAGACGTTGAGCTCTGAGAGGGGGTGATGAAGTTTGGGACGGGACGTTTGGCGCTGTCTCATTAGCCCAACCCAACGATTGGGGGGAGACTTGGTCTAACAGACACCGTCTTACAAAGGAGGCGAACTGGCTTGGGGTCCCGCTGGCTGGCTCAGGCATTCCAAGCGATGTCGGGAATTATCAATGCTTTTCAGACAAAGAAAGGAACTTACGGCAGCTTCGTGTCGAGGGGTTGCAATTGAGTCCGTCGAGTCTCAAAGGATCGCCCGGAGCTCCAACGGTGAATCGCTGTGGTTTTGAGCCTCGTGGATATTTCTTCCCCACAACTTCGAATATTTTGGTCTTCGCGAGAGGTTCTCGGGGCTCTCTTTGAAACCCAGCGGTTTCTGTAATCCCGTCTACGAGTTATGAGAAGCTTCTAAGGGAATCTCTCAGCCAAAGAACTGGACAACGAGAGGAGGCAAAACGGATGAGGCAGGCTGGCTTTTACCCTGGCGGATTGCGGGTGTCAATTTATGGGGCCGGAATGACAGCAAAGAACCGTTCAGTGTGAATTGAAAGATGCGGGCAGAAGTGAGTCAACGGTGTTGTCCGCAGTCCTCTGGCTCATGGTGCGCGTGGGAGCCGGCGTATGTAAAGTAGTCCCAGGGAACGGTCGAGCAAGTCTGGGGGGAGAGGGGAGAGCTGTTGTACAGGCCAATCCGCCAACGTCTCTGCGCGAGAAACTGAAGGAAGAATGGAGGAGAAGAAAAGAGGGGAGAGGAAGAGGAGGAAGAGGAGGCGTTGGGTTCTTTTTGCGATAGGGACTTGTGTGATCGATGGCGGGGGGTTTTGGGATCTCGCTGCTGCAGACGCAGGTTCCGGGGGGGCAAGGCGGCCGCTGCACGACTGGACGAATGGCGGAGCAAAGAAAAGAAAGGCTCGCAACTCGACTCCCGGAACGACGAAATTCTCCCGAGTCTGATTGGCATGAGACCGCAGCCAAAGCGACCGCAAAGACGAGCAAATGGCGTTGCGTCAGGCTGAAGAGGTACCCGCTACCTGATCCCACTGAGGGGTCACCGCCTGTTTCGCGGCCGTCCAGCGCCCAACCACGCTCGGTCCCAAGCACTGCGACAGGTACCCTGGACTTGCTTGCCCAACGCTTCTTCACACACTCACACACTCACACTCACACACATACACGGCCTGCTCTTCGTCTCTGGGCCATCGGCCGTGCTGCTCTGCTACAACTACCCATCGCCTGCCCTCCTGGAAGGTACATGTAAGGCGAAGAAGCATCCTGGTGCGTGACTCTCCGGGCCCTATCACCGTCAGACAACGTGGATAGCGCCGAGCCCACACGCAGAACGACAGGCAGTCCCTGGCATTGTTGGCGCTCACTTGGTCTGCTTCCACAGGCCCAGAACATGCCACTTCCTGCAACCTTGGTGCCGGGTCACAGGTGGCCATGTCATGGAAGAGACAGTTGAACAAGGGCCTTGACGATCCATTGTTCGCCTCGCACAAACATGCATTGACGACGGTTGAGTGGGATTTGTTCGGCTGTCTGAGCTATTTAAAGCTGTGATGCCGTTGTTTCACTCCAGAGAACCCCAATCGGAGCTTCCATCCCAGCATTGAACTGCAATCATGAACTTCCATTCAGCTCCTCCCTACGATTACTGCTCTCATTGCAAGATGAAACCCTAGAGTGAAGATTCCACTCAGCAATTCGCTCGGGAACTCCAAGTCTTACTGGATCCCGCTTCATTCTTCGCAAAAAGCAACCAACGCTCGGGATTGACAAATGAACCGATCAATCAAAGCTCCCACACGTAACCAGTGGTGGAAAACACTTGTCTGGAACGGGGAAATGCAATCAGAGGCTTGCAACTCAGCTCAGACAAGCGTTCCGAACCTGAGCCTGCCACGATTCACTCGGCCTCAACCTTTTTACCCGCCCACTTAGATTATCCTTCCCGCAACAATGCATGCAGCACGCGCTGGCTGATCTGAGCTCTCCAAAGGACCAATGATATTACCCATCAAATTCACACCAAGTTCTCTGGGGCGAGGAAGATTCGCCCGAATGATCCCCGGGGCTGTCGGGCTAGCGCCAAGGGTGACCGACACAGTAGCACGGAGGACGCTCAGATACTCTTTCCTCCATACCCCGTAAATGAATCGTTGTGATGACATATCACCTCGACATATTTGAAATAGCGTGACTGGTCTGTGCGACGTCGGACCACACTCGACATCATGGGAAACGAAGGGTCGAAGTATGGGGCATCCCGGGACTACATGCTTAGTGTCTCGGGAGGGAGATGGAGTACAAAGCTTGGGTGCCGAAGGTTAGATATGCATTGAGCAGGTTGCTGATGGATGAATGGCAATATTCTCTCTCATAAAGCGCCGCGCATGATGCTCCTCAGATTCACAGCGATTGTGACTCCATCCACACCGGGAGATCGCCGAACGCGTTGAGTATTGGGCGCCTAAGTTAATGAGGCCCATGCCTGAATAAGGCACTGGTACCTGACCGGTATTCCATTGGCTCTTCAGCCGTGCGTTGAGCGTCGTTTTGAGAGTACGGTCCCGCTACACCATCTCGGTCTTCCATCGATTGAGCTATGTAACTAACTACCCCACATATCTGCATGACTACCAAATTGATTCGGGCATCCTTCTACTCAACATTTGGCAATTGAGGAATCGCAAGGCGACCAGTCCAACCCACCCACTGCCTTTTGGTTGCCTTTCAATTCTTAGCAATGCCGGATAGGTTTGCCAATAGTTCAAAAGTCGCTGAGAAACGCCGGTGAGCCCCAGAATCTCGTTTCATGTATCTCTCTCCTCCCCGGGGAGCCTCGGCCCTTAGCAATCAAGACCATCTAGTCAGGAAGATATCACGTTGACTCGGGATACCCCAAGTTGCCGGAAAATATATTAATCAACCGAGAACTCGTGACCTCTCGACCGGGGCTATCCGTCTGACTTCAGGAAGAACGGGATAAATTCCCTGTAGAAACCGACGCCGCCAACTTTTAGCGTAGAGCTAACAGCTCGTCGCTGGATTTTGCTCCTCGACGCTTTTGCGGCAACAAGTTCAGTTTGACCAAATGCTTGCTCCCGCTCCTCGCCAGCCGCAAAAAGCGAGGCCGCTTACCCACGGCGTATTATTGTTCCGATAATCCGGTTTAGCGCCTGTCGCGCGGCTAGAAAACCGGAATAACAATTGCCCGGATTGCTCCCCGCCGCTTATCTTCTTAGTCACCCAAAGATATCGAGAGTCGTCCCACGCAAAAGACCTTTGAGCAGCAGTAAGGTGTCGAGCTTTGGTTTATGACAATATAGCTCCGCTCCGTTGAGTAAATGGAAGTTGAACCATAGTGCATTGACCAAAATGCCCCCGAAGAAACGAGCACCAGCGTCTGCGCACACCAACGTGCCCGATGCACCTGAGGAGAATCTCAAACGGAGACGGGCTACAGCCCCGAAAGCGACCGCCACAAAGAGCCAACCCCAAAAGGGCGGAGCTGGGACTGGCGGAAAGAGTAGCAAAGGCAGGGGTCGTGATGTATGCTCGATGCTCCTTGCGCTCTAATAAGGAATGCCGGCTGATAGAACATATTTTTTTTTTTCGCATCTAGGACTTTGAAGCTCTTCTCCAGCCATTTTATTACAGTAAATCCCTAACCGATCCTATCAACACCGAAAAGGATAAATGGAACCTTCTTCCCGCCTTTCTGAAAGTGAAGGGCCTCGTCAAGCAGCATATCGACTCGTACAACTATTTTGTGGAGGTACAGCTGAAAAAAATCGTGCAGGCGAGCGCTGAAATCCGGAGTGATGTAGATCCGAATTTCTATATTAGGTGTGTGCAGCTACTGGCAGAAAGAAACGGGAAAATAGGTTTCTAATTTGGTTCGTTGAATGCTAGATTCCATGATATATACCTCGGCAGCCCAAGGCGGGCGGATGAAGAACAGTCAGAAGATACGCGTTTCAAAGTCGAATCTACGATTACCCCCAACGAATGCCGATTACGAGATATGACCTACGCTGCTCCGATCTTGGTCGATTTTGAATACGTCCGCGGCCGTCAACGGGTAAAGCGGAATGGAACTGCAATTGGTCGCATGCCTGTCATGCTTCGAAGCTCCAAATGTGTTCTTTCGAAGAAGTCGCCGGGCGAAATGTATCAATTACATGAGTGCCCTTTGGATCCAGGTGGTTATTTTATCGTGAACGGGACCGAAAAGGTCATTCTTGTGCAGGAGCAGTTGAGCAAGAACAGAGTCATTGTTGAAACGGATCCGAAGAAAGAGATCGTTCAGGCTTCTGTGACAAGGTACGAATTGCTTTTTAGTACAATATGAATAGAGCACAATCCGGTCTGACAATCGCAATAGTTCCTCGAACGAGCGGAAATCTAAGAGCTATATCATCCTCAAAAAGGACCGAATATACTTGCGACATAACGTCCTTAGTGATGACGTACCAATTGTTATCATACTAAAAGCAATGGGGATACAGTCTGACAAAGAAATGTTACTTCTAGTTGCCGGAGTGGACAGCGTATACCAGGAGGATTTCGCGATCAATTTCGAAGAGTCAATCAAACTAGGGATATATACACAACAACAAGCGTTGGAATACCTCGGTTCACATATCAAAATCATGCGAAAACCGAACAGTTTTGGTGGCGTCCGTCGAAATTATATCCAGGAAGCTGTCGAGGCTATTGCATCTGTCATTATATCCCATGTTCAAGTTGAAAATATGAATTTCCGGCCGAAAGCGCTTTACGTTGCTCACATGGCGCGCCGCGTTTTGATGGCAAAGCACGATCCTAGCTTAGTCGATGATCGCGACTATGTTGGCAATAAGCGGTTGGAGTTGGCTGGCCAACTTCTCGCGCTATTGTTTGAAGACTTGTTCAAAAAGTTTTGTTTCGATATTAAGATGAACATTGACAAAGTTCTAAAGAAACCCGTACGAACCGAAGCGTTTGATGCCTTTAGCGTGGTTGCGATCCACGGGAACCATATCACGCAGGGCATGAATCGTGCCATCTCAACGGGCAATTGGAGTCTCAAACGATTCCGTATGGAACGTGCTGGAGTCACCCATGTGCTGAGCCGGCTAAGTTATATTTCTGCATTGGGTATGATGACCCGAATATCCAGTCAGTTTGAAAAAACTCGAAAGGTCAGCGGTCCTCGAGCCCTGCAGCCGTCGCAGTTTGGTATGCTTTGCCCTGCGGATACTCCCGAAGGTGAAGCCTGCGGTCTCGTTAAGAATCTTGCTCTTATGACGCACATCACCACTAACGACGAGGAAGAGCCGGTGCGAAAGCTGGTTTACGCTTTGGGTGCTGAAGATGTGCAGGCTGTGGGCGGACGGGAATTTTATGGTCAAGGTGCATATATAATATTCCTGAACGGTTCGCCCATCGCTTTAACCAGACGGCCGAAATTTTTTTTGAATTCATTCCGGCGCTTGCGACGAATGGGACGAGTGTCGGAGTTCGTCAGCATATACATCAATCACCATCAGAGCGCAATGCACATCGCGACAGATGACGGTCGAATTTGTCGTCCACTAATAATCGTTGAGAAGCAGAAATCAAGGGTTACAGCTGATCATTTATCTCAGCTACGGAGTGGCGAAATGGAATTCGATGACTTCCTGGCTCAAGGCCTCGTTGAATATCTCGATGTAAACGAAGAAAACGATTCTTATATTTCTGTTTACGAGAGAGAGATAAATGAAAATACAACACACCTGGAAATCGAACCTTTCACCATTCTCGGTGCTGTTGCCGGCCTTATTCCTTATCCACATCACAATCAATCACCCCGAAATACGTATCAATGCGCCATGGGTAAACAAGCCATAGGCGCTATTGCTAACAATCAGTTTCTCCGCATCGATTCCTTGCTTTATACCATGGTCTATCCTCAGAAACCCATGGTCAAAACTAGGACCATCGAGCTCGTCAAATATGATCGCTTACCCGCTGGACAAAGCGCCACGGTTGCCGTTATGAGTTACTCAGGATACGATATCGAGGACGCTTTGGTATTGAACAAAGCGTCGGTTGATCGTGGATTCGGCCGCTGCCAGGTGTTTCGTAAATATTCAGCCAACCTAAAGAGTTATTCAAATGGGACGAAAGATAGGCTATTGGGACCTGACCGCGAGAATGGCGCTCCTATTCGCAAACACGCTCTCCTTGATAGCGATGGACTGGCGGCCGTGGGCGAGAAAGTGAGCAGCGGCGAAGTTTATATCAATAAAGTCACGCCAGAAAACGCTTTGTCTTCTGGGATCACTGGCTCAGACGCTGGTGGGCCGATTGCATACATTCCATCACCTCAAACATACAAGCTTCCCGATCCGAGTTACATAGACAAGGTTATGATCTCAACAACGGAGGGAGAAAACCAACTTCTCAAGGTACAAACGCGACAAACCCGCCGTCCAGAGGTCGGCGATAAATTCTCCTCGCGCCATGGACAAAAGGGTGTTGTGGGAATCATCGCCGAGCAAGCTGACATGCCCTTCACGGACCAAGGCATTGTCCCAGACATAATCATGAACCCGCATGGTTTCCCGTCTCGTATGACAGTGGGAAAAATGCTTGAGCTCGTGGTCGGCAAAGCTGGCGTCCTCTCAGGCCAATTCGGCTACGGTACGCCCTTTGGCGGCAGCCCCGTCGAGGAAATGTCGGCCATTCTCGTTTCCAAGGGCTTCAGCTACGGCGGCAAAGACTATCTTACCTCCGGCATCACCGGCGAACCTCTTCCCGCGTATGTGTTTACCGGACCGATTTACTACCAGAAACTCAAGCACATGGTCCAAGATAAAATGCACTCCCGCGCTCGCGGTCCGCGAGCCATTCTCACACGCCAACCCACAGAAGGTCGATCGCGCGATGGTGGGCTTCGCCTCGGCGAGATGGAACGTGATTGCCTCATCGCGTACGGCACCAGTCAGCTATTGCTGGAGCGGCTGATGATTTCGTCTGATCGCCATGAAGTTGATGTGTGCGAGAACTGTGGGTTTATGGGCTACTTGGGGTGGTGTCAGCGGTGCAAGACGTCAAGGGGCGTGGTGAAGATGGCGATCCCGTATGCAGCGAAGTTGCTGGTTCAAGAGCTTTTTAGTATGAATGTCGTTGCGCGGTTCAAGCTTGCTGATGAGTTCCCCGAGGAGAGAGGGATGTAAGAGGCACGCGCGGGAACGAGCTTTTGGCTGGAGAGGTTTGCCAATGTTGAAAACCAATCCAGTGCAGATGCATTTGGTTTACGGATCTGGAAAAGTATATCACCTGTATCATTAAGTGGAGCGGAAGAGCTTGGAGTTTGGAGGAATACAGTGTACTCACGGACTTCAGATAGAGCCAACATACTAGTACCATGTAGTTATGTACGAAATATTAGAAACCACGTATAAATGGAAATGAAACTCCATGTTGCTTCCTATGAAACATAGCAATGGGGGGGTATCACTCATACAGGTACAGAGTAAACAGACACAATAGCCACCCAATCTTACTCCTTAACTCCCAGGGCAACTTGATGCCGTTTCCATCCTTCCCAGGCCACGCTTTATTTTCTTTTTTTTTTATTACCCTTCAAATAGCATCTCAGAACACCAAATACGTATCAAACAACGCCATGAGCCGTTGAGCATTAAACGGCATAAGCAGGCTTCACAAGCGCCACTCGTCCACGACATTCTCTGCAGCAACTAAAAGACTCGGTTTTCCCACACCCGCTCCTTTTGTAAAATCTCGCCCTCCTTCATCGTCATTGTCCTTGAGTAAATCAAGCCTGTCGGGCAAATTCTCAAACTTCACATGAGATACTGGCTCTCCGTAGCAATAGGCTGTCACACACGTTTCATCTCCCCGTGGGTTAAGACCCGGCGTGCCGGATTTCACTGGAATGGAGTCAGCATCAGGCCCAAGCTTCTTGCCCGTAGCGAGCGAGTAGAGTTGGACGCTTCGGAGTTCGGATGCTGTTATTTTCTGGTTAGAAACAGTCTGTATAGAAGAGCTAGCGAGAACCTACAGCAGGCGAGAAGGCCAAGCTCAGGACAAACATCTATATTGTGAAAGAAAGTGCATTGTACTTCCGGGAAATTCAGGTAGGGCGTTGTCGCTTTATGGTCTGAGCGGTTTGGTGGAGGGTGATCGCCTGTGGAATCTGACGCGAATCGAAGATCATACATTTTCATCTAAAAATGGAGCCCAGAATTAGAGAAGCAAATCATTTCAAAGACCACCAGGAGACATACCGTACGATTCGACCCAGCAACCACTACTCTCCACTCGTCTAGTCTTCTAAGAGCTTGTACCGGGGCCCCGTGCTGAAGTCTAGCGGCCGCACCTTGGCTTCGGATATCGTATATCCAGACTTTCGAGCAGACTGAACCAGCAAGAATCAAGTTTTGGGTAAGCCAGTCGACGGATCGGATAGGAGAAGTGAACGATTGGACCGTAGCAAGAGTCCACTGAGCTTCATTATTTGTAAGAGTAATCAGGTCTGAGCCGCAACCGACTGTGAACGCGCTCGAGGTACTATCGGGCCGGGAGGCGATATTGCAAGTCGACCATCCTGGGCGACTAAAGTAAACCTGGCTTTCTATGTCCAACATCAGAAAATTGGCTCTGAGACAAGAGAGAAACCGTCCATACCCGTAAATGTCTGTTCAGGCAGAGATACAGCATCTTCAATTGTGACTAACTTTCCCACAGCGAGGCTGACACTGAGTCCCATCAAATTGTGTGAAAGAGTCCTTTTGAAGCAAATTGATTAATATTTTGGAAATACAACATTGAAGGGTATAAGGGGAAACATACATCATATGCCCTGGGTGAGAAATCGAAATTGATTCGACCTAGAGTTCTCGTTAGGGTCCCCAATCTAGTCAATGAAACAGCTCTGGCCCATACATATTCGTCGCGCCTCCCCATAAAGCCATAACACTGAGTCTCGGGGTCGTAACCTTTTGCGATCTCTGATGCTGTAGGGGGAAAACAACTTGCGGTCCTTTTAGCAAGCTCTATACTATGATTGGCCGATAATCCACGTACCGGAATCCTGAAGGACCAGCTATATTAAGACCTATATGGCAGATTAGCAGCCAATACAAAAACGACTTCAAGGCCAATGTGGTTAATAGGGATCCAGCCTGGCTTACCTGTAAAAATGCGTGCCGTACGCGGGTCTCTATCCACGCTTCTCACGATCAACCTAGGGTCCCAAGTATGCAGGTCAAGCAGTGTGTTGCGCTCAAATAACTGAACAGAGGCTTCACCACACTGCTGCATAAATGTACTTGTACGTGGCCGATGCTGTCCGATTTCTCTCTGCAGCCCCAATTTACCGATGATAGGGTGGCGAAGGATTCCTGCAGGTTTGATTCTTTCTGTAGACACACGGTCTTCAAAGGTTTCCAGCTTCTTGCGTTTCTATCGGGTGTCTGTCAGCATTCTCAAAAGATTCTCAACTTGGGAACAGATACACTAACAACGGCCGACTCCTGGCGCTTGGAAACCTCCTGCTTTGAGTACTTTGAGCCTTGGGGGACTAGCTGGTTTGGCTGTATCTTGAAGTATTTCTGTTTTTCTGGGTCTAGAGAATGGTCAGACTCAACTCGCAACATGAGCAGCCATATTGCTGCATGTTCTGCATAGCAGTTTAAGCTTGTTGCTAAGTTATAGCCATCACAAAAGCAATAGGCCTGGTGCTGTCTCCCAAATTGAAAAATAAAAAAAAAAAGAACCATCGCGCGTGGCAGCTATCACTGCACACCTATGCATATATTTCTCGGGTGCTCTGAGCAATCTCAGACTTCACACTAGAAATCCAGACCATGATGCATTGCATCAATTGTCGCCGAGGGAATGACTGATATCATGCTCTCCAAAGCAGGAAAGTAAAGGGGCTTGCTCACCATAGTAGTACCCAGGTATCTCACGAGGGCTCATCTTCTCAGCAAAAGCAAATTCATTGATCTTTGCAATAGATGTGCAGAAGAGAGAAAATCTACAGTGAAAAAAGCAACTGCAGGAGAATCGCGTCTCTGCCCTTGCAAAGGAGGGTTCATAGCACGTGAGGGAAGTCCACTTATATAATCATGGAAGCTGTGTCTCTGGGGATGAAGGCTGATATATAATAAAAGCCACTGTGTCCTAGTCTATGGGGAGAGATATCTGTCTGCCAGATCTTTAATAGTGGTTGATATCTCTGTTTGGCCTGGAAGTTGAAGGTTCCAAACCAAACCCAAAGCCGCCTGGGCCTTCTAGTGGCATCCATGAATATCTTAGAAACTTTCCTTACTCTCTGATATTCGATGATATAGAAATGTATGCAAGTACTCTGCTGAAAAATACAGGGATGAACCGTTTTCTTCATGACTTCAGAAATTTCAAAGCAAAAGGTAATGCAAAGCATTCATCTAACCCTCCATGTAGCCAAATGGCTTCATATGGACTTCCCTCTTCAATCTATTCTCACCCTTCACATACGGCTCGCCAGCGGCTTCTCTAGCCATATCATTGATCCAACGACTATGTGGTTTGCAAGTCTTGCCCTTAGTCATCTGAGACGCAAGGTACAGCCAAGATAGAGCATTGCCAACAGTCGACACCTCATCGCTGACACTTGTTTTCGCATACTCGCTCATCCTGTCGTATAGTGCGTCGTTGCTCCATAGGTCATAGAGATGCTGCGCCACAGCATCGGTATCTCCAACCTCTACCAAAAATCCATTCTTTCCATGCTGGACTTGCAGCGGAATGCCTCCGGCTAGGGTGGCGATAACAGGCTTGCCTTTATGCAGTGCTTCTGAAACCTTGACTTCGAATCCCTCTCGGACTGAGAGCTGTAAAGCGATTCTGGCCTTTGAAAGAACGGCGTTGAGGATCTGATCTGAAGGAGGGACATGCATCACGCATATGTATTGTTTAAGATGGCGCATTTGAGATTCAAGGTATTCAATGACAGCGTCGTAGATCACAGCGCCATCGGGATCGTCCACTGAACCGTGGCCACAAATGAGAAGTTTCGGGGGCGTCGTTTCGTCCTTTACCTTGTCAAAGAATTTGGCATAAGACTGTATAACATCGAAAATTCCTTTAGAAGGGTCAAATCTGGCGACTTGGACAATGTATTCATCTACACAAGTTAGCCAACCAAGCTTGGGGGGGGTGTATATTAACGGTCATATATTACCCTTAGGATAGTCAATAGTTGTCATATTGATCTCGCGACATTTGGCATTGAAGATACGTCCGTAATAGCCAACGTCCCAATCCTCCATGGTTTTGTTTAAGCCATCCAACCTAGAACAGAGTTAGGATCTTGAATCCTCACATAAGCATGATAGCGTATTTGTGGATAACGCAACTCACCAATCTGTTGAAGCAGGCAAATAGCCCACAGATTCCGAGTTCACAGTAGCTGGAACAAAAGCGCTGACAGGGTGACTGATGAATAAATCGGCCCGCTTAATACTGTCCCAGAAGTACGCCCAGGCTTCCGCTTGTGGCGTGGAAGGGTCATCTACCAAATCGCTCCGAATCTGAATATGACTCCGATAAATCACCGGCCGGTTCGGAGTGAGGTCTTTGATAAGTGGAATCAAACCGGGCATCTGCGGGTCGTCGATAATAACAATATCTGCTCCCCCGTTCTCAGGGAGGTCCAATGGGCCCCCCTTTACTAGCCAGTAACGTTTTGCATTGGTCGTGATCCAGTGCGTCAACAGCTCCTTGTTCTCGTCTGTGAGTCGTTCGTCTAGCCTCGCTACTCCTTGCAGGATATTGTGATTCGTCTTGGTGACGCGGAATACTCCTGGTCTCGGACGTGGAACGTACCTATTGAAAACATCAGTGCAAAAGATTTTAAACCATCACCTTTGGAACTCACCATTTGATATCCGTTCCGAGGGCCTCAGAGAATCTCACAAGAGCATGTCTCATGAGAGCAACACCACCGCCCTGTGGCGTACTGCTAAAGAAAGCAACCTTGACATTGCGCTTCTTCATATCAGCCGCATACTTTTGCACTGCAGACCAAGTCCTTTCGCCAACGGTTTTCTGATAGTCGCTAACTGTGGCCAAAACAGCGTGGAACCCTGCATCAACCTCGACGTTCCCTCGATAGCCGACCTGCAGCAGTGGCGCTTTGCTCGGACCAAAGAATCTATGCAAAGTCAACATCAAAATATAATAACCCTAATAACGGTTTCCCCACAGCAGAGACTGACGTTATACATTTCCGGGCAATTGATTCAGCCTGCTCGTCCAACATTTTCGAGTTCCATAATTCCGTGTTGATCCAGCCAACACTATGCACCCCTTTCCCATGTAGTACCACTGGAACGATATCCAACTCGCCCCATAACCGTGGGCAAAGACGTGGACAATGCACAGCCAGGTTGATGGGGAGAGCTATCCCGATGAATTTCTCCATGTGTTCCACCTTGTATTTCCGAACCTGGTCAATGACGAAGTCCGTAATCATCTGAGCGACGTCGCTGGTCTCCTCACGAGGGAAATGCTGCTCCGCAAAGTCGAGAAAGTACGTCGCGTCCCGAACCGCAAGGGCGATCCCAACATCACTCTCCGCAGCGGATGCCGAAAGGCCGCCATAAATAGTCTGCGAAGCATCAACATTAACAACGGAACACTTTTACGGAGCGGATAGATTTTGGGCTTACTTCTGACGGGGGCCCGGACCATGACTTCTTCTTGATATGCTCTAAAAGATTATGTTTCTGATACACAGAGGTTCGACGCTGGAAACGTTGCTCCTGCGACTTCTGCGCCATAACAGCCACCACGTACGCTTTTAATTTCGACTGGCCTGCCGTTCTCTCTGTGGGGCTTTCGTCAAAGGCATGGTTTCTTGACGCAACCGGGGATTCGTCCATTATGAACACCTATGTCATCAACAGGCTGATGTGTTTTCGAATATCTTAAGTATCAAAGAAACACACTCGAAATTGAGCCACAAAGAAAACGGTATATCAATTCAGTTCCTAACGAAAATGAACAAATATAAGAAATTATAATTTATGGTCAGATGAGCAAAGAGGACATTCCAATATATTTGAAGCCTAATGGCCAAAGAACAGGGAATTCAAGAGCACTGTGGGGGGTTGTGGGAGAGCAAGCTGCGAGTCACGCGGCAGGCTGATGGGCGGAGGTAAACTTCATAATCGCCCATTCTCCAGAGTATCCATTCAATAGCAAAACGTAGATACATCTTATCCAATTGTCACTCGAATTGCTCGCAAGCAAATTGAGTTTCACGTCCCATCCATGGCAGGGTGTTGACATCATGCGAACCCTGTATCTGCGGCACAGAGGAGAACATGCCGGTTATGCCGGGGGAAAGGGACTTCTTGTTGCTTCGCAAATACTTGGTTGGAGGGTGGAATCCGGAGGCAAGTTAGACCAAAAGGCTGAAGACGCAGGATTTGATGTTGATGTCAGAGTTCCGATTTGGCTGCCAGGTTGCGGACCAGGGAATATCAGGCGGATTATGTAATTTAAGCCCAGGGACCACTGGCGATATAAAACGCTGGTCAACGATGTGATGAAAAAAATGGGAATTTCTATGGGGGAAAAAGTCTATCTAGAGCTTTTAATCATACAAAAGAGTGTTCTCGACTGGCTACAGAATTAGAATTATGCCACCAGGACCCGGGAAGGAAAACGCTCGCCTTCGACAAAGTATCGCTCAAGACGGGAAAAGGGGAAGTACACACATAGTAAATCAGTCGATGAACTAAGAAGAAAGAAAAATTTATTTAAAAGAATGGAATAATATATAGCACAGTGACCAGACAGTCTATTTGGGCCAAAACGAACGTAAATGCATCTTCAAAGTCGAGACAGAGAAAAGAAAGGTACACTCCGAGCAGTGCGGACAGTGACGAAGAATAAGTAAAAAAAGCGGCCAGCGGCGAACGCGGTAAAATGGAGGAGAACGGGAATTCAAGCAGACTTGAACAAACGGAGTAGCACTCATAATAGGGAGCTCAAACGGCATCGCAGCATAGAAGCCAACGCTCGCCATGCACGCCTCGTTTTGGATGCTTTTGAACTTAACAGCTAAATAACCAAGAATGGTTCTTTCAGCTTCAAGTCCCGATTCAGATCACATCGAGCCAGAAGCGAGCAGAGAAGTAACCAGTAGTTAATGAATAATATATGCTGCCAAAACTATCCAAGGGGAAGGGGAAGCTGTCAACAAGCAACTGTACAAATTCAAGATAGCAGTCCCCAGCTTGTATTCAAACACAGATTGTGAGGAGAAACACACTTTACGATAGACAAACTGAAGTCAGGGTATTTTCCTTTTTCGAGTCCAAGTACAAACGGGAAAAGATTTTTTGCTTTTTTGATTTCTTTTCGAGCGGCTCTTATTCGAGTAAGTTGTAAGGAGGGTCATAGCATCTCTATCTTTGTAATTCGGTGTTTTCGTTCGAAAATCGTTGGGGGAAAGATTAATGTGCTTGTGGCAAAGCCGAAAGGATATAAAAAATGTTGTGTGAATTCCACCCAAGAGATCGCACCGTGATAATGAGAAAAAAAAGTTCTATTCCACTCCGCAACTCTATCCCATAAACAAGGCCTCGCTATAAATTCCCTTTTTCCCTTTTACGAGCTCTTCTCGTGTTGAGTAGAGACACGTTGTAATGAGACAACTGTGAAACACGAAAATGTTAGTCAGGGGTTTCAAGCAAAAACCTTTGGAAGAGTAGTAAGACTCACCGAAATCTTCGAGAGAACGTTGCTTTTGAGATTTCTTCGGGCTCTTGCCGTGCATCATGTTGTCGAATCCAGTAGAGCCCTGGAGGATGTAGTAGACACCGCCCATCACGCAGAAAACACCGAAAGAGAAGATCCAAATACGGACAACGGCAACGATGGAGGTTTGACCGCCAACGAACCAACCAAAGAGAGTGAAGAAGGTGGCGACAATGTCGACAACCAAGATAGCACCAGCGAGCTGCCATGAGGGGATGGAAGACCAGAAGGGGCCGTTGGCACGAGTGATGAAAATGAGCCAGTTCTCGGTGAGGGAGATTTCAAGGAAGAGAACCTCGTCACGAACACCAAAGTTCTGAACGATACCACCGTCTTCAGTGCCAACCAACATGGTGGTGAGGGTGATCCAGGTACCGACTGCGAGAACAACACCGAGGAGGACAGACATACCCCAGAGCTTGGGCAAGTTCCACTTGACAGGAGTCTTGGAGAAAGGAGCGTTATCATAAGCGATGGCCAAGGTGGCGATATCAGCGAAAATGGCAATGAAGACGACCAGCTCCAAGTTGAGGGAAGTGTTCAAGATGGCGATCCAGAGACCCAAGAAGATTTCAAGATGGAGAGACAAGGCAATACGATAAACAACGTACGCATACATACGGTGGAAAATCTGGCGAGAAGTCTTCAAGGCATCGATAATGGCAGAGAGACCGGGGGCAAGGAAGACGATGTCAGCGGCGGAACGAGCAGCATCAGAGGCACCTTCGACAGCAATACCGGTATCGGCCTTCTTGAGAGATGGAGCATCGTTGACACCGTCACCAGTCATGGCAACGAGATAACCACGCTGTTGCAAGATCTCGACGACGTTGTACTTGTGCTGAGGGAAAACTTCGGCGAAACCATCGGCAGCTTCAACGAAATCATAGATGTCAGAACCAGGCATGGTACCACCACCGCCAAGACCAAGGCGCTCAGCGTTGTAGATGTTAGTTCCGAGACCGAGTTGACGAGAGGTTTCACGAGCAATACCGACGGCATCACCAGTCAACATCTTGATGGACAACCCAAGGGTCTTGGCTTCGTTGACAGTCTTAGCAGTATCGTGACGGGGAGGATCCGAGCAAGGCATGATACCGAGGATTTCCCAGGAACCTTCACCACGCTTGCGAGCAACACCAAGAGAACGGAAACCACGAGTAGCGAATTCGGCGACCTTGTTCTTGTAGGCGGCATCAATTTCCTCTGGAATTGGGTGGTCGTCTTCGACGGTACGGAGGACGAAAAGAGGGGCACCCTTGACACAAGTGATGCGCTCACCTTGGGGAGATTCGACGACAGCACTGACCTTCTTGGAGACAGGATCGAAGGGATGGAATTCGAGGACCTTGTACTGGGTAAGAACTGACTTGGCGGTAGGATAGTACTTGAGCGATTTCAAGAAAGCCTTGTCGATGGCATCGATACCCTTCTTCTTGCGGGAGGCGGCCAAGCAGGCAGTCAACATGAGGTCCTCGGGGTCAACGCCAGCGACGGTGTAGGGCTCAGCAAGGGAGAGCTTGTTCTTAGTCAAAGTACCAGTTTTGTCGGAGCAAAGGATTTCGACACCAGCAAGAGATTCAATGGCAGAGAGTTTCTGGACGATGGCCTTCTTCTTGGCGAGATAAGCAGCACCGACAGCCATGGTGGTGGTGACGACAGCAGGAAGACCGACAGGGACACCGATAATGGTAATGGCCAAGGTGAACTCCAAGATAGTGACAATTCCGTTAGAGCGGTAGAAAGAAGAAACCCAGACAATCAGGAGAGTCACAATGACCAAGACAAGCAAGACAGTACCGATGCCGTTGAGAACCTCAGTGAAGTGACCAGTACCAGCGGAGGCGGCGCTGACGAGAGCGGCAGCACGACCGACGAACGTGTTATCACCAGTGGCAGTAATCACGACAAAGGCTTCTCCACGCTTGACAGCAGAGGACGCATAACAGGTGTCGTTCTTGTGCTTATCAACGGCCAATGACTCTCCAGTAATGGCAGACTGGTCAACCTGGAGGAAAGCATCTTCTGTGACAATGCGGCCATCAGCGGGAATGATGGTACCCTATCAAACAAGCAATTTGTTAGCATGCCAGAGTCTTCAATAGCATACGGCACATGCCTACCTCTTCAACCTGGAGGATATCACCAGGCACAACCTCAGGAGCTTCAATTTCAGCAAGACGGCCATTGCGGAGAACGACAGCCTTAAGAGCAAGAGTCTTTTTCAATTCGTCGACGATGGAACCAGCCTGGAATTCTTGGATGAAACCAACGCAGGCGTTGAGCAAGAGCAGACCGCAGATAACACCGAAATCTACCCAATCTTGGAGACCGGCAGCAAGAACGGCAGCAGCCTGGGTCAAGGTCAGCTTCAAGATTTCTTAAAAACGCCACTAGCACACGCGATCTGTCTCCATTCTTTTCGCACTCATCCGGCGTAAAAGAGGATTTGACAGAGCTAGGTAAACGCAATTGCGGTAAGAACCCACCTCCATGACGAACTGAATAGGACCAACGAAATAACTCAGGAACTTGAGAACCATGTTCTCCTTTTCTTCCTTCATCTGATTGAGACCGTACTTCTTGCGACGCGCAGCGACTTCTTGGTCCGTGAGACCGACGCGGGTGTCAGTCTGCAACAGCTCCTCGGGCACAGGACGGGCACCGCCGGGCTCGCCCTCGTCTTCATCCTCTTCATCGATGTGGCCATCCTGGGACTCCAGCTCCTCGATGAGCGCATCCATGTCCTCCTCCTCCTCATCATCGTCAGGAATGGGCTTCTTCTCAGACACTGGAGCAGGCGCTTTTTCACTTTGACCCTCGAAGTCTCCACTGGGGACGGTGGTACCAAGGTGGTTTGGCGGCACAACACCCTGGGGGTGGGTTGAGCCAGTCGGTTCTGCCATGACGGCGTTGGTTGAGGGTTGTCTCGAAATCCGCGACCGGGAGGGAAATCGGAAAGATTCTGATTTAATCCAGCGTAGGGATGGGATCCAACGCGGGAGAGAAGAAAAACACACAAAGGGTTGGGCTGGTTTGGATTGGTTAGATTCGCTGAAAGCGGGAAGGGAGGATTTTCAAAACCGGCGCGGACGATGGGGAGAGAAGGAGGAGGAGAGGAGAGGGGAGAGGGGGAAAGGGAAGAGCGGGAAAGCTTGAGCGCACAGTCAGAGTACAGACCGTACGACGCAACCTCGGGGGAAAGGGAGAAGAGAGACAATTGACACAGAGGGAGAACGGAGGTGTCAAAGGGAGGAAGAGGAGAAGAGGAGAGGTCAAGACGAAGTGCCGGGAAGAAAGGGAAGATATATGCGAGGTGGGAAGACGCAAACTCAAAATGCTAGTTGGGTGAAAAAGTCTAAGAGAAAGGCAGACCTTGTCACGCATCCACGGTACGGGAGCGATGGGCGCTGGGTATTCGTGGTACTGGTGGTAACAGCCCGAGAGTCTCCTCTGCCACTCGCCCACGGATCGCCTGAGCGAAAAAAAAAAATCGAATAAAATACCCCAATACCGTCCAGCGGGACGACCTGTCCGCTCGGTGATTGGTAGATAGACCCGCAAAGTGGCTCCAGCAGCAGCGAGGTAAGCGCGAGATACGCCTGAAATACCGTTACGGGGGAGCTTGCCTCTTGATCAACAGACCGGTAAGTTCGGCGTGTGGCCCGAGTGGCAGCGCGGTGGAAACAAAATCGGGCGTGCGTTTTGCGCTGGAACCGAACCGCACGCCCAGGTACGATACAGTATTTTCGTACGGAAAGATAAGCCTGGGCGGCACCTGCTTCCCCCCTGAGGTGGTTGTTGTGGTAACATTGAAAATTTCAACCAGGCACACACCCTGAGCCCAGCTAGTAAGCTTGGTCAAGCTCTTGTTTATAACCGAAACTGAACTGAAAGCCATCCATTTGAGTCCAGGTCGGTCGGTACAAGCGGAAGTCCAGCAGAAGGCTACAGAGTACTCATCAATCGAGAGTTTAGATTTATATCGGTTACAGTATCTCGAGGTTCAGGCAGAGCTCTCGTTCCTTGGTGCAAAGGGGCAACGAGCCATATCATTGATAGGCAGACATCTAGCCAGGACCTGACAACTCGACAGGACGCTTTCCATAATGTAGAAATCGAGAAGATGTCCTCTGTAGCTCTTGTTTGAAATGCCTCGTCGTGAAGCAGAACAAGAAGAATCGTTGCTGTCGGCTTCAACGGAATTGGCACCGAAACTTCCGTTGTAACCCTCTTTATTATTACATACAGCCTCAGGTGTCGTTAATAATAGTTTGCTTGCTACTACGTAATAGTCCGTGGTCCTTTCCCACCAACGCCTCGTCGGGAGTGTGCTCCTCGGGGAGGAACTGCCCTCCGGACGCGATGAAAGAGGACGAGGCCTGAGCGGACACAGTAATTAGGCAAGTCGGCTGTAACTATCAAATCGATGCAGAAACTCAATGAACCGCGACGGAGCCTTGCAAGGCATCCCACAGGCCAATCTCTTGCATCAGTGGCGGCGCTGGGCTGCTTCGATCCCGCTAGGAACGATTTGCCCATGATCTCATCAACGAATACCAGAATCATCCTTGAAGAAAATCCGATCAAGCACGCCTCTTTTCTTCATAATATACAGCGTCTCCCCAACCTGTATCTCATCTGATCTCCCTACGCAAGATCATGACCGACCGCCGGCCTTCCAACAAGTTTGTGGAGCAGCAGATTAACTGCAATTTGAACGGTGACGTGATTGTTGACTTTCAAAATGGCGCCCCCTTTTTCTATCTCTTCAGGATAGAGAAGCTTCAGGCAGAGTGTTGTTTCAAGTGTGTGGCTCTCTTCTTTACATTTCTTATCCATTTTGGCGCCCGCGATCAACCCAGGGCACTTCTGTACAGTTCAGCTTCACCCCTGATGGAGCATTTAGCTCCGCGCACAACCTGCAAATCATTTGGGAGCGATCGCCCTTGGCCGTGATCGCACATGAACCAAAATGTCACCGCCGGAACATGTGCATCAGCGAACCTGAAGAAAAATCATCCAGGAAAATGACATCTTCACAGCTGTTAAATTAACAGTACCGAAAGAGAGAGTATTGGCAAGGCCGCAGAACTCAAGTTAAATGACTCCTGGAGCTTTTGCTGTAGGTGCTCTCGGCATTTAGGATCCTCAATGAAAAATGCAAATCTAAACGATAACCCTCTTCTTTTTGGTACACAAAGCACTGCCCCTATATTTCGCAGCAGATTCCTCTTGGGCTTCAAAGAGCCAGTCCTTGCGTCCAATGTTCCACGAGGGCCAAGCTGCCGAGTAACGCCAACATTGGATCTTCACTTGTGGGTGACACCTGCTCATGAACCAAGCACCTATCGAGAGGACTCTGCGACATTACTCGAAATTCAATGCGCCCGCTCGGAAAATCCCGCTGGCAAAAAGCAAAAAGAATGTCGCTATTCATCACTTATCAAGGCGCGTATGCCGTACCTTACACCACGATGCGTGTCTCAGGAGAGGGAAGATTGTGAGTTTCCGGAAAGAAAAGCGAAAGAAGAGGGAAATGATCTCCGCGCGCAGATGGTGTATGTATTAGTATTGCGCGCAACAAAGGAGCACGCCTTTTCCGGCCTCCTTTGAACTCCAGCAACTGGCGATTATACTATTAAAACCTCGAAGCAATTCTGCAAAGACGATCCAACAAGCAAACACTATTTCCCCAGCTGCCGATTGTATCCCCCCGGTTCCTGCTAGAAAGCACCAAATGAACGCTTCTCCCCCGCCGTACCAGGGGTGGGAAAAAAACAAAACAAAAAAAACAAAAGACGCCAGCCGAAAAAGCGGAGGGAACTCTTTTTTGAAATGTAGCATATTGGCCTTGGCGATGGTGACAGGATGGAAGCCCGGGGTCTTGGCGATGGTCGTTTCCGCTGCGGGATCAACAGAGGAGACGAGACGGCTTTCTTTCTTGGAAGGGGAGGTTGTACGGAGGGCCACGTAAGTATATCAGGCGGACGGAGCAACCGCTTTGGGGCAATATGGGCGACGGGGAGGACAGAGGGAAAAGGAGGATAAAATCCCCTTGAGGAACGAAGCAGCGTTCACAAAGCCGTCACCGATGACGAATAGTTAAGAAGTTCTTGTACACACATACTTTTTGCTTCTGAGGGATTTGACACGTTGAGCAGGCCGAGAGGCTGCAGGCCAAGATTGTATGGTTGGTTTGTTACATTGTTACCGCCTCGCGCTGGGTGCGCGGTCCTTGTTGAACTACAGTATTGTTTATGATTATTGATGCCAGGTGCAGTTCAAAGAGCACTGACTACTCCGCATTGGGGCTGCAGTCCTGAGCGGTACGTAAGACCTACAAGCCGCCATCATAGATACGGAGCAACATATGATCGATATTGCCGCTCTTACTGCTCTTTCCATTGCATCCAGAAGACAGCGACGAAGCCAGACTTGCAGAGGAGATGGCCGAATTTGGGATACTCGAGACAAAAGGCCATGACTTCAACGGCATAATGTCGACCCAATCTCGGCTCCCTTTCCGTGCCCATTGCCGCCCTTCATTCTGGAGAAGATCCATATAACGAAAACAAAAGTGCCACGGCCAAGTTTGCCCCGTCTCTCTCCCGTTCTCTCCCCCCTCGTTCAAGTTCCCTCGCAAGTCCTCGACCCACCAAAGGCGTTCAAATAGGGAACAGGAAAACGGAGGGCGAGAAAATTGAAATCTCGGCAACTTCGGCAACAAAATCCTCTTGGGCTCCAGGAACCAAAACCCTGCTGACATAAGCTGCAGCGGTTCACCAAGCTCCGACGCAGGGCGAGCATTGGCAGAATGTGCAAACATTACGCTTTTATGTTTGTCAATATAACTAGATGGAGAGCGTCATGAAGCGCTCTGGAGCAGGCCGTGCAATGGCTGAAAAACGGCCATTATTGCGGTGTTTGAGCCAGACGCATCACCAACATCTGGATATTGACCCCGGCCGCATATACTCTTGTCGAGACTTCCGCCATGGCCGCAGCTTTTCACAAAAAGTGCCTGGCAGGCATGTTGTCTAATCAGCGGTGAGGAGCCTGTCGATGCCGTCAACCAACAGAAACGGACATTCCGTCCTGAGTCGGCAACAAGTCACAAGACGTCACTGGTTGACTAGCAAGGATAGGAAGAAAACATCATCTTCCCCCGAGACGGTTCGCCCACGCCACTGGAAACACTGAATTCGAAATCAACACTCTCCACCGCGATATAGGAAGAAATAACAAGGGCTCCAGAACTCGCGATTGGCTCGGGTTCCTCAACCAGCGGTGCGAGCGCGGCTGGAGATTTCTATTATTTCATGAAATCTCTTTTGCAGAGAAGTCCCGCATGCAACTATGTACTTTTGGAGATCTTCGCTGCCTCCCCCTACGGTATCGCGCTTATTTGTCATTGGACATGCATCGTCGCAGTGAGGATGCCACCCCTCCGGTCGCACGGACCGTTCCGGCAGTTTATCTGCTTGCCACGCCAATTCGATCAAGTTTTTCAAACTGCAAGAATTTTTCCCAAATGGGATGGCTGCAAGATGGCGACAACATCCATCGCGAGTTGACGTAACCTCTCTTGGGTGGGAAGAGGCGAAAAATCTATCGGGCGGCAAAGATTCAGATCTTGCGGTGAGGAGAATACCCATATTTCGAAAAGAAATCACCGAATTTCGTATGCACACGGGTTAAATCGGACGTTTGTGCCCCAGTAGAAAACTTGTATACACACGAATAAATGTTTTTGCGACTTTGTAAAAAGCATCGATGGATATGGGGTTGAACTGCCGATACTGCTCCTTGCTCTCACTAGTCAACTAGTTAATTAGTGGCCCCCAAACCCGCTGCTGTATGCGGGGGAGCCGTTTACGCGCCCCTCACTCCTCCCCCAAATAAGGAGGGCTTTCGAGGTGCAAAATTTAGAAGCGAGATCACCAACGGCAACTCCGGGTGACATTTGGCAGCAATTTTCCGCAACACCAAACGGGTCGAGATCCTTCAAGAATGGATCGGTGGTCATGGCGTTCGCAATACGACATCCAGGGAACATTTCCGCGGCTGAGGAGTTCCGACAAAAATGCCTCAAAATCGGGCGAGAGACAAAAAAGGGCAAACCGGAGCGATGCAAAAACCTTTCTCCGAGGCACGGGGCAGGTTTGTTCTACGTGTCTTCTAGAAGGAGAGAAAAGCCGCGCACTTGCAGGGCATGACATCAGGAACGCTCTGCCAATCAGGCTGCATGCATTAGGTGGTCCGTGTAAGATTAAGCTGCCTTGTGTATGGTCATGTACGGTGCGGTCGTGACGGTATGTTTCGAAACCGTTCAATACGGCGGTCTATCATTTGCGGGACAGCTGCTAGAGAGCTTGGGATCTCCGCGGGACGTGTCCATTGGGGCCGGAGTGAGTGGCATTCGGGCCCGCGGCAGGGGCATGGGCGTTTTGATTACAAGACCGTTTCTCTGTTTCCTCGCCGTGGTTTGAGTCGCTTCTGGCGATTTGGGTCTCCCTGGCTTGATGATTCACCAACTGGAGCAGCTCGCGCAATCCTTGGTTGGGAGTCCAAGGCAGCCGCGTGCCGCCTTGCTGTCAATCAGCCCTTTGCGAGACCAAAGCACTTCCGTTCTCGCTCTCTTTTGGCCTGCTTCTCATTTCCAGAAGGCCAGGGAGAAGGTTTGGCGAGCTTCAGTCACTAAGCCCAGCCAGGCTAGGCCGCTTCACTCGGAAAGCCTCCTGCAGTGGTAACCTAT
This sequence comes from Uncinocarpus reesii 1704, assembly GCF_000003515.1. Taxonomy (NCBI): domain Eukaryota; kingdom Fungi; phylum Ascomycota; class Eurotiomycetes; order Onygenales; family Onygenaceae; genus Uncinocarpus; species Uncinocarpus reesii. The sequence goes on along the minus strand of NW_003052499.1, from coordinate 3,275,177 downwards.
CCAAAGGCTATTCTTGATTCCTGTCAAAATCGCATGGGGTCAAACTTGTGTCGCAAGAAACGAATCGCAGTTTCAGCAGCATAACTAGTCTGTGTGCTAAAATTGGCAAAAGCATTCAAGCCTTCAAAAGCAATCATGCTGCGTAAATCCACCACGGAGCTCGAAGACAATGCTGCTTACAATCGGAGGAGCTAGCAAACAATAATGCCGCATCGCCAACCGAGTTGATTCGTGCAGAATTCCTTGCTCTGTTTTTCTTTTTGCCCAGCGATGGTCTTCCATGCTCTGGATTTCCCTCTGTTCTCCTCGAGCCAGTAGCAAGAGAGCGTGCTGCAGAACAGGAATCGGCTTGCGTTCTCCGTCTTGCGATGCGAGTTGTGCGTGAACACGACGAGAGACACAAAGCTTCCACGCTAGCCATGTGGGATGACGGAGACGAGGTTGCACAATCCCCGGCCCGGTTCAACCCGTAGTGGTTTTGCCCTGCTTTCAATTCCTGACCGGGCAGAGAACCGCAGAGGTGGTTGTGGCCGCTGTCTGGCCTGGGAACCTGCAGCCCGTCCGGAGGAAGTTGTTATCAATTGCCTCACTGTCTCGCGACGCGCAATTGAATCCAAGAGCAACAGAAAATGCAACTCCAGCCTGTTCTTCCCAAGGTTGACAGGAACAGTTTTGACGGGGCTCTTTCTCCCGCATGACCCTAGGATATCAATGCAAGACATGCGAGACTAGCGAAGCAGGAAAGCAGCCAATCTGAATGCACGGGCATCCCCTGATTCTTTACCGCCATCGTATTTGAAGCCCACCGCCAGCGTAATCCGCTCACCTGCAAGTGATCGACGCCAAAAATTGATGTGTGAGCAGACAAGCTTTGCCAACGTGAATCCTCCAGATTTTCTGATGTTGCGATGAATTACGATGATGTTATTGTGCGGAAATCGACTCCGTGGCCGATTCCAAACCACGAAGCCATCTCCATTGCAATTATCGCCTGGGAGTCTTGATAAATCCCCTGTTTTCCCCTTTCTTCGTCATGTGTTTTTCTGTTTGTTTTGAAATTCCCTCTCTTGGCCGACCCTAAGCAAGCTTCCCGTTTTGGAAACTTGAAACGAAAGGGGGAAGGAGGCCCTGTTCGCCGTGCGGGCCAGGCAGGAACCGGACAGGGATGTTGCGACCGGTGCTCGTTTGCGCTTTTTGATGCCGATGATCTTGCATCCCGGCCTCCCAGATCTTCAGATTCATGGGCCGTTGAACTGCGTGAATGATGACAAGAGTCTCGTCCTTCAACGGTTCTGGAATCGTTGGAAAGAACAATATCTGGTAAGTGACAAGAATTCCAATGTCAGGGTTCTCGCGCTGTATCTCACAAGCTCCCTCAGCTCCCTAGCAGACAAGATGACTGTCACCTTTCAACCCGTTTTGCCCCGGACATCTCCAAGTGAATTGAAGCATCATTCATTTATCAACAAATGCATCGGTGAGCTTGACTGGAAGCAACGGATACCCTCCTATTCTTTGCCGTGACTTGGCTATATTGCACACGGGCAATATCAGTCGCGTCAATTATCTATGACTGGTGAAATAACTCGACCGAAACCCAACTATCCTCTGATCTATTTTACTACGCCCTCCTCCCTTCTCGTACCCTACTTCGGTCCAAACTATTTTCGCCGCAGATTTCGCGGCCCAGCGTGCCTCCCAGGCTTTACGGTACCAGATACAGGATGGGATTCAATTTTTACGTGGTTCGGTGGTTAGGATAATTCGCCAGAAGCAGTTTATTCCGATTCCCGTACTCCTACCCTGACGTAGGCGACGCCCGTGGATGGATATGGCAAAAATGCTCGCACTACGATGGCCGGGATCGCAATATCCCCGAAGAAAATCCGGCTGATAACGTCGACTGACTGTGACGATGCAACGTTCGAAAATCAGTGGATTCTCTTCTTTATGTGTGGAGAACCACAGTACCCAGATTTGGTGGCCATGGTGTTCGTTGGATAAAGGAGCATACTCCTTCGGATCTGACGGCGTAGGACGTCACTGAAAAAAAATTAAATTCAGAAAAAGCTTCGTTCCTGGCTTCATCAAGACTGGATAACCGACTGTGGATACTAAGATAAGCTCAAAAGCTTAACCCTGGGAGGCTCTCCTTTTGACCTCGTTCTGCGGTTATCTTTTCGACTGCTATTACATCGCCACACCCTCATATGCCTGATCATGATCAGCCGTCCATGATGGGTTTGTCAGAAACGGCCCAGCGTTGGTCCTTCGTGTCTCTCTTTACGGCACCAATGTAAAGGCCCATCCACGCCACCTGACTTCTAAATTGGGCGCAGAAAAGCTCATATCATATTCCTTTGGTGCTTCCCCCGTCCTTTCTTGGTACCTCTTTATGGTATCGCTTATACATATGCACAAACATCTTGAGTTTCCAAATATATATATAAAGCTAATATTATCTCGTTTCGAAGGGCTGGATTATTGCAGACCCAGATGAATTTATATTGTTCTCTCTCAAGACGTGAAACACTCGCACTGCCGTCTTAAAATCAACTACATAGCAGTAAAACCATGCAAACTGAAAATGAGTATAGTTTTTGACAATGTAAATTCTGAGACTGATAGTTATACAAGTACAAAGTTTTTCTTTAAAAAAGTAGAAAATAGAAAAAGCTCCGACAATCCCAACGTTGGAAGAAGTAGCAGATGAGTAAGAAGAAAAAAAGTCAAAGCAAAGTGATTAGCTGAGAGGGGAAAAAAAACAAAGAAAGAAGTATCAATTATAGAAACAGGGATCAGAGTGAAGAAGTAAAACAAAACCGATGATCCGTAATAAACCGAGACGTGAACAAGCAAAGCGCCAGTGTGTGAGAGAAGAGTGCATCAACAAGGCTTTGTGGAAGTACATTTCTGAGAAAAAGACAACAAAAGACAATGCATAGAACAGATTCGATGCGCTTCCCAAAATGCCGCCGTTCACACAACTCTCACTGCAAGTAAGAAAACCCAATTCCAACGCCGTTCTCTCGAAAGTTGCTATCAGTAAGAGGTATAGACTTTGAAATGCTATGTCACTTTTGCTTTTTCCTTTTTATGCATTTCAACTTCCTGAACCGGGCGCAGGAGGCTGAGGGGTCGTCGTAGACGAGGCTGGCTGCGCACCGCCCATCATGAAGCCAGGAGGAAACATTGGCATGCCAGGGAGCTGGAAACCGAAACCGGGGACAGCTGGTGGGACAGCAACGTTATTGGCGCTGGAATTGTCGTGGTCGCGATCGCTACCAGGTCCATCATCTGAACCACGTTCTTGACGGCGGAATCGAGGTTGTTCAAATGGTGGCCGGCTTGATTGAGGGCCGCGTTTGCCTCCTTGGTCCGTTGCCATTCTTCGACTGATGGCTATCCTCCATGTTAAAATCGATATTTAAAAGCGATGCTAGTTACGTACCTTTTGAGGACACTCCTGCGCCGATTTCGATGTCAGGCTCTTCGACGACCATGCCGCTCTCGATCGGTTTTCCACCGGTGCCTCCGTATTCGGCTGTAAGCATCCATTTCCGATCGGCTTCTGTAAGTCGTTCGATGGGAATAACACTAATGCCGGTTTGATAGTCGCTACAATCTCTTGGGCCAAATCCCACACCCCAGCGCGTCTGGTTTTTCAAGTTAGTAGAACCGTTGATTCAAAGATGGGAAGCCACGTACTCTAAGTTGCATGTCTCCAGACTTGTACTGTTCCATTCCGTCACGGGCAGTCACCGCATCGCGGCGGGTGACCATTTTCACAAAGGCATGGCGCTTATCAATGTTGACAATACACGTCTGAACAGCCCCATATCGGCTGAAGAGTGAGCGGAGATGCGACTCGGATGCCCTGTGCGGTTTCGTGAGCATTTTCTTCGAGACGGGCGCTAGAAAGCACATGGGATTGATATACTTACGTAACACCGCCAACGAACAGGGTTCGACTTAAAACTGCAGTTTTCGAACTACGTTAGCATGGATCTACATAGACACGAACATCGGAATGCGGCTGAATAGATACCTTTGATATTTCCTTGTCCAATAGAATAATCCCATTCGACGTGTTTCGGCCCTGGAGGAGGTAGCGAACTGTCCTTACGAGGAGGTGACGGACTACGGCGACGTCTTCCTGGGGGACTACGTTGGCGATAATCATTACCACGACGACCACCACGTCCATCTCGGCCATCGGCCCGATTGCGGCCGGGAGACTCGCCATGGTACTCTCCATACACAGGGCTATCACGACGGCGAGGAGGAGATGCCTCACGACGCCTTTCCCATCCAGGGGAACGGGAACGACGGCGGAATTGATTCGGAGGAGATCGCATATAATCGTGATCCCTTTCTCTCTCCCGATCTCTGTCACGTGATGATGTGTCATGGGCTGGTGCGCCCCATGCATTCTGGGCAGCCGGCTGGCCAAAGGCAGACAGCATGGCCGCGGGGTTAAGTGCGCCCATGCCGGCATTTGCAGTACTGGAAAGGCTTAAAATTTGCAATGCAGTTGCCCATTGGTCTTGTGGAATGCCTTGCGCGGCTAGCAACTGGATAAGGCCAAGTTGCTGCTGTAACGCTTCAGGAGTGATATTGCTAGGGGCTGATTGAGGCTGCTGCTGTTGCGGCGGCAGTGACGGCAACTGCTGCGGCTGTAGCAACGCAGCGAGCGGATTGTGCGGAGCAAGTGGTTGTGTCTGTGCTTGGTTTGGAAACATATTTGGGGCGAGATTACTCAAGCCTGCAAACTGAGCGGCAAGATTTCCAGCATACGGGTTTACAGCTTGCCCGTTTGGTTGTGGCGCAGTCTGTTCTACAGACGAAGAGATCGGAGCGGGAGCTGTACTCTGCGCATTTAATACATTATTGGAACTAGTTTGAGCGGGAGTAGGAATAGTTGGTGCAGCCGCCGTATTTTGTTTTGCCATATCTGCTAAAGCTTTCAAAATGCTTGAGGTGTCTGGTACTGCTTGAGTTGGAGTCGAGCTAACAGCTGGAACTCCTTGCTGCGGCTGCTGTGTTAATCCTAGAAGGGGATTGAAACCGGGTGCTGGTGATCCTTCGGGAGTGGTAGATTGAACATCTATGAAGACAACGCATACATTAGAATTATGGGTTCACACACCCTAAACTCTGCCCAGTGGCCCTTCTAGAATACGTTTTAAACCACAATGTGGGAGGGCAGGTTCTGTCCGAGAGGGGAGAGGGCTTACTCTGAGATACTGGTGCATTGAGCTTTTGCTTGAAAGATGAGAGCATGGCAGCTGGAAAGGTGGCTCCGCGCTCCCAAATATCCACCAACTTTCTGATTTTGTCCTAAATGAAAAAACGGCCATACGTAAGTTTGAACTATTCAGTCACAGCATGAAGAGCCAAGGAGATGACCTATTAAGGGCAAGGCAACGATAATAACAAGGGGTATACAGGTTAAAAGTTGTTGAAGTCAAGCATAAGGCCAGGAAAAAGGCCAATGAAGCGGATTTAAGGCTCATTATGAGAGCGTCGGCTTGGAGAATGGTTTTGTTTTCAATTTCACATCTAAGAGTACGCGTACCTTTTGATCTTCAGGAGCATTGTTTATTATATCGGTCATGAGCACAGGAAGTAAATCGGTAACTCTCTTGACACCCGCAGCAAATGTGCCATCTAGAGCATTGCTATCCGTTGGCTGACCAGCTTTGCGCGCAGAATCAACCCACTGTCGAGTTACAGAGTCTACGACATAAAGTACGCCAAGTTTGTGTGTTCCTGGAGCTCTTTTAAAGTGGGTATATAGTTTTTGGATCAAGACAGATTCGGACTAAGGAGCATTTGACCAACTATTAGCCTCGAATTCGGGGAAGCCTCAACTCAAGACATCGCAGTTTAATTTTACTTGCGAAAAAGGGATAAACGTGTGACCATACCTGGACGTTGGCAGTACAGAGAGAGGTAATGCCGTCGATTTTCGAGCGAGATACACCGGGGGGCTTCAGTGCAAGCATGGATTGAAGATAGCCATCCAGCTCTGCTACCGCAGATGACATCTTGCGCCGAGATGAGGTTGATACCAGCCCAAAGTCTTATAAAAATCTGCAAGTGCTTTTGAATGCTTTCCAACGCGCCACACGGACGACCAAAGGAGCAGCTTGGCCTCTTCCAAAAAGGGCTCACTTTCGAGGATCTACTGCACGAAACAGGGCTTCGTTGGGCCTCAAGCCAGCGGGGAAAGTGAGTCTAAGTGATGAACGCAATCAATCCAACGCTGATTTTGAAGCTTCTCAGTGATGGGCCAGGGCGGCACTACAGCTCTTCGCGATATGACAGCGAGCGATGGCCTACAGTCGCAGAGGCAAATAGCAAGGCGTTATCGACGTTAGAAAGCCACGTACAGTCGCCGACTCATCTATTAAGCAAGGTAGATGGATAAGGAGGATGGATTTACAACAAGAGAGTCGATGGAAAGAATGATGTTGGATGGAGAAGAAACAGAATTGGGAAGAAGAGTTTGAGCAGCAGAAAAGGCGCTTCGCTTGGGCTGCGCTAGACCTAACTCAGAAACAAGCGCACGTGACTGTACCATTCGGTGGCGGTTCTCCCAACAAGTGCAGAACAAAGCAGTGATATTGATGAGAGCGCTTGAGGACATCACCATTATGCTACATGCTTTGAAATTCCAACAATGAGGCTCACGCTGCTGCTCTGTTATCTCATTCTTGTCACATTTCCGTCTTCCATTGCATCCATTTGGATTTCAACAATGGTTTAGCATTGTGACGTCACTACCACTGTGCCGATGGGGGATATCACTACAAAAGACATTCAACGGGGCAATTTTTTCAGCAGCTTATACATCTTACTCAATGATGCTCAATCGTGATGTATGATGACGCGCGAATCAGGCTCTTTCGTAGACCTTTGGGACAATGCTCTTTGAAACCTCCTGAGAACTCTGCAGTGTGGGAGAGGATTCAAGACAAATACAACACACCCCTGGCAAAGCGAATACAAGAGAGTCACCCTTTGTAGTTATTACACACAAAAATTGTTGCCTTGTATTCCATATCGTGGTCAGTGCCTGTCAATATGATCAACTTGCTTGATGCTGAAGGGCCTCGGTAATTATGTTACATTACAGAGTAACGACGGGAGCTCTCGGGAACAACGGCTCCTGACTATAGACACGGCAATTCTTTGCCAATGCCTGCTTGTAGGCATGGTGTATGTAGCAATCTGCTATGAATTGGCCCTTTCTAGCAGAATTCATGTGAATCAGCTTTCTAGATGGATAGTTCTTTTTCAGAGCAAGAGGACATGTCCAGCAACTATTGACAGAATTTACAAAACATGACAGTATTCCGGTGAATTTACCTTCACGGGCTGGCAGGAATCCCGTACTGGAGCGTACGAAACCTGTTTGCAGCTCTGCAGCCAGGCCTGTAAAAACGTTCTTCCCCAACCATGCCGGGCTAAGAAACGCCCAGTTATTCTTTTTTTTTCTCGCTCTGGCAATTCTAAATTGTTGTTTCTTCCCCAACCCTGACCTCAATTCCCATCTCCCTCCACATTAGCCTTCTCTGAGACATCCTTTCTACTCTCTGTTGGCCTTGTTTGTTTCCGGCGATGGCATCGACACTCAGATTGGGGAGCGCTGCGCTCCGTTCCACCTCTTTTGCCTCCAAGCCCGCCGTTCAGTCTGCGGCTTTCAATTGCTTTCGCTCCTACTCATCTGCAAAGTCCAAGGTTGGTACATTCGGAGAGTGCCGTTATTTGTAGTCGGTAGGCTAACGTGATTCCGGTGTTCCTTAGTCTTTGAAAGACACGTTCGCCGACAAGCTTCCTGGTGAAGTTGAGAAGGTTAAGAAGTTGAGAAAGTGAGTGGATCTATACTCCACGATAATAAAACGAATTGACGATTAACCAATTCATTGTGATTGAAGGGAATTCGGTTCCAAGGTTTTGGGAGAAGTGACTCTCGATCAAGTCTATGGAGGTGCCCGTGGTGTGAAATCTCTTGTCTGGGAGGTATGCGACCCCCTTTGAGGGAAATAGCCGGCGGAATCGGTACTAAATATATCTAGGGATCTGTTCTCGATTCGGAGGAGGGTATTCGTTTCCGAGGATATACGGTATGGTCAAAGCCACGTTGGAAAAGCCTTAATGCGCAATTTCTCACAGGTGGCTCTTTTAGATCCCCGAATGCCAGAAATTACTACCTAAAGCGCCAGGCGGCGAGGAGCCTCTTCCAGAAGGTCAGTGGAAAGACCTCTCCAGATGAGATGAAAGGCAATGGATAATTTAGAAAGGGGAAATCTGACTGAACGAACAGGTCTTTTCTGGCTGCTCCTTACGGGAGAAGTCCCCAGCGAGCAACAGGTCCGTGACCTTTCTGCCGAATGGGCTGCTAGATCCGACGTTCCCAAATTCGTCGAGGAGCTCCTCGATCGCTGCCCAAACACTTTGCATCCAATGGCTCAGTTCTCCCTCGCCGTTACTGCCCTCGAACATGAATCCTCCTTCGCAAAGGCCTATGCCAAGGGCATCAACAAGAAGGACTACTGGCAATACACTTTTGAGGACTCTATGGACTTGATTGCTAAATTGCCCAGTATCGCCTCCAAAATCTACCGCAACGTGTTCAAGGATGGCAAGGTTGCGCCAATCCAGAAAGACAAGGATTATGGCTTCAATTTGGCCAACCAGCTCGGTTATGGAGAGAACAAGGACTTTGTCGAGCTTATGCGCCTTTACCTGACCATCCACTCCGACCATGAGGGTGGCAACGTCAGCGCCCATACCACTCATCTCGTCGGCAGCGCTCTTAGCTCCCCTATGCTTTCTCTTGCTGCCGGCTTGAACGGCCTCGCTGGCCCTCTTCACGGATTGTATGTTGTTTTGAGCTATGATGTTTTTACTCGAAAATGAAATTTTACTGACGCTGCATTCACAGGGCTAACCAGGAGGTGCTCGTCTGGCTCCAGAAGATGAAGAAGGCCATTGGCAACGACCTCAGCGATCAGGCCATCAAGGATTACCTCTGGTCCACCCTGAATGCTGGTCAGGTTGTTCCCGGTTACGGCCACGCCGTCCTCCGCAAGACTGATCCTCGCTACGTCTCTCAGCGCGAGTTCGCCCTCCGCAAATTGCCTGATGACCCAATGTTCAAGCTCGTCAGCCAGGTCTACAAGATTGCTCCCGGCGTTCTTACCGAGCATGGCAAGACGAAGAACCCTTACCCTAATGTGGATGCTGTAAGTGCTCCGGCTCTTCCCCCTTGAGATCTTTTTGCCCCATGTGATTAACGTTGCTGTTGTAGCACTCTGGTGTTCTCCTTCAGTACTATGGCTTGACCGAGGCCAGCTACTACACCGTCCTCTTCGGTGTGTCCCGTGCTCTTGGTGTCCTGCCACAGTTGATCATCGACCGTGCTCTCGGCGCACCGATTGAGCGCCCCAAGTCCTTCAGCACCGAGGCGTATGCCAAACTTGTTGGCGCCAAGTTGTAAACGCTCCAAAATCTTCGGCCTTGAGGAAAGGGCCTCTTCTCTCTGTATAAAACTTGCATGACCTGGCACTCCCCGACTGTCTACCCAGACCTTTTCTTGTTCCGTCGAGCGCACATTTCTTTTCTTACCTATAAATGGGATTATCTGGGTTCAAACGGGAGGTGCAGGGTAGAGGTTCTTGGGTATTGATTTGTGTACAAGTACTGCGAGCTCCGCTTTTGTTGATGTACTAATAGCATAAAAACGTGTGATCTGTATCTCCCCGCCGCTACTCTGTACTCCGTACTCCGTAGCCTGGTGTTGGTTGGAGCTGTTTGTTGGGCTGTTGTTGAATTCAACAAAGCCGAAGTTCGCAGTCCAAGCTCGGCCTTAAAAGACGCCAGCTATCAGCCACACCCTGCAGCCGGCGCATCTGATTGGCGGGAGTGACACGAATACGGCTGACTCAGCGGGTACCTTTCCGTATCCAGCCTAGCGCTTGATGGCACCATCATCCATTAGTCCCGATTAGGTATGTTTGCACTGTTTGAAAGGAGCTGTATCCGCTTAGTCATTCACTGCGCGAGAGGCTTTCATGCGCGGCTTCAGTCCAGACGCTCAGCTTTCTTTTTTCTTTTTCTTCTTCTTCTCTGGAAAAATCTGTGATCGCAAGTCCTCTGTCCAAGCTCCTCGTCGCAGAAAAATCAGGTGCAAAGCCATCTCTTCCGCTTCAATTGCCTTTTACCTCGGTGAGTTTATGCTTTTCACACGCTTTCGCGGCCCCAGAAAGGGGACGGGCCAATGTCCCCCGAACTCGCTGCCCCAAGGTTCTTGGCTAACGATTCGGGTCCCATCAGCGCGCAGGCTCCGGAGCAAAGGATTCCAATCCAAACAGCATCAGCCTGACTTTGCACTCTTCCATCACTGTGATTTCTCAGAGTCTTCTTCCACAGACAGCCTGAATAAAACCAGTCTCGCAGCTACGCCTGATTCAAAGGAGTCTAGCTACCACTTTGCGCGCTGTATAGCTACGATTTCTCCGTTGTCGGAACCACCCCGAATTCAGCGACAAGGGCAGTAGAGGCAACGCTTCTGCTTCCAATTTCGATCTAAAAACCCCCCTTCGAACCAAAACCGGCGAAGACGCCCCCTTCATCCCTTGGTCAGGGCCCCTTTCAGCGTCCCAGTGTCCAGAGATGTCCGCCGCTCAGGTTTCCTCCGCCAACAGCGCTCCTCGAACCATCGAGAAGAAACCCGTCAAGTTCAGCAATTTGCTGCGTAAGTGTTCCTCTTGGGGACCTCCCTTGGTGTTTGGGAGCGATTGACTGACGTTTTCGTAGTTGGCGCTGGTTTGAACTTGTTCGAGTAAGTAGACGATAGAAGCTAGTGGCTACGTTGGATTAGATAGCTAACGGGTACTACTTGCAACCGGATAGGGTCACCACGCTGGGACAGGTATTTACTACGTGCATCTTCTAGTCGCAATGGGAAATTTTTGCTAATTATTTTTTTGTTTTGAGTAGCCGCTGGAAGTGATCAAGACAACCATGGCTGCCAACAGAACCGATACCTTTGCCGGAGCCATGGCGCGGATTTGGGGCCGTGGCGGTGCGCTCGGCTGTGAGTGCCCTCTAATGAATCGTTCGTCATTGTCGCTAGCCCAGCCGCTAACGCACTCTTCCTATATTAGATTTTCAAGGACTCATTCCGTGGGCCTGGATTGAGGCATCGACCAAAGGTGCTGTCCTCCTCTTCGTGGCATCAGAAGCCGAATACCACGCAAGAACTTTCGGAGCATCCGATTTCATTGCTGGAATCAGCGGAGGTATGGCTGGCGGTGTCGCCCAGGCATACGCCACCATGGGTTTCTGTACTTGCATGAAGACGGTGGAGATCACCAAGCACAAGATGGCTGCCGCTGGTGTGAAGCCACCCAGTACCTTTGCTACCTTCATGGACATATATAGACGCGAAGGTATTCGTGGAATTAACCGCGGTGTCAACGCGGTCGCTATTCGCCAAACCACCAACTGGGGTTCTCGATTCGGTCTATCGCGGTTGGCCGAAAGCGCAATCCGCCGTTTCACTGGCAAGGAAGAAGGCCAGAGGCTTAGCGGTTTCGAAAAAATTATTGCGAGCGGTCTCGGTGGCGGGTTGTCTGCCTGGAACCAGCCTATCGAGGTTATTCGAGTTGAGATGCAGAGCAAGACTGAAGACCCTAACCGCCCTAAGAACCTGACTGTGGGCAAGACTTTCAAGTATATTTATAGCACGAACGGAGTCAAGGGATTGTATCGAGGTGTAGCTCCTCGTATAGGCCTTGGTATTTGGCAGACCGTCTGCATGGTTGCTCTCGGTGATATGTAAGCTTGCGGCCCCTATCACTGGCTCCTTTTTTTGGGGGTGGAGGAAGTTTTCACCGCTAACATATCGTCTGCAGGGCTAAGGAAGCTGTCGAGAAGCTGACCGGCGACAAAGTGACTGCTAAACATTAGAGTGTCTAGCTGTGTAGGATCCCACACACCCCTGTATCATTTATGATGTTGCGGGACTTTATTGCTCCATGCTTGCTGAGAAGCTATATTTGTTGATTCTGCTCTGTATGCCTCTTTATAATCACTATAGACTTTTTGTTTTTCTCAGATATACCGGCTTCTATTTTTTTAATCAACTATATCTATTATCCGGCAAAATTCGTTTTGCGTCATTCCATCAAACATGCGGGTAGAAACTATAAAGACCTGCCCAGGATATGATTGCTCGATATCAGTTATTTCAAATCTGTGTCTATAACAGCTTTTGATCTAGCTAATACGTTCAGAGTAGAGGGGGAAAAAAAGGAGGATGAACCAGGCACAAAGGAGACCCAAACCATGGAAGAAATAACTTAACTCATCTTTTTTGATACAAGTACAGTACACAGAAATCTAGATATCCAAACCAAAATTTGAGTCGAGTGGACTCTCTCTCCATCTCATACCTCTGTGTTCGCACACACTCCGATTCTCTTCTCCCTCCCCGTCTCTATACTTCTTTCCCTGCTTACATCGACAAAAGGCAAAGGCTTGAAAAGCAGGCGCTGGACAAGCACAGGGAGTAATGCTTTGAGAAAAGGGAACTGGCAGACAGAGTGAGTGTGTCAAGGAAGAAACTCTCTATAGTGATGGGAAGAATTTTTTTTGGTTCTTTTGGAGGTGGAACATTGGGACGGCAAGGGGGGCAACAAAAGTGAGTTTAGCTTTGGGTATGTTTAAATATTTGATGACTTTATATTTACACGGTTAGACCAAGGTCAGACGCATATGGGATGTGGAAAAGGTCGCCGACGCTGGCGACGGACGCCTTGCCGTTGAGAAGAGATTTAGCGGCCTAAACGTTGGGTTAGAAATTAATGATTAGAAAAGTACACTTTGAGGGAGATTGGGATTTACACGTACCGCCTTGACTTGTTGTTCAGTGACCTTCTCGATGCTCTGGCCAAGTTCGCCCACCTGGAATGGTTTGTTACCATGGACAAGAGCAGATCCAGTAAGCTCCATGCCGGTTGTGAGGCCCTGTCCACTTTCGAGGGCACGGAATTTGGCAACGGCAATGGCCTTCTTGATGTCTTCGCTCGCAATGTCACCAGAAGCGGCCTTCTTGAGGGCCTCGGCGACCTTCTTGCTAGCTGCGCCAACAGATTCGGCCTTTCCGGTGATAGTGATGTAGAGGAGTCCGGCATCAGAGTACGCTGTCTCTTGGGTAGCGACTGAAGCTCCAGAAACGCCCTCAACGGCCTTGGAAAGGAGAGTAGAACCAGCGGACCATTTGATGCTAGACTGACCGCCGAGAAGGGCAGCCAGAACCTTATATTCCGGCTTGTATCCGCTGGTACCGAAGGCGCTGGAGCCAGGGAAAGCAATCACCACGGCGTTCCCAGCTTGGCTTGGAATGCGTTGCTCCCCACCGTAGTACTTGCTGGGTTCACCTGCGACGGCGTTGTATGGGCTACTTGTGGGGGTAGCGGGAACACCAGCAAAAAACTGACCAACCCATTTGGAGACTTCGTTCGCGTTGGAACCACTAGCAACAACAGCAGCAGTGGCTTTGGTGTATGCGCTTTTACCAAACGCCGCAACACCCTCAGCCTCAACGTATTCTTTCAAAGGGGTCAATGGCGATGGCACCAATGGGTTCCCGAGTCCGCGATGGTAAGCAACGCCGTGAACGGCATCAAGAGCCTGAATAGAAGGGTTTGCGGCGGCAGTGTGCTGGGAGGCTTTCACAAGGCCAATGACGAGCTCATCAAGTTCATGGGCTAATACATTAGCAGCGGTTCATATCATTCCAAGCGACGGAGTCCTCACCTGGATATTTCGTGTCCGAAACAACTTCAGCCAGCAATTCAGCATAGTACGGAAGATCAGAGCTAAGGAATCGGGTTTGGAGAACAATGTTCTCTCTGGAATGGTAAGCCGAGAACTCTCCGCCGAGCAGCTCTGATTCTCTGGTAATCCGCAACGCCGATCTCTTGTTCGTTGACTATCAATTGAAAAGAAGTCGTTAGTTTATTCATAACGTTTCCAATCCAAATCCCGGGGAATCACTCGGGGAGCTCTCCCACCTTGAACGCAAAGTTGGCCAACACGTCGGAGTATCCGGGCAATGGCTGGTATCTCGAACCAGCTTTGGCAACGACGGTTAACGTTGTAGTTGGCGCCGGGAAGTCTCGGCAGGCGAGCTTGACGCCGCCGACTTCGGTAGTTTCATAGTCGTATCCCTTTGGAGCGGCAGCGGAAGCCATGCCTCGCTGAGAGGCATTGGTCAGACATTGTTTTCGCAGAGCCCGCACGGCTTGCCGGCTAAAGGAGGTTCGCGACAGCATCATCGCATGTGATGAAGAAATGAGGAGCGGGAAAGGAAGATAAGGCGCAATTGGCGAGAAGGACGGCACTGCGAGCGTCGACAAGCACGGTTTGGGCTCCTTTGCTTCGGATCGAAAAGCCTCTCACGACAAGTCGAACTGAGATGTTCGGGAGGTGAGGTTTGGTCAGCGCCGCGCTGATTGGCTGGATTGACGATACGTCTGGGCAGTACCGTAATGCTGAGTCAGCAGTCTCACTCTGCACCAGATGGCTGGCTCGAGTACGGTAACTTTGGTAACGGTGGATTTCGCCGGGCGGAATGAGTCGATTCTGGTTCTCGCGCCCTGCTTTCTGCCGCAGCCATTCTTATATCCTTTGTTGCGCTCCCTTCCTGGCAGATGACGGCTCGACGGTGATACTAGCGACATCTTCTAGAGGCGCTGGCACCGCTCTAGAAGCTTGCAACGATGTCTCAGGTGAGATAGGGGATTTTTTTTTGGCGCAGATCGGATCCCCGCAGAGTGGGATGCTGATATGATTCATTAGTATGCCGCAGAGCTTTGCAAGCTCCTAATTACAGATAATTTCGGGGAGTTATACTCTGTACGTACGGCCCTAGACCCATTCGGAGGCTAACAGAGTCGGAAGGACTCCAATACTGACGGTGTATAGCTCATCTTCTCCTATCTCCTCCACCATGGCCGACAACCGCTCCCCCGAATCGTCCAAAACACCCACCTATCTCCCCGCCAAGTCAAACATGGGCTTGTCGTCCTTATTCAGCAACATCTCGTCTTCCATTGTACCTCCTTTGACGATGGTATCACATACTACGAATCAGATTGGAGGGCCGCCTATAACTTGGTGAGGCCAGGGAAGTTTACGCAGCTCGTCAAAAACAGACTAGGCAAACATGCCGCCAGGGTCTTTTCAACTATTCTATCTCTTGGCCATGCCAAAATCAGCTATCTCGAGTCCCTCCCTGAACTACAGCCAGGATCCGAACCGGCAGGTAAAATGAATGGCGTGAATGGCACCCATGAGCAGAATGATGAGGCGGTTGATGGCATCGATGGAGAACTGGAGAACGGTACCAACCTAAGTGATGGTCATTCATTGGACGGCCCGGTTCAAAAGTCCAATGGCTATCATGAAGTAGAAGCCGCACCCCAGCTTCAAACAATATTGCAACAGCTTGCCGCCTTTGGCTTCATTATCCGCGTTCGCAATCAGCATTTCCAGAGCCCAGAGGATAACTTTGACGCAGCACTCAAGGCAGTAAAAAGCAATAGCGACGCGGCCGGGCTGAAGGGTAACAAGCTGGAGGCCAAGCTAGCGGAGGATGCAGAGAACCTAGTGAAACAGTGGACGGATGCCACAATATCCCGAGGACTTCCGTCAGCCAGTTTGCTACGGGGTGTGAAACGACGTGTCGACAGCGACGGCTCGTCCGGCCCAAGGAAAAGGTTGAAGCTTGAACACCCCTTGGAAGAAGAAGAGGATGTCGAGGATAGTGACTTTTCAGGAGACGACTACGCGGATGACGAGACGATGCCATTGGACGTGAGTTCCCTTTTTAAAGATGCAGCTTATAAGAAAATGCCCTGCTAATGTGAGTAGGAGAACATGGTGATTCGTGTTAATTACGAGAAGCTTAATGTTGTTCTCAGAAATAGACGACTGCTTGAGCTAGCCGAACAGAATGTAACCGCGGTGACATCCCAAGTATATGAAACGCTTTTGACCAGGATAGAAATCCAAACTCCGACATGTCGCGAACAAAAAGAAGCGATCCCGGAAGGCGAAGAAGCCGAGCAATATTCAGTCCCCGTTCATTTAGACACGATTTCCAAGGATCTTGGCCATGGCGTGGACCTTGCGGGAGTAGGTTCCGGACTTATGCCTGATAAAACCAATGAATTTGCGGGCGAAGATGAAGAAATTAATGGAGATGAGGAGAACGGTTCTGCTCCGAAGCGGCGCGGCCCCAGCCGCAACTACTTAGTTGATCAACACCTGTCCTTTCTTGCTGCAGAACCGAACTTCTTCTGCACACGGCGGATGCAAGCGGGAATGATAACATGGGCCGTAGAATATCGACACCTTGCTAGAAAGTTACGGCATTTGGAGCTCGAACGACTGGTCGAAGCCAGATTCGGCAGTTTTGCGGTTCGAATTGTCAGAGTGTTAGCCGCTAAAGGAAAGCTGGATGAGAAACGTCTACAAGAAATTAGTTTGATGGCATCCAAAGATTTGCGGCAAATTCTGGGGCAGATGGCAAGTTCCGGTTTTGTTGAGCTACAGGAAGTGCCACGTGACGCGCAACGTCAGCCGTCTCGAACTATATATCTATGGTTTTACGATGCAGATCGAGTCCGACTAATGGTTATCGAGGATACGTACAAGAGTATGAGTCGGTGCCTACAGCGAATACGCGTTGAACGGGAAAAGTTGAAATACCTCCTCGAAAAAACAGAGCGCACTGATGTTAAGGGAAATGAAGAGCGCTACCTATCTACAGCAGAGCTACAGACTCTCAAGGACTGGAAGAACACAGAGGCGATTTTGCTAGGCGAAGTTGCAAGGTTAGACGAGTTGGTCGCCGTGCTGAGAGACTTCTAAGTTGGCTCCTAGCCTTCCATTAATATGGTGTATTTGTACCATTTTTCTCTTTTTGGCTTGTTTATGGTGCAGAATTGGCGCATCCTGGTTTGGAAAACCGGAGCATTCAAAAAACTGGATAGCATTTATTTGGGATATGCAAATGGGCATTTGCGTTCAATATGAAATATAGTTCTAACACAATGATAACTCAGAATCCTGTTCCTTGTATACATCGGTGCCTTGCCATATATCTGGTTAAATATACATGCGCATCAAATGGTACACAACATAATCACAATAACATATATCCGGAGGCGTCTATGCAGGATCATTTAAAGGCTTTTTATTTTGACTTCTGTTCCGCGCTTATTTCCGTTATCGAACCACTCGAAATTATCCCATTAACAAGAGACTGGACAAAACGGCAAGCCCGCCAGGCAACAACTACCACGCAGGCGACGTAGACAGCAGTGGGAATCAACGAGCGAGGGAAAATGTTCATGAGATACGCGTCAAGGATAATATCCACTGCGACCGGTGGAACACTTTCCATCAGGGTCTGGTTGAGAGTGAAGTAATCTGCTGCAGCGTCAACGGCAAGAAAGAGAGTTATGGCATTAGGCGACTTATTTGGCAATGGGGGTAAACGTTGGTTGGCAAGCTGATGGCGTTCGCAAAAGGTTGTGAAAGACGACAATAAGGATGATGAATCGAGAATATCCGACGCCGTGAAAAGATTGAGATCGAAAGAGGTCGGTTGCTAGTGAATG
Source organism: Uncinocarpus reesii 1704 (assembly GCF_000003515.1). Lineage (NCBI taxonomy): Eukaryota > Fungi > Ascomycota > Eurotiomycetes > Onygenales > Onygenaceae > Uncinocarpus > Uncinocarpus reesii. The sequence continues at coordinate 3,257,472 of NW_003052499.1, read as the reverse complement.
CGTTAAGATTCTTGATCTCGAGATTGAATAGAGAGCTGGTCACCTACAGTCGCGAGCCAGCATATCCGAACCTCATATCGTTGGCCGGGGGATAGGTTAGCGAGGCGGAACCAGGATTTCACTCCTAAGGGATTGGTTTCGGATGGAAAGGAGGCATTTAGATGTTGTCTAATTGATGGGGTAGACGGGGACAATGTGCCCAAATTTGAGAGATTCTCAAGCCGAAGTGACGCTGCTGGGAATTGAGCAGCGTCTATAGGAGGCGCGACGAAAATTGCTTTTTCCACATTGGACAGCACCAGCCGTACAAGTAGAGACCAAAGGATAACAAAAGGCAGCATTGTCAGAGATCCTGGGCTGGATAGTAGCCTCCTGCCTTGGAAACTCTTTAATTTCCCACTCGAAGATAGTGGCCTTTATACGACGGACTGTCCGAAATTCTCAGAGCGGACTAATCTGATAAGCCCTCTTTCGGCCTCAAAACCCGCCAAATTCTAAGAAATAAGTTAGCTGTTGGTTGCCGGGAAGATATAAAGGAGTTTATTCAATCAAGAAGTTATTCTCATTTGGAGTGTCAGAGTCACCGCAGGGATGTAGTAGATCATACCGGACTACCTTTAGTTCAAGGACTAGTCATGAAGTCGATCAATCAAGGGTTGATAATGGCCTCATGTATCTGTAGCGTCCATGATTGAATCTGCGATGAATTCCTATTTTGGCAATCCGCGGAACAACCAGAAGGAAGCTGTTTTATCGTGCGTATTGAACAGGAGTTCGTTACAGTACACGGTACGATGTAATTACCAAACGTCAACATCACGAACCAAAGTTTCGACTTTTAGAGCGTGATTGGCCACAGAAGTTAGAAAACAAACAGTTCGTTACCACAGTCAACAATGCGTTCAAATACTGTAGTTACACAACTTCATCTCCTCTCAGTGTGCATATCAATCAGCCAAAAACTGAGCACTCATCCAGAGGCATTGTTGCTATTATTTTAACAATTGCAATCCCTGTCTACAGAGGAGACGCTGGTTTCCGCTGCTAACTCCTATTAGCCCCTTGGTGGAGACAAAGTGTGACCTAGCTCAGGGTGGTTTTGGTTGGGCCGAAATATTTCTCTGACCTCAATCCGCCTTAGTTACCTGTCTGTTGAACACAAGTCTGCGTCACAACCCAGCTACTCTTCTTTTTTCTAACATCCTTTCTTGTGTGGCTCGTTGTATTTCGCTAGACTGAGAATTTGAACTTATACCTTGCCCATCATGAGAGAGGTGATCAGTTTGAACGGTATGTCCTCAACTGCACTTTCTCTATAACAGCTGACTGTCTATGGAGCGTGAAGATGGGTTGCTGATGAGGATGTTGGTGTATAGTTGGCCAGGCTGGCTGCCAAATGGCAAATTCTTGCTGGGAGGTATGTGTCTTACTGATCGCTTTCAAGTCATCTGGAAATAGTACTAACCCTTGGCCATTTGCGAATATAGCTTTACTGCCTTGAACATGGAATCCAGGTACACATGCGATACATTTACTTTCGCTTTGGCTTCTTGCTAACGTGGTTCTCCTATAGCCAGATGGACGATTGAGTGAAGAACAGAAAGCCGCTGAGCAGGACCAGGGTTTTGAAACTTTCTTCTCTGAGACAGGTGCGCATTCTTGCCCGAATCTACCATACATCTCGCTAAAGCACTCTTCAGGACAGGGTAAATACGTTCCACGAACAATCTACTGTGACCTTGAACCGAACGTCGTCGACGAAGTGCGCACTGGAACATACCGCAACCTGTTCCACCCGGAGCAGATGATCACTGGAAAGGAAGATGCCTCGAACAACTATGCTCGTGGCCCATTATACCGTTGGCAAGGAGATGATCGACAAAGTTATGGACAGAGTGCGACGCGTTGCTGATAACTGCGGTGGCTTACAAGGCTTCCTGGTTTTCCATTCATTCGGTGGTGGTACTGGATCCGGCTTCGGTGCCCTCTTAATGGAGAGATTGGCCGTTGACTTCGCGAAAAAAACCAAACTTGAATTCTGCGTTTATCCTGCTCCCCAGAATGCGACCTCTGTCGTCGAGCCATACAACTCTATTCTCACCACTCACACCACCCTGGAAAACTCCGACTGCAGTTTTATGGTTGATAACGAGGCTATTTACGATGTCTGCCGCAAAAATTTAGGCATCGAACGACCCAGCTATGAGAACCTGAATCGCTTAATTGCACAAGGTGCGTGAAACAAATGATACCCGTCCGAAAGGCTGTGGCTTGCAGACTGGCTTTACCAATACAGATTGAATTTAGTGGTTTCGTCGGTTACCGCATCTCTACGCTTTGACGGTTCTTTGAACGTCGACCTGGCCGAATTCCAAACCAATCTCGTGCCTTATCCTCGTATCCACTTTCCCTTGGTTTCATACGCGCCTGTCGTGTCTGCGGCCAAAGCAGCTCATGAAGCTAACTCCGTTAATGAAATCACCATGGCCTGCTTTGAGCCTCACAGCCAAATGGTCAAGTGCGACCCTCGTAACGGTAAGTATATGGCTACTTGCTTGCTCTATCGTGGCGACGTAGTTCCGAAAGACGTGCACGCTTCCGTGGCCGCCTTGAAGACCAAGCGCACTATCCAATTTGTCGATTGGTGTCCCACCGGCTTCAAAATTGGTATCTGCTATCAGCCGCCAAAGATGGTTCCCAATGGAGATCTTGCAAAGGTTGACCGTGCGGTGTAAGTTGACTGCCCAAATTCCTGGCCAAACTGATACTCTACTAACGCGATCCCCAGTTGTATGCTGGCGAACACGACTGCCATTGGCGAAGCATGGTCTGCGTTGTCCCATAAATTCGACCTTATGTTTGCCAAGCGTGCCTTTGTTCACTGGTATGTGGGCGAAGGTATGGAGGAAGGTGAATTCTCTGAGGCCCGTGAAGATCTCGCCGCCCTTGAGCGTGACTATGAGGAAGTTGCAAGGGATTCTGCGGAGGATGTGCCCGAAGAAGAATACTAAATTCGCAGCGGCTCCACTTGAGTATATCCCAGCTCGATTGGGTTACTTTGTCCAATACCTGTAATGCGTCCATGAGCATATCTTACTTACCTTTAATTTGACAAACTGATTTGGGGTTTAGCTGCAAATTGCTTTCTGTAGAGTAGCAAATCCATCATCCCATTTGCTATCAAACTGCTTTTCCATGACGTCGTATTGATTATATAATACTGAGTGCCTCAAGCCACGATTCAATTGGCTTGTTTGCCAGATCTGCGATGTGATTGGACGCAGCCACAGTTGAGCTTGCTCTCCCCTTTAGAACCTCATTACGAATAGCGAACACCAGCCGCTCCAGCGATGCTTGGACGTCCTTTGACCTGAGGTAGACCGTCACCACAGGCTATATACAACTAGAGATTGCATAACTGCGCTTTTACAGCATCACACGTGTGCTGTATTCTCCACTCCTTAAAGAGTCCATTTCAACCATCCTGCTTGACGCCTTGCGGCCACGTCGAACACCTCCGCCCAGTTGATTCCTCCTGGCTGTCGAGAACGTGAGATTTGACGAGACTGGCGCCCCTGGAGGGGACTCGGAGACATGGCAGACAGTAAGTCTCTTATTCGCTTTTATCCAGCCGCCTATGCGTGTACCAAGGACTGACAGATGATGTCCAACTGTAGCATCACACCCAAACCTGAACTTGACTGCGGAGGAGAAGCGGGTATTCTACCAGCTTTTCCAAATGGCAGATAAAACAAATCTCGGAGTTGTCCCAGGCGAAGTCGCAGTTTCGTTTTTCGAGAAAACCAATTTACCCGCAGAAACTTTGGGTTTGGTAAGGGACACACCCCTTTTACCACGGGTCGCAGCGCGTGAAATTGGATCGAACAATGACTTGGGAATTGGCTTCTAACCAACTACAGATATGGCAAATTGCGGATAAACAGAATCGCGGTCTTTTAACTCCGTCCGGATTCGGTATTGTTATGCGACTGATCGGTCATGCTCAAGCCGGTCGTTCCCCGACGGAGGAACTGGCATATCAGCGTAAGGATGTTATTTATTAGTTGCAAGTTACCTACTAACATGTCCTTTACCCGACAGCTGGCCCTTTGCCTAAATTTATAGGCATCACCCCAGAACCACCTCTAGCCGTCCCACCAACTGCACCGCCCCCATCAACCACAAGCCCTCCGCCCGGGCCTGGGTCAGCACGGGTTCCACCATTGAATCAGGATGATATTGGAAAGTTTACTGCCCTTTTTGAAAGATCCGAGACGCAAAACGGCCTCATCGCAGGTATGAGCCTTGAAGTATAACACTTCTAGAATTAGCCCTCTGACAGGTTTTGGTTAGGTGATACCGCGAAACAAATATTTGAGCGCGCGCGGCTCCCGAATGAGATACTTGGACGCATTTGGAATTTGGCTGATACCAAACAGCGCGGTGCTCTGGATATTACCGAATTTACTATTGCTATGCATCTTCTCACAGCGTTCAAAATGGGTACGATGCGCGCAGTCCCACCATCACTTCCTCCGGGACTGTATGATGCGGCTAGCCGACGAGGGAATGTACGCGCATCAATCGGTTCCCGTTCTTCCTCAGATGTTCCACCCGTTCCGGCGATACCAAAGCAGTTCTCTGGTCCTACTCCTCAGAGAACACAGAGCCCGTTAAACCGATCACATATGGGCCCTGTATCCACTCATGGCACCGGAACCGAATGGCTTATCACACCCCAAGAAAAGGGACATTTTGACTCAATTTTCAACACGATAGATAAAAGGAGAGTTGGTTATCTGAGTGGTGATGATGCCGTGGGGTTCTTCGCGAACGCACAGCTACCGGAAGAAACTTTAGCGCAGATTTGGGATCTAGCAGATATTGACTCTGATGGGCAACTGAGCAAAGATGAATTCGCAGTAGCAATGTACCTGGTGAGACAGCAACGGACGACAAGGGAACCTCTACCTCAGGTCCTTTTACCTGCATTGATCCCTCCAAGCATGCGACGGCAATCTGCTCCACCCCCACGCCCCATACCCTCCCAGACGACTGGTTCGCGATCAGCCGCCGAGGACCTATTTGGACTTGACGTGTTCACTGCGCCGATTCAAACGTCGCAATCAACTGGAGGATCGAACCCTCCTTTTCAAAGCCCTTCCTCTCCTACACGGCCCCCTCCGTCTAGTACATTCAAGCCCTTTATCCCTTCATCCTCGTTCGGCCAGAGTCTCACTCCTCATACTACCGGGCTATCAAACACAGCCGTCCAGCCGCGGTCACCAGCCCAGCCTTCAGATGATTTGCTTGGAGATGCTGACCCTGAAGAGAGCAAGAAGCTTACGCAAGAGACAACAGAGCTTGCCAACCTCTCTAACCAGGTCAGTACTTTATCAAAGGAAATGGAGAACGTCCAAGCCAAGCGTGGGAATGCAGAGCAAGATTTAGCGCAATCGAACCAACAAAAACGAGATTTTGAGACCAGGCTTTCGCAAGCCAGGGCAATGTATGAACAAGAGGTTAAAGATTTTAAAGCGCTCGAAGAGCGACTAACAGCTTCAAGAACCGAGACCAGAAAGCTACAACAAGATTTCGCCATGATTGACGGCAGCCGACAGGATCTACAAAATCAGTTTAACCAGGTATCGGCGGCGCTAGAAGCAGACCAACGCGAGAACGCCAGTTTGAAAGAAAAGATACGGCATGCGAATGCTCAAGTTAGCCAGCTCAAATCTCAGCTTGAGAAGATTAGATCCGAAGCCCGCCAACAGAAAGGGCTAGCGGCAATCAATAAAAAGCAACTCTCCACTATTGAAGGAGAACGAGACCGAATTCAAGAAGAGATTGATGACACCGGAAAGGGCCTAGGCGAAGCTGAGAGGCAGTCTACCAGCCCGCCGCCTATTACCAGCCCTGCCACATCAGCCGCTAGCCAGGGAACAAATCCGTTTTTCAAACGAAGCCCCAGTGCATCAACAGAAAAGGCGTTGTCTCCATCCCATACAGGTAATGAAGGGCAAAATAATCCTCAAAATATCTTTGATAATATGTTTGGTCCGGCATTCACCAGCCCTTCGACAACCACTCCACCACCTCCGACCACATTCAGAACAGAAACCTCTACTCCCCAACCACAAACTGCAAACCCTACGAAACCATCAACTTCATCGGGGGACCCAAGTCTCTCAACTTCTTCTTCTACGACCTTTCAACCCATTCCTGACCCAGCGGAACCACCACCTCCTCCTCGATCAAGGCAGATAACACCCAATGCACTTCCTATTGAAGGGCATGAAGAATCGCAATCCTCGTCAGCTCAAGCATCGCCACCCGCTAGTAGATTTGGTGACAATCCACAACCAGAGGCGACGTCTCAACTGCCTGATAGCAAGGAAGCATCGCCCTTTGAACATGGAGACCCCTTCGCCGGAGATGTAAATGGGAACAATGATCAAAATTTAGCACGAAATGAATCCCCTCCCGCGACAACCGCGGCATCTTTGGCTTCTCCGCATGAACAAGTCAAAAAGGACTACACATTTGATGAGCTATTCGCTGGTCGCACCCATGAACGTTCTCAATCGCAAAAGGCTCTTGACTTTGAAGAAGCGTTTGCAGCAATGAAAAAAGATTCCAGAATGGGTTCTGCTAATAGCGGACAACTTGACGGTGCCGCTAGCGAATTTCCGCCTATCAGAGAACTTGACGACGACGATGATAGCACCGATAGCGAAAGTCCAGCTGGGTTTGATGATGATTTTACGCCTGTATCCCCACCTAGAGGAACTGGCAAAGAAATTCAACCGTTCCCTCCAAACGAACCCACTCCACTGCCTGGTCCAGATGCTCAGCCATCTCCTCCAAGCTACGATAAAGCATCAAAACAACCCAGTGGTACTGCGCCCCCTGAATTCGGGGATCTCCTTCCGGGCAGAGTGGATCCAACCGCACCGGGCGACGCACCTCACTCTGTCGACGAGACTACCGGTGCTCCGATTATAAGTGGTGTACCTAAACCCACTACTGCAGCATCGCCTAAACCACCTGCGGACTTCGAGGCAGCTTTTGCAGGCTTGAACCTCACACCCGCTAAGGAGGTCGAAGATGACGACGACGACGAGGATGACTTTGAGTCACCATTCAACAAGGACCCGTCCAATTTTGATATGACATTCGAGTCTCCTAGTGCGCCATCAAAATCGAGCACCAGTGCCCAAGCCGCAAATGGCTCTTTTGGTGATGCTAGTACAAAGCCAAACTTCTTCAGCTTCGATAACCCCGGCACCCGTCCAACAACAGCTGGGGATCCACCAAATTCTTCATCTCCACCACAGGCGCCTTCTGCACATGATTGGGATGCATTATTTTCCGTCCTTGATGAAGCCAAGGGCCAAAGTGGCGCAAACAAGCCCGATATAACCTCTTCGACCACAGTGCCACCCACGTCCACGGAATCTTCTCAAATACCCGTACCAGCAACGGCTAGTCCTCCAGTTCAGAGCAAGCAGCCTGGGTGGGCTTTAGATGCAGATTCAGGCGAAGACGATCTTATATTGCAGCGGTTGACTTCGATGGGATACCCAAGAGACGAGTCATTAGCTGCCTTGGAAAAGTTTGATTATAATCTGGACAAGGTTTGTCGTACCAGATCACAATTGTCGGTGAAGCAATGATACTGACTTACAAAAAGGCAGCTGATTTCTTGGCATCAAAATCGTAGCTCTGGCCGGCCGCGTGAATAGTACAAGACAATTTAAGTTAGAAAATAACCCGAGTTCCGACTTACGAAACATCCATTAGCCCCTGGAGTGACATACAAGTGTCAGTCGAGAGTCACACCATCTCTTCGTGTCAGTTGATCGGAATCATACCCCAAGCGTTTTCTCAGTCTTCTGTGTTTTATGTACGTAATAGGTGGAAACCGCTTGAGTGTCCATTCTATGCGATATGTTTTCAGTGCGACCGTTGATTCCCTTTTCTCTTCTTCAGATGAACCACTTGGGTTTTGATAATATTGTAGTGTATATACATGTAAAACAGTGATCTAAATGTATTTATTTTCATTTAAGGCACTGTAAGTACACACAACTGAAGTCCATAAATCTTGATTATGACATCATATCGCATATCGGGTATCGAGCGACATGCATAAGTATGTGCGTTAAAAGATACGCGACCAACGGGGTGAACAGAAAACTGAGCTTAAAAAGTATTCATGCTCCATAGCAGGATAGGGAACATGGAATATTATGCGACTATGCAGAATTTTGCAGGGCTCCTTCAAGAAATTCGGGGTATAAAGCAATCTCGATGAGATAAGGGTCAATACAAAAGAAAAAGCACGACCAAAAAAAGAGTGCCGAAATTGCAGCAATTAGATGAGAAGAGGGTATCATATATTAAACGTTTTAATTTCAGCCATGCAACTATTTGAGTTGCCAACAGACTTCGAATGGAGCTTCCTTTTGTTATTAGACAGCCGGTGCCACGCCCTCGTTTGGCTTTGGGCCTCCACGGTTCCGAACAACGGGAAGAACCACGAGAACGAGAGTGGCGACGAACAAAGCCCTTGTGGTTGTTTAGCATATCTGGATTATGCATGATGTTTTTGCCGATGATGCAGCAGACGGGGAAAGGGGGAAAGAAAAAATGTGTGAAGCTCACCATTCGAAAGCGCCAAACGCAGTCGCAGCCTTGTAAGAACCGCAGATAGGATTACCATTACAATCGCTGTTGGTGGGAATTCTGGCAGCGAGAGCGATGAAGCCGGCAAACCAAAAGATCATTGTGACGGCATCGACGGCGATGATAGCATAGAGGTGGGCGGCGATGGGGAAGAACATGGGAGCGAGGATCATGTAGGGAACGACGATGAAAGCGGTCCAGACGCCGTTGAAGATCATGAAGTTGATAATATCGGAAGTGAAGAAGCTCAGCTCGGATGCGACTGTGGTTTTGCAGAGGGCGCTTGGTCAGTTTTCTGGTTGATGAGGCTCTTCCCCGGGGTAAGTTGGGTTACACTCACTATATGCTGTGAGACCGAGGACGATGATGCCGAACACGGCCTGGACACCGCGCAGGCCGAGTGAAACAGGGCCGTTCTCCATGGTTTTCGATTCTTTGAAGGTCTGGTAGAGGCCTTGTAGTCGAGGTCAGCCTTTGATCATCCCAAGAGAAGAATGCGTAGAGACAGGCAAAGACAGGGACAACAGAAGAGGGGCAGAAGCAAGAAAAGCGAAGCAAGCCCAAAGCGGCATGTGACTTCGAGGGGTTCATCGTTTATTAGACTCACCTTTAATGCGCTCTGTAGGATAGTTGATGGCAAGGATAACCGGTGTGTTGCCGTTGGTGTGAATGGGATATAGATCCAGGCTGGCACAACGTCGACCACGCGGGCCAACGGCGGCCTTATATACTGACGGAAAATTCTTTTTTTTAATTAATAGCTAGGCGTTTTTAAACCGGTCTAGGTCACTTGACAAAAAGCAGTATTAATCTAGAAAAGCTTCTTGGGAGTCCGAAGAGAGACGATAACGAGCCATGCCAGGCACAGGCGACTAATGACGTGGATGCTCTGATACGGAGCTGTCATCAAGCTGGACGGCACGACATCACATCCAACTTCCCACTTGACGAAAAGGAATACCGTGGACATTGCCATCCAACGGCCCACAGCGCATTTGGACGCTCATCGAGACTCTTCATCTTGACGCTTCTTCAGGAGCAGCAACTCAACTTTTGGATTTTCGCGGCTCACGGATGTACCTGGCTTACCATACATAACAAACCGGTCTTCTTCTGATTACCGCTGTAATTCTGCATTGACAGCAAATTAACCAATCAAACCCGTCGTCGAGTCAAAGCTCCCCGCAACTGGTAAATTGGCCTGTGGTCAATACGCCAAACTTTCCGGCGGGCACACGTGGGTGACAATACATCACACACCACAGCCACTCAAGGTCAAGCCACCGCCTCAAGAACCCAACATGACGTCGCGGGTTACCTAGTGACGGTGCTCCAGACCTCATGCGCTGGATGATGATAATATTCCCTTTCAACGGCAGAGCACCAGACACGCATTGCCTTGCCGCCAGATGTCTTTTTCCCCGGCACCAGCTCCCGACCTGCCGACTTGACGGGTTCGTTTTGGTCCATGGAGCCGCGTCGAGTGCCTAGCATCTGCAAGGATTGCTCACGACTCACAATCGGCCTGCAAAATGATGATTTTCGAAGGTTGAAACAGCCTGCCAGAAAGTTCGGTGAGCACACGAGAGCTAAGTTTAGAATCCCTTCCGCTTGGTGGAGGGTTCTCGGTTGCTCGCTCGCTCTCATTGGTGTGACGGCAGCCTGTCCAGCTGAAGAGGGAGAAAAGGCTGCAATCCGTGTGTTCTGCGGCTCTTTTCCAAGGGCGTGAACGGAATCTTTGAATGGGCGAATCCAGACTTGCGTCGACAACCACTCCCAGGATGAACCTCTTCTCAAGATTGCGAATTGGAGCACAACCTCGACGATTATTTGAGCGTCAGGATCCGTGCCATTGACGATCGCTGAATAATGGCAGAAGCAAAACTCCCATCAAGCTAAAAGCTCGGCCCCCACTCTCGTATTCCAGATCCAAGCTCTGAAAATGTGCCAGGATCTGAAATCGGAGGGATTCATCTCGAGCTGGCCTCGCAGAGTTCGTCAAAAAGCGGAAATTAATATTGAGCGTTTGGAAGGTCATCAACAGGGACCGACACTCTATCAACTCCAACCGTAGAGTGGCACTCTAAGGACGAGCAAAAGGATTTGCTCATGGATAAAATCTTCCGATCAATCCTATACAAATCTGGGGCACTTTTCGCAGTGTGCGTCGCGGTGCGTCGTGGATATAATAGCAAGGGCTTCAAATGAGATAGTACATGTCGCGACTTGTATCCCAGCGACAATGTCCAGGAATGCAAACCAAATGTTACTGGCGTCTGTTGAAGCCCTACGACTTGTTTGAGCATATACTTGCTCTGTTTTCTGTTTATCTGGGTTTTTTTTTATTTCCCATGACCTGCTCAGGCTGCTGTTGACAGGCAGCCGAAATACGCAAGCCTTGACTTTGACCTTTTTTTATCATGGAGCACTCCCAAGAATCCCGTGAGAACTGCATCATGCACTGGGAAATATGTTTCGCTGAAAACTATCAGTGTGCTGAGGCAGTAGCTAGACGCAAAAGCCGTATCCAAGGACTGAATTCATCGCACCCTCACAGCCATAGCCGGTCCTGGCACTTCGAGATCTCTGCAATAATGAATGCCATTCTTCCCATGTTGGTCGCATCGGTGCAAGGCAGCTGCTTGCAAGTAGCGATTCAAGGAGCCGCTAGAAGAATCTCCCATCGCATATGCACCAGCTCTCACACATCGAGTCCCAGCAATGTTGAACGTTGTTAAAGCTGTCTCCAGATTTGCAATAACTAATGAATTCCGTTGGAAAAAGAGCGCAATTGTTCTGTTGGGCTTGAAGGCGCTCACAGTCAAAATTAGCTTCGATCACGCCATCACGCCGATGGCTCACTCACCCGCAATTTCTCCCCGGTAATCGGGCTTCAGCAAGAGTCGAATGGCACATAAATAAGTCGTGCGCTCCCTCTCTTTGCTTGCGATCGGCACTGCCACTCTATCTCATCCCGCTTCGTCTCTTGTCGCATTGCAGCCCTGTCGGTGGCCAACCCCTCCATTGAACGCATACCCCGCCAATTCCACTTCCGCCAGCGCAAACACACTCAGAGCCCTCATTCGAATAAACCCAGTATCTCACTCATCGCAAAATCTCCAAAATGTCTGCGCCTAGATTCGAGACCCTTCAATTGCACGCTGGGTAAGTCCGCATCATCCTAGTCTTCGTGCATGTAGACCCTGCTAACTGGGCGTTCGATAACTAGCCAGGAACCTGACCCCACGACCAATGCCAGAGCAGTTCCAATCTATGCCACAACTGTGAGTCTCTTCACTTGGATCAACCCAATTTGAACATCGATGAAGGAACTCAAGGACTGATTGGCGCGAGTGTTCTGACAATTGACCATTTTTAGTCCTTTGTCTTCAATGATTCGGCTCATGCCGCCAGGCTGTTCGGCCTCAAAGAGTTCGGCAATATCTACAGCCGTATCATGAACGTATGTCTATCCCTGGGTTCTCAATTGAGTCCCTCTGATGGCTACCTGAGCACAAGCTAACCAGGCCGTTCATTCCACCTAGCCAACTGTCGATGTCTTTGAAAAGCGTATTGCGGCTCTCGAAGGGGGTGTTGCAGCCGTCGCAGCTTCATCCGGACAGGCAGCCCAATTCATGGCCATTGCCGCTCTAGCTCACCAGGGAGACAATATCGTTTCGACTACCAATCTCTACGGTGGCACTTACAATCAGTTCAAGGTTATGTTCCCCCGCTTGGGCATCCAGACCAAATTCGTGCAGGGCGACAAGCCAGCCGATATTGAAGCCGCGATTGATGATCGTACAAAGGCGGTTTATATTGAGACTATCGGTAATCCGCGCTACAATGTTCCGGACCTCGAAGCTATTGCCAAGGTTGCCCACGAGAAGGGTGTACCTTTGATTGTACGTATGCACCATTCCAGATAAAGGGGCCTTTCGATCCAAGTGAAGGATTAACGATGTGGGTAGGTTGACAACACTTTTGGCGCCGGCGGTTATTTCTGCCAGCCCATCAAGCACGGTGCGGACATCGTCGTTCACAGTGCCACCAAGTGGATTGGTGGCCACGGAACCACCATTGCGGGCGTGATCGTCGATAGCGGCAAGTTCGACTGGGGCAAGCACGGAAAGAGATTTCCCCAATTCGTCGAGCCGGCCGAAGGGTACCATGGCTTGAAGTTCTGGGATACTTTTGGCCCCATCACCTTTGCTATTCGCGTGCGTGTCGAGATTCTGAGAGATCTGGGCGCTGCATTGAACCCCTTCGGTGCTCAACAGATTATTCTTGGTCTGGAAACATTGAGCTTGAGAGCTGAACGTCACGCTAGCAATGCGCTCACCCTGGCTCACTGGCTAGAAAAGAACGAGAACGTTGCTTGGGTCTCATACCCTGGCTTGAAGAGCCATCCAAGCCATGAAACCGCCAAGCAATACCTTAAGCGTGGTTTCGGTGGTATGTTATCATTCGGAGTCAAAGGTGGTGCAGCTGCAGGTAGTCAGGTTGTCGATAATTTCAAGTTGATCTCCAACCTTGCCAAGTGAGCTTCCGTCTTCTATAAGCTAAACAGACGCGAAGGTACTAACGGAAGTTTTCATCTAGTGTCGGCGACTCCAAGACTCTTGCGGTTCACCCATGGTCAACAACCCACGAACAGCTGAGTGATGATGAAAAACTAGCCTCTGGCGTGACGGAGGACGCGATACGTCTCTCAGTCGGTACTGAACATATTGACGACATTATCGCCGATTTTGAACAGTCATTCGCCGTTAGCAGCGCCGCCGGTCCAGATAAGAAAGCTCTCCCAGATCGTACCACTGTCGATCAGGGGGTCGTGGCTGATCGTGAGCCAGGTTTGGAGAATTCTGTTTAAGATATTGGTTTTTTGGACATGAAAAGGGAAAGTCAGGTTGGTTTCTAAAAACGTCTGATATCCGCTCTATGTGGGAGTCTAATAGCCACATACTCTACGTGTCATGAGAATGTGGCCATGAAGAAGCGACGGGGCGTTGGCGTTTATGGGAGCATATTTTCATTTAACACTCTATTCTCGAATATCCAGAGTCTGATGCTTGTAAGTTTAGACTTGCAAGTCACTACCTTCCAGATATATATTTTGTCCCTAAAGCGAATTGCTATGAAAGCCGCAAAGCGGAAGGTCAAAACCGGTATCCGTCGAATAAGCTGTCACAGTACTCCGTACGCAATAATTTTTATGGGTTGCATTTGCGCTTTAAAGATCCAACACTAGGCTGCTTGCAGGCTCGAAAGCTCCGTGTCTTGGTGCCAGATTCCCTGCAGAGACGGAAAGGATGCGCAGCTGCTGGGCCCCCCAAGGGCAGGTTTGATTGGAAGAATATAAAAATTGCTCGCGTGGCAGGTTGACAAGTTAACCGCTTTCGTGTCGATGCATCTTGCCGTCGACAGCATCCCTGTCGCAACTCAGTTGAGCGTTCGATTCTGTGCATGTCGCCAGGTGTACTCGCAACGGATATCTATACCGAGGATGACTTTCTCCATCGCGGATGAAAAGGGACTGATAGGACTCCATCCCGGTGGTTTTCCGTCTCAAAAGCTCGAATCGGATGAACCGAGGCTCAAGCCGCATGAGGTCATTGGTGCGCGCGGTCCAGATGTGCTTAGTCAGTGGGCTAGAGTGCTAGTACTTTGCATTTTAGTGCGGTATCACATGCCTCGTTGCATTTTGCACTCCTCCAGTCGAAGTACCTGCAGCACATTTTCTGCCGTGAGGATACGGAATGGCATGTCGAGTTTGAACCAAGCTACGGGTGCTCACTCAGCCACTATGCTGTATCTGGTTAGTCCGGATCGGGGACCCCGATAAAGATGCAACTGCAGCTGAACCGAGCACCGACGAAAGTCGTTCAACCACATGTCGCGGCCAACCGTATTTTCTTCTTCTTCTTCTTCTTCCCCGTGTTCCACCCCCTCAAGCCCTCCTTTGCCCGCTCTGCAAATATAGTACGGCGTCTAACTCTCGCTGGTCCTGTGAGAAACAAGTCTCCGCAGTCTTGTCGGATCCATCCTTTTCAAAAAAACATTGCTCTATTCAACGGAACTGCCCTAGCATTCGATTTGCGATCCTTTCTGAGGGTTTTCCCTAAACTACCTTTGCCCGCTCGGTGAGATTTTTTTGCCTATTAGAAGCGGAAGACCGTGGCTTATAAAAGCATTCAGCTTTTGGCATCATTCAGCATTGGTAAGAGGTACGTAGCTTCGACGTGTCGCGCAATGGGTCTATACCGCATACGATATTCTTGCAACCCATTGTGTTATGTTCTGTACTGACCTATTTTCTTATCAATATCCAGGGCGGTCGACAGAAACCAGAATTACATATAACCAGCCATGTTCTCTTCCGAGCCCCCTTTTAAGGCCATGGCCACCGAGTTCGCCAAACCGGCACCCAAGGGCACTCCCATCTCCGTTTCCATTCCAGGATCTGAGCAACCAGGTCGCACAGCGGTATATAGACACTGGAAGATTGGAAATGGAGAGTTGATGAAGACTTTGGACCCTCAGGTACGCCAGGATAGGAAGCCTTCGCTTTCATAGACCGGCGTCTGCGCGAAGCACAGTCGGGGCGCATTGCTCTTTGTCTGAATGAAGGACTGACTGAGCCTTATTTCTAGGTCCGTACTGCCCATGATATGTTTGAAACAACCGGTATGCTTGGATCCAATGTCTAAACCAAAATGCCGGATTGGGTTAACTTTTATTTCCAGCCCTCCGTCAGCCTAAGAACCAATGTTTAGGTTGGCGCCCATGGGATGCTGCTAAACAAAACTTTGGCCCTTATGTTTGGATGGATTACGGAACGGTCCGGGCGCGACGTGCAGCGATTGGTGTCGGCCTGGTTGAATTGCACCGTCAGCTTGGAATCCAGGACCGGACATTTGGTGTTGGACTTTGGTGTCAAAATAGGCCTGAATGGCAGCTGACTGGTGAGTATCCACTACCATCCAGTTGATGGGAGCTTTTCTCTGACTTGAGCAGACTTGGCTTGCATGTCACAGTCACTGTTCTCCGTCTCTCTTTATGAGACCTTAGGCCCTGAGGCTACTGAATTCATTGTAAAGAATGCCGAATTAGCGTGTGTTGCCGCTTCGCTTCCGCACCTTCCCACGTTGCTTAAGCTGAAACCTCAGCTTCCGTGCTTGAAGATAATCGTTTGCCTCGATCCTTTGGATTCGAGCGACCAAGCAGGCTATTCCAAGCGCGACATCCTCGCGCCTATTGCCGCTGATGTGGGCGTGTCCATCTATACTCTAGCCGAAGTTGAAAAGCTCGGCGCTTCACTCAACCGCCCATACAACCCACCCAAGCCTGATGATATCATCACAATAAACTACACCTCCGGCACCACAGGTATGCCGAAAGGCGTTGTCCTGACCCATGGAAATGCTGTTTCCGCCGCAGCCTCTTCATTGGCAACAATTACTCAGTCCTCCACGGATGTTTCCTGCTCATATCTTCCCCTGGCTCACATCTACGGGAGGATGATTGAGCAAACATTACTCTGGGCTGGTGGTAGGATCGGCTACTTCCACGGCAACATTCTGGAGCTTGTCGACGACTTTAAGTTATTGAGACCGACAGTTCTTGCATCCGTTCCACGTTTATATAGCCGTTTCGGTGGTGCTATTCGTGCAGCTACCGTTGAACAGCCCGGATTCAAAGGCGCCTTGTCAAGGCATGTTGTTGCTACGAAAACGGCGAATTTGGTGCATGCGAAACCAGAAAATGCCACTGTGAATCACTTCCTATACGACCGTATCTGGAGCAAGAAAGTCGCAGCCGGACTTGGTTTTGACCGGATGAGATACATGGTATCAGGCTCTGCGCCTCTCGATAAATCTCTTCACCAATTTTTACGCTTGGCATTTGCTACAACCATTGTTCAAGGCTATGGGTTGACAGAAAGTTTCGCAGTGGCTTTGTGCCAGCCAGGTCACGATTTGACCGCAGGTCATTGTGGAGGGATCACCCCTGCAGTGGAAGCATGCTTGGTGTCACTGCCTGACATGGATTATTCTGTTGACGACAAGCCATACCCACGAGGCGAACTACTGCTCCGTGGCAACTCTATTTTCAGGGAATACTACAAGAATCCTGAGGAAACCGCAAAGGCGATGACGGAAGACGGATGGTTCCGAACCGGTGATGTGTGCATGGTAGATGAGCTTGGCCGTTTTACCATCATCGACCGCCGCAAGAACCTTTTGAAACTCGCTCAAGGAGAATATGTGTCTCCTGAGCGGATTGAAGGTATCTATCAAAACGCGTACCCGTATATAGCCCAAGCCTTCGCCCACGGCGACAGTATTCAGACCCATCTGGTTGGTATCATCGGCGTCCAACCAGACATTTTCGCTACTTTTGCTGGCAAAGTCCTCAATAAGACCTTCTCTCCGACGGAACTGGATGCTCTTCGCGAGGCTGCAAAAGATCAAAAGGTTGTTGATGCAGTACAAAAAGATCTCGATCGCGCGGGTCAAAAATATAAACTCGCAGGATTCGAAAGAGTGAAGAATATCGCGTTGATGGTTGAGCCATTTTCAATTGACAATGGCCTCTTGACTCCCACGTTCGTACCCTTACCTGTGTTGTAAACATTGTTCAGTGATGCTAACATACGTCTTCAGACTAAAACTCAAAAGACCTCAGACCGTTAAAGCGTATCGGGATATCCTGGATGAGCTCTACGCTACTGTCCCTAGCAACGGTGTCAACGAAAACGATGTTCTTCGGTCTAAGTTGTAAACTTCTCTCTACCCCCTTGGTTGTCGTTCTATCATTTTAGCTTATGTACATATTCCTATATATGCTTTTTTTTCGGCAAGCATCTGCAAACACATGCTGCTCTCTATGTATTGTAAGAATAGAACATGCACTGACTTGATACCTCTTAACTATCGTTTTTCTGGATGGGCGGCATGGAACACATGTCAGAATGTCAATTGGGCCGGATACGTGCCAATTGTGGCCAGTGAGATGGCTATATGTAAGAGTGGAGGGGTTCTTGCGTGGAGTTCTAGGGAGAGTGAGAACGTAGCTGATGGAGTTTATGGTGTGTGCACCGAATATTCGTATTCTCGAATATATTCGGAATAGTCAGAATCGAATACTATTCGAATATTCAGCCTTGGCTTCGGAGTATTCTGAAGTTTATTCGGGAGTATTCGATTCACACATTGGGGCCCCGGCCCATAGGTTTTGGTTGATAGAGTAGGCTTATCGCCGCGATACATTAGAAGCAAATTTGCTGAAGCAGCTCAATAAAATGCTCTTGTTAACAGTACAACATCCTAAGATGATTTATTAGATACTGTATTCTCTCTAGCAAGAGCAGTCTGGAGATGGAAGATTGAGATTGAGTGGTTAGTTACGTAAGCAGCCAACATTTCTTCATCCTGAATATTAACTCTACAAGGCAAAGGGTCAATAACGGAGGAGTAGACTCTAGGAATAGGGCACATTTCCTTTAGCTGTTGGCAATCATGCATGCTTCATCCCTCTACCCCCTTGCTCTTGCATTCCTTTCATTACTTTCACTCTCAGCTGCAACCATTCTCACCATCAGCATTCCAGCTTCCAACCTCCTTCCGAATCCCAACACGCTCCCGCCTTCGACCCACGCGACTCTAACTACTCTCACTCCCAAACGAGCTCTATTAAAAGCGCCGTTAACACGCTCTTCAACCTTCATTTTCCCCGATCTTGGATCCGGTTCAGATTCCGCTTCATCATCGCGAAGCCCAACCTCATATCTGTTAGATATCCATTCGCGAGACTATGTATTCGCACCTTACCGCGTCGATGTTGGGGCCGATGGGAACGTGATTGGGGTGTGGGAGACTTTTCGCGGAAACCCATGGGATAACAAAGGGGTGGAGAAAGCGGTAGGAACGGGCTCAGGGCCAGTCCATGTGGACGCCAAAGTGTTGGGAAAGCGGGAGTTCTACGAGCAAAGAGCAGGATGTAAGTCATCATCGCCCTTGAGAATGTCTTGAACGGAGAAAACAACGGTTGCTAATATGGCTGGTTATGGATAGTCTCGCCGCTCAGCTTGTTCAAAAATCCGATGATTCTCCTGGCTGTCTTCGCACTCGGGGTTACGGTTGGGATGCCTTATCTTCTTGAGAACAGTATGTCTCTTGTGTTATTGATGCGCTGACAGCTTATACCGTGGGCATCCGAGAACTTGACAGCGCTGACCATCCAATCTTTCCTTACGTTTTAGTGGACCCCGAAACGCGTGAAGAATTCGAGAAACAACGTGCTAAAGGCGTACTTCCCGGAAGCGGGTCGAAAAAGGCTGCTGGCCCCAGTTTTGATCTTGCAGGGTGGATGGCAGGAACAAGTCCTAGCCCAATTGAGGTCGCTAGAGAAGCTAGCACCAGCGCGAGAGAGGGTGGAAGTGGCCAGCCTGCTGTAAGGAAGAGATGAAATTAGCCGCGGCATTTTCAATGCTATTGGCATATTGGCGGCTGTGATATAGTCCTGGACCAGCAATACCACGGCGCTTGTCTTCGGTTGTCGTTTGATTGCCACCTCAAGATGTCCAAGCTTCAGTGCTGCGCCACAGTGGCTTAGCAGTGCCTGAACCACAAGACGTCACATTTCTCGGCAACGGAAACTCGATTAGATTGATCGATTGCCATGATATTCTGATGGCATCTTTCCATCTCCATCATCTTTTATCTTGTCTTTGATCTCAAGCCATCATTCAACAACATTTCTCTCTCTGCATTAAATTTACCTTGGAACCATTCTGAAAAATCACTTGTCTTCATGTCGTTTGCGCCTCCTTCCGGTCCTCCGCCGCCCCCGGTGCCAGAGGGGTGGAGGGCACAGTATAGTGACGCATACAGGCAATGGTAAGCGTTCAGGTAGTTGTCATTTGTGCCATACTGTCTATGCAATTGCAGCCGCTGATGGTATCTTTAGGTATTATGTTGATTTGAGCACTGGTGTTTCACAGTGGGATCCGCCAACCATGCCAACGGAGTCTGTTGCGCAACCTCCCGTGCGACCTCCTGCTGCTTCATCTTCTCCTCCGCCATCTTATGAAGCGTCGGGCTCCGGAAATACAGAAGCTGCCGCTACAGCTGCTAAAGCCGACCAGAAAAAGGGGCCATTACCTGAACAGCCACAACTTGGCTCAAATAATCCATATCTTTCCGAAAACTCAAATCGCTACCCTCATGAGACGCCTGTGTCACCGGAGAAAAAGGATGTTAAGAAATCGCCAGACTCAGGCGACGACGATGCTCGACTTGCCGCACAGCTACAAGAGGAAGAAAACGAGCGGGCCCGACAACAAGGCTACGATTCCGTCCTTGAAGCGAATAACACAGAACCAAGAACGTCACATTCCACCAGAATCCCCGAGCCTACACTTCCTTCTCCATCTTCTTCAAACCAGCAGCAAAGTAAAGGGAAAAGCGGGTTTTTCGGAAAACTACTTGATAAAGCCAAACGCCACGCATCATCATCCGCTTCCTCATCTACCTCTCGATTGCATGCTCCCCATGCTCCTCATGCGCCTCATTCACCTCATGCATCGCACGCAGCCTACTATTCCCCGTCGCCACAACCACAGTCACAATACATGTATCCTCCCCAACAGCAACCGTTTGGTGGATATGCCGGCTACCCGCAGCAAGGTGCAGGTGGATACTATGGCGCTCCATTCCCACCACAACAGGGCTACGTACCGCATAACAGACTAGGCGGGCGTGGCGGAGGTGGAATGGGAATGGCTGGAGCCGCGGCGCTTGGAATGGGTGGTGGATTGCTGGGTGGAGCGCTTTTAGCAAATGCATTGGATGATGATTATGGTGACGGATATCAAGATGGGTTTGGTGATGGAGGTGATTTTGGCGGTGGTGACTTTGGCGGGTTTGATTGATCAGAATTAACCGCCAGTGTATACATCCAGCGAGTTCTCGGTTTGT
>NW_003052499.1:3131756-3236703 GCF_000003515.1 Uncinocarpus reesii 1704 | reverse complement strand
CCTCAATACCTGATGACTGGCCAGTAAGGGGTTTCTTGTTGGTATGATATGGATGGTGAGCTTGCAATTTGTATTCTGTTACATTTCTTGGACAAGTTCCATTATTAGACAAGATCCGAGTTTCCAGTCTAGCCACAAGATTGCTTGAAGTGTGCTTCTTTTTGTTTCCAAATTCCCTGGCCAATCTAAACAAAAGTTTCCGAGTAAGTTATGAGCAATTAAAAAGATATCAATTGATATTGGAGCTCTGTCATATCTCTTGGAATAAAGACCATAATACGGATTATGGAGCAATATTCATTTAGATGATTTATAATCACAGTTGGTAGTTGCTCAGTTGCTGCATGTATGGAGTATTTTGGTTGAAATGATCTCTGATTCTTTCACTTGTAAGTTGTAAATTCAAGCTGTAGCTAATGTGGATATTCCATGCACGCTGATTCCAAGTTGATAATTAGAGTATTTATCCCCTTACAAGATTTCTATCTCCATCATTATTTAAAATATTGGCATTTAACCTGTGCCATGTGGAACAGAAGATCCCAAAAACAAAAATTGGGGCTCAATGCTAATTCCCACCTCAAAACACCTTCATAAATATGGGATTGGCCCAGTTAGATATGAAATGTTTGCGGGATTTTGGCAGAGTTGGATATGTGAAACTGGGTATGTTACCACTAT
Source organism: Uncinocarpus reesii 1704 (assembly GCF_000003515.1). Classification (NCBI taxonomy): domain Eukaryota; kingdom Fungi; phylum Ascomycota; class Eurotiomycetes; order Onygenales; family Onygenaceae; genus Uncinocarpus; species Uncinocarpus reesii. The sequence continues at coordinate 3,236,022 of NW_003052499.1, read as the reverse complement.
AGCGCACATGTCCAGCCATTATTTCCAATTGAAACAACATCAACTCAGAACTGATATTGTTGATAAAGTCTCAAGAGACCATTGTCCATTGAAGCTTTAAAAATTCCTGCTCGAATCTGGATATATCATACATCCAGTTTGCAGTGCTCATAGTTGAAGTTTGATCTTTAAGATCTAAACCACTAATGGATGCCCAAAGCCAGGCAAGCCGCAAGTTTGCTTTCAAGGTTCAAGATTTGGGTCCACATTAATTGGCCACCAATGATCCTCCTCTAATGCACTGTCTTCTTCCAGGGGGCTGATTTGCTGAACCGAATCATCATCAGAGTCAAGAGTAAGGTCAATAAAATTGTTCGGATCAACTTTGAAAGATCCACGGCTGGCCCGTCTGGGTGTGGGTGAAGGAGATTGTGAATTGAAGATTTTCCACAGGCGATTCACAGCAGATGTGGTTTTGCAAGCTTCTGTTGTATCTGCTACTCTGCAAGAGCGAGGCATAATATTCAATGATTGAAAAAAAGCAGAGCGTTTTAGCTTTGGGTCCTGTGTGACATCTCGTTTCCTTTTGTGTTCCCCACGTTTTCGGTTCCGAATGGCTGAAAAATGAATTAAATCTTCTAACCTTTTACGAGTCTGCTTATCCAGCCCACGTCGCTGATTGGGTGGAGGACCATCGAGCTGGGTCGCTTGAATATCTGGAATCAAGGATGTAGAAGCCATATCTTCAGGTGCGGTGTTTTCCGGACGTGCCCATGAAGCATATGGCCCGTCATATTTTGGACCCTGAAGAGGGCCAAGTACAGGATCCGCTATGAGCTTGCCAGACGAAATCAATGCCGCTGCTTCCTTTATACCCTCTGCGAGTTCTCTGTCTCCTGTGGTCGTTTTCGGCTCGGGTGCCCTTTCAAGTTCGAAGGTCGGGAAGTTCTCATCTGACCTGCCCCAAGGGGCGGTTGAGATAACATGAACACCGCCTGAGGCGTCTCCCAAAACCATGTTGGCATAGTCAGGAGAAATGGAAGCGCACATAATCTCTTGATTGAATGACGCTACATTCTCTTGCAAAACATTCTCTGGTGCAAGACGTATATCCCACCGCTTGACGACACCATCCGATGCACCCGTATAGAATTCAAAGCCTTTACCCCATACTGAGCAACGCACACCAACATCAGCTTGTTCACGTAGAAGAGCTTGGTTGAAATAGCCGATCGGCTCGCCATGCCTCAACTTGTGCATCACCCTATTTGGATTACGGTGATCCCAGACGTACGTCACTCCATCTGTGCAGCTTGCCGTGATATAGTTCTCATTTGCCGGGCAGAACGTCACTTGATTCATATCTAGTGCAGTGCACTCATACATCTGAGTAACACATTTCTTGCCATTTAAAGGGTCATATATCCGGACTAAGGATCGTACGTTCGTACCGATTCCATAAGAGCGTGCACCAAACGGGACCGTAGAACCGGTGGCAAAAACATCACAGTTAGGGTGCCACGCGACATCGAAAATATTTTGGGCGTTCGGTGTAACGTGTAAAGGCATTATAGCAGCTTCATTTACCTGCCAGAGAGCAAGGTACCCAAATCTGCTCGGGTCTTGGCTGTTGGAAGGGTCTTCCGCCGTCAATCCCCCCACAAGATATTTGCTAGTCCGCGGCATCTTTCCCCATTGAAGGGAGGATGGTATCATATTGGCACATTTGTCTTGCGGAAGTGGAAGATGGCTGGGTTTAGAGAAATTATCATCTTCCACCCGCCAAAGCAAAAAGGATGGACTATTACACCCTGTTGCCACAAGCTGGCTATCGAATTTCGAAACAGCCATTTCTTGAACCTCCCCTGGGTGCCGCAGAGTCTTGATACACCTGGAATTGTCGTGAGATGATACATCCCAGAGCTTCACTGTCCGGTCAAAGCTAGCGGTATAAAGTCGGTTGCCGCAACTAGTCCAATGCGTGGCGGTGACAGTCATATACAAGTTGGGGTCCACCATAACATAAGTGCTATGGGAATTGGGCCCTGACTCCATCAAGGGTCGCTTTATACGGTGGTCGGGTAACTCCTTTATCTTACTCGTAGAAAGATTTCCAAGGAGTAAATTGTTGTTCCGGTTGTACTGCATGCTGTGCTCATCAGTTTGAGCAGCAGCCCCGGCGGCGAAGCGAGTGCTATCTGGAGACCAAGAGAGTACCAGTACATCGCTCGAAGCACCCATCCATGATTTCCATGATTCCCATTTTGCTAAATCGTCAAGACGGCGCCCAATTCGAACTCGATTTTGGTGTGTCGCGTATCCAAATTCTCGAGACCTTAAAAGAGCTGAATAGTCATTGTCATCAAAATGCTGTTGGCATCTGTTGTGTCTCGCGATTACTGGCGCCACTTCGTTCGGGGGGGTAACTGGTTCGGGGGTCTTCAGTGTAGCCAGTTGTACTTCGTCCGAGTCTGGCTCGTGTCCGCCCACACGTTGAGAGAAACCTTGGGCTGGTGCGTAATAGTTCGTGGGTGCATTTCTATTGCGCGCAGAGCGCCTCATAGGTGTTCCAGGGCTTGCATTAGGCTGAGGTATTTTGGAGCTTTGGTGAGTGGACTTTGTCACTCGTGACGTCGCCCGAGTAGTGTATGTATTCTGAGGACAAGAAGCGACAGAGGGAGAAGTGGATAAATTAATCTTCTTGCTTTGTTGAGGTGCTAGTGCATTTTCAGCATTAGGCTGCAAGTTGATTCTGTGCGAAGCAGTGACCTGGGAGGGTTTGTTTGTTGTTGGGAGCTTTGAGAGGTTATGTTTTGTTCTCACTGGTGGGCCACAGGCATGGGCCATCGGACGGGAAACAATTTGGCTGTTGCTTTCCAATTGCGGCGCTTGGGAGCAAGGCAGAGGGTGATTGTATTCATTCCATTTTTCCTTTCTTGTTCCAACATGAGGTAAGGAAACACAAGGCCGCATTGATATCCCACAATGCTTTTCATCCAGCTGTTCATCTAGTGCTTTCATATCAGTCAATGTGGATGACCTATCAGTTTCTGAAAATGATGTGTTCCTTTTCAACAGAAAATCTTGGGACAATTCACAGTCCTCACTGAGTACTTTTGGACCAGATAGTGGTGCATGCAATGATTTCTCTACCTTGTTGCTTGGTAGGCTCACATGTGATACCGGGCGCCCTGTCGCCCTATGTGAATCATTGCCGGCAGTTTTCTGGGTAAGGGAAGTTGCCTCCGCCAAACGTTTAGCTGAAATCTTCAAGACGCAAGGTGGTCGACAAGGGTATAATGGATCTCTTTTATCGCGACTTGTTCTCATGCCAGATTTAGGGGGAAATTTGTTGTCGTATTTCTTCTTTGGTGAGCTGAAATGAGACGGCACCGCATTGAATGATACTGGCGATTCATTACTTAATAGCCCAACTATCTCAGTTTCCTCTCCATTGGATGTCCTAGATTTTGGCGAAACCCTGGCTGTTACTGGCTCCAGCTGTTCCCTGACGGGTTCCTTTTTGGAACTTTTCAAACCAGAGAATGGCAGTTCAACCTTTTTTGGCGTTTTGTTGAATGCCTTCTTTGATAGTCCAACATCAGTATTGACATTAGAAAGGGAAGTATGTCGGTTGGTGTTTCCTGGGGTATCCCTAGGAAGTCGATATTTAGACGACTCTGTTGCTATATTGTGTATATTTGAGCCCTCCGAGCGGATGGGTGTCAGCCGCGGTCCTATAATTCTGTTGGGTTCAGTATCTGCAGATATATCTGTGGATATAGAATCTGCTCTGCGCTTTAGCGGGTTGGGTCTCGATGCAGATAGTTTATGCTCCGGTGCTTCCTTCACAGGGCTTTTGTTGGGCAAGTGATGTGAAATGAATTTACTCAGTAGCGTCTGCGTCCGTGCATCCAAATCAGACTCATCAAAGTCGTCCTTTTCAGGGGAAGTGAGATCTGGCACTTGAGGTCCATCGACTGTAGGGTCGAGCGTGCTCGAAGCACTCCGGTCAGGTTTAACAGGCTGTCGATTCCGATTATTTTTCTCAGCAAATGCACGGGACTTTTGTTCGCTCTGGGCCGCTCGAAAACCTGCACCCAGGCTCAGCCCGCCGCGCCTTGCTTTCATCGGACTTCGACGACTGACTCTATATGTCGACGCATTTTAGTTCCTGCCAGAAGAAGGAAGGGCCAAGTATGCTGCCTGTAGTTACTCACTTTTTCTTCAAAGGGACATTTCTCCATGTGTGAAAGTATCGCGCTTTATCGTTCAGGGCTTCCGCAGAGCCTCCGTTCTTGGTCCCGCCCATAGTTTGACATTTAGAAAGACAAGCAAGCAGCCCATAAGAATACCCGGCTCCGTATCATCTGTGAGGCCGAATATCTGGGTTCCTCACGACATGCTCATAGTTGGGGCTTCGTCGAGCGAATTGCGTGAAATTTACTGAAAAGTCAAGTGGTGGATTGTAGTCGAGCGCCGACAACAAATCCGTTCCGATTGTCTTTGTCCGATCCTTGAAGTCAGGTTGGACTCGAACGGGGAAATTTAGGAAAAACTCGTTCGTGAAGACGCGTGAAATCAACTGAGCTGGATGAGCATCTTTCGGACCAGATAAAGGGGTGAAATATAGGGGGACTTGAACAATATAACTAATAACCATGGAGAAAGAACTGAAAACACTCACCTTGTTCAATTATCTGCACTGTTCCAAGTGCTTCTGTTGTTACTCATGGCAAGGTATAGAGGAGTTGGATGGAGTTGAGTTCACTCTGGACTCGAAGGATGGATGTCAGTCGCGTGCTCCAAATCGGGTTTAGCGTCAGCTAAAATACAAGCTTAATTAGCTTAACTGCTTAACCCAGTTAACAAGTTAGTTAAGTTCGTAAGTTACCCGGTTTTCATTGAGCCCGGATATTGCACTCTCTGAAAAGGACTTCGAACACTATGAGCAACTTGCTCATCTGAACTCTCGATTAGAATTGATGAGTATTATTACATGATCTGACTCTCCTATGACCTCTAGCTATGTTAGATAGGTGTCACTGGGCCTCAGTAGAAAACCTAATCCCATGGCCATTGTATGAGCTTTTTCTGAATGGAGAGCTGGGTTGTAGTGAGAAGATAGGTTTGAGTTTTACTGACCACAGAGCCCTGGAATACTTTATGACCAAGAAGAAGCTGAATGCTAGTCAAGACAAGGTTTGATCTATAGACTATGCTTATAGGCTTGAGACTATATACAGCAATGTTCTTGTATTAGCCTGTTGGAAGCTTACATATCTGCCCTCATTCCTCATCTTTAAACCATTCATCCTCAAGCAACTCCCCAGCTATAGGCCTATCCTTTCAATCCATAATCATGATCTTGCCAATGAACTCCTTTCTGACACACCTCTTTCTCCATTGTCCAATAGAAGGGAGTTGTTTTTGACTGTGAGGTTTCTTGCATGGGATACAAAATTGCTCTGATAGTCATGGGACCTGTGATTTCATTGTATTTTCCAGGAAACGGACCAAAATACCAGAATTGTTGTTTGAGAACTTCCAGCCCGTATTCCACATGCCCATAAGGAACGGTTTTAGGGCGGAAAGGGGTTGAAGTGGACCAGTTTGCGAGGAAAACCCAGAAACTTATAACAGCTCCAAAAGACCAGATGTCTGTTGCTGTATTCCAGGTAGTCTCCATGATCACTTCCGGGCTACTCCACATGGGTGCACCAACTGGTGGTGTCCCTTTCCTTGCCCAGTTTGAGTCTGTGGGATAGGTGCCACCGAGATCACCCAGCTGGACATCTGAAAAGCGTAGGCCATCCACTGTACACATGTTGTAGTTCACAAAGACATTATTGAGTTTAACATCTATGATACCCAAATTAGGCAAATCAAAAGCCAGCAGGGCAATCATTCACTAACCTGTATGCACATATCCAATTTCCTCCACTCCCTAAATGAAAAGAAAATATGTAGCCATCAATACGTAACTAGCCACCTCAGCCTCCACATTTGTAGCCGCCATTTAGTTGCCCTCACTTGGAATAATCCCGAGTACAGCTTGCCTCTCGCCCTATTTTGGACCATCTGGTCGCATCGTTTCATCGTCAATTTCCCTATGTTCCACAGGAACAAACAGTGTCATGGCTGAGTGCTGCTGCAATATCATTATCCTTCGTACGTAGACAATTTCGGAGTTGGAATAAAAGCAGTATGCGGCCAGCCCTCTTGAGTACACGAATAAAAGATAGGTGAATAGTGGGAAAACTGAAAGGAAGAAATGAAATTGTGGAATATTGCCTTAAATTACCAGCAAAGCAATATACAAGGATGCCCAATCGTAGTATCTAGAAGACACGCTCTATGAAAAATCCCCAAGCTTCTTCGGTGTTGTTATACGATTGGAGAATCTTTGGTAAATAGGTTGAAGCCCATTCCTTCCATTGTAAAGTAGTAAAGAGCGCTTTCGTTCTTCCCAGTACTCGGGAAGCCAGCCGCTCTGCTTCCAATCAATTGTTATGGCTTTGGGTTCATTTCTTGTCAAATCAGGCTCCAGCCCCGGAGAACACATAGTCTCCATTGCTTCAATTTACCCTCTGCTTTTCTTGTTAGGAAAATTGAGATAAATATTTTTCTTGCGCGGCGGTTTAGCATAAAATGGTTAATTGGTTAGTTACAAACAGAAGTTATAAAACAATATATACACAAAGCTTCAATTTTTTGGCAAGAAGCCATTTGCTAGTGATCACCTTCATTATGTACATTATCTCATCGGAGTGAATGTCTTCAAAATAACTTTAATTAGCCAAAATAGCCAGGGGCATTCTATGGCAACTTCTGTAATATACCCATGGAAGCCTCCCAGATTTTTGTAGCGCTATATCTTCCGGGAGGGCGGCTAGGGAAAGTACCGAGGGCAAGCTGTAGAGCCGTTTACTTGCGGATTGCTCGCCTGCGAGCAGCAACCATGGTGTCGTAGAGGACATCCTTGAACGCAAATAAGAATGCAGCAGTAAGAACACTTTGGCTGACCTTGGGGCCAATTCCTATAGTGCGAAATACTTGAATTAGATCCATAATTCAAACGCAGATGAAGAAAGCTTACCCTTGTACAGACCAGCCCATCCTTCTTCTTTGATAATTCTCTTTAGGCTCCCGTTCAAACTTTCTTTGGGGCCATCCTTACTCGCAACATGCATTCGGCTTTTTACCGTGATATACGGGTAGGTAATGCTAGTAGCCAGCAACTTGCCAAGTGCACCGAGATAAAAGGCATCCGTGGCAGTAACCTTTCTTTTCTTCTCCAAGGTATTCTTCAGCTGCTCGAAGAATGTGTATTGTAGGATGGGGTTGATAACAAGGATCAGGGCCGGTAAAACTCCAGAGAAAAGGGCCTTGGGGCCTTCCTCCCTTAGGAGGTCCATCAATGTGCTCAACGTCGTCTTGGGCTTCTTCGCAGGCGCTCCAGGAAGGGCCTCCTCGGCCTCGGATTTACGAGCAGTCATCCGGGTGTTGACAACCCAGATTGGGTTGGTAATCATCACGGTGGCACTACCGGCAATGGCGCCAGCAATCATCGACTCCACCGTCGTAAGCTTCTTGGATGCTCGCCCCGCCCTTTTGGCCGCTTTTTCAAAGGCAGCGCGGGTCCATTCATACCAGTAGTAGTACACGAAGTTGGTGACGCTGATGCCGAAAAGTGCGGATTCGAGTCCGGCGTATAGTCCCTTGATTCCTTCTCGTTTAATGATATGGCGCACTGCGTCGATGCTAGAGGACTGTGCCCGCTTAGATTCAACCTGGGCTCTGGTCGAGAGGGTAATCAACGGGTAACTGCATAAATAGAGGACATAGTTAGCCAGGACACCCAGAACAAACAGAACCGCAGAACACGAGGGAACGGACACCAAGTGAGACGCACGTTAGGATCATCGACAAAATTCCGCCACCTGCTCCGGCCAACGCATGTGCGATGTTGTCACTCTGCTGCGCAGCCATCGCGGCCACTTTGGGCTTCTGAGATACTGCGTTGTTTGACTGAGACATGTCGGAAATTTATCGGTGAGTTCTCAAAGGGTATATAGTTACAAGAAATGGGTGATACGACGTGCGAATCACAGTTGACTGGTCGATACGATGAAGGAGCGGATATAGTTGAAGAAAACTGTGATTCCAGAACAGAAAAGAAAAGAAAAACAATTTTTAATTAAATACCATCCAGGCCGATGGTCCCCTTTAAATTTCCTTTTGGCGCAAAGCCGCTTCTTGGGCACGAGAATGCATCGGCAGCGGATCTTTGGGTTTGGGAACTTGCTTCATATGAGTCTGTTGCCGCGCGATGCCTCGGCTTTGATTTCCATTCCTTGGCCGACCGCCGCGAATCACAGATTGCTATCTCCGTAGGCGAAGGAAATGGGATGAATTCTACCAAATCCTACTCTGTAGTTAACGGGGCTGGAAATTGCATATGATTTTCACACGGGAATGGCGTCCCGCATCGAGTGCTCTGATGAGAACTACGCATTTTGCGCTTGAACACGCGCGGGCCATTTGTCAGTGGATTTCTTGCTTCGAAAATCACTTCAAACAAGCAGCAGGTTCATTGATACTAGAGTCCATCCACCAATATCAACCCCGTCCGCTTGTCGAAGCTCGTGAGAATATGATGTCAGTCAACTTCTCCTGCTCACATATTATCCAAACCTTTGGGCGACAGGGTCAGCAGACAGTAACTTGCGACCTTAGTTACTTTTCTAAAGAAATGCACTTCTTCCCTTCGAATCCATTACAGACCAGCCCCGTTATTCCTCTGCAGCTCACAACAATTCCATGAATGTCTTCAGAATGCAGCCTCGCGGCCGAAGGGCCTTGAACTAATAAGATCAATCTACCTCGGGACCTAAGTAGCCCCTGTGTGAAAATTCTCTTTCCAGAAAGATTCCGCTGAGCCATACGTTCGTGAAATGAGAATCATTGCCGGGCCTGACTCAATGTTGTGCAGAGCATACGGAGTATACGTGTTCCTCCATCAAAAACCGTTTTCAAGAATAGGAGCCTGCACTTCACAGAAGTAAGAAGGTGGAAGGATACCGATAAGCGCTATCAGCTCGCCCGATAATATAATTATTATTAGTCTTTAGAACTAATATAAATGTAGCTGCGCCTGCATCTTTGACTCGGAGCATGTGTCGCAAAACATAAGAAACCATACTGCCAACCTACAACATGACATAATGAGAACAAAAGACAGCAAAGAAATAATAGGTGACCAAAGACCAGCAAGGCTGTAGTGATCAGTGATTCAGCAGTGGCCTGCAAGAGGTATCTAGTTTGGGCAGGCCAACCAACTGGTCATATTAGGAAACAGATTGATGGTAAGGAAAACAAGTTACACTGACATCGACACACATAGAAAAACAAAACGGAAGAACCATTCTAAAAACAAAAAACCAAACAGAAAACAGAAAACAAGGGAAAATATTCTTGACATAGAGAAAGTGTAGGAATACGTGACATCAAGAGACAAGAGGTCTGGGCATGACATTAGTTTTCATGAAGCTGTCATGGGTGCAAACCAACGCGAAAAACAAGCCCAAATTGTCAACCCATTTAACAAACTACCCGTTGCTGACACCAGCCTTCATGAAATCAATCCACGCCACAACCAGAGCACAGGCATACGCAGAGAGGCATTTCGGAAGTGTTCATCTAATCAATTTAGCAGCATCCGCCAGCAGACCCTGATTGAACTCCTTGACCCTGCCCAACCTGGACGGTGGGCTTGTTGTTCACGGTAGCAGTGCCCATACGTTCCTTGATTTGTCTAGCCATGGTCAAAAAGGCCTGTTCGACGTTGGATGCATTCTTGGCGGATGTTTCGAGGAACGGGATACCAAGACTGTCGGCGAATTCCTAGAAGAGAAGCACCATATTAAATCAACTCGAACTAGGGTCATGTGAACAAGAAAAGCGTACTTTTGCGACTGTGTATTCCACGGCCTTCTTGTCCTCCATATCGCTCTTGTTGCCAACAAGGAGCTTGTTAACCCCTTCGGTCGCATAACGATCAATTTCCTGAAGCCATTGCTTGACGTTGTTGAAAGAATCCATGTCTGTCACGTCGTAAACAACGCAAATGCCGTGAGCTCCTCGATAGTACGACGATGTGATAGTTCGGAATCGTTCTTGACCGGCCGTATCCCACTACACAAGAAGGGATTAGTTTCTCGTTCCCCCCTGCTGCCAAAGAGATAGGACATACGATTTGAAGCTTCACTGTTTTGCCATCTAGTTCGATTGTTCGGATTTTCTGTGGTCACATCAGTCAGCATCTAAGTCGCCTACGCTTGGTAACCCTTCAACGGAAAAGGACACCTTGGAAAGTGGACTTACAAAGTCAACACCGATAGTAGAGATGTAGCTTTCCGTGTACGTATCATCCGCAAATCGAAGCAGCAAGCAAGACTTTCCAACACCGGAATCTCCGATGAGCAGGAGTTTGAAGAGGTAATCGTATCTGAAGTTGTTAGCAACGGTGATCGACGAAGCAAACGTCGGAAGGAAGGATGGCCAACTCTGTTCAACCGGTTGTTAGTTAGATAAGAGTCTCCAAATGGACAGCAACGTTAAGTGGCTGGGATAAAGTAAGAGCAGATAGGCTGCTGCTGCTCCATCACCAGGAATGGGGACCTACCACTCGGGATTCATAATGAAGGATGTCTCAAAGACGGCGGCAGGACAGGATATCCAGAAGCGGAGAGATCAAACTATCATAAGCTTCCCAGCAGGATATATCAACCAGAGTGAGAAGACTGACGGGATCCACGAGAAAGAGAGTGTTGCTGTGGTTGATTCTGATGGAGGAAGCATGATTAACTGGAACGCACTTTGAGGTTGTCAGCCCTTCTGGAGGTCAACCTGCCAAGAGACGCCAGTCCCAGCTGGGACTAGCTGCACTTGCAGTCGGCCTCCCATTTGGCAGGTGACGTTTGGCTGCCTGTTTGTCACTTGACTGCCATCAAAGTCCAGCGGACATCAAATGCTTTCTGCTTCTCTCGCTGTGCGATGAATTCCAATGAGATAAACCACATATGTACATTCAGCCACCCCCAACCACAAATCAATGACATACATTTCTACAAAAGAACCTTGTTTGGATGTTCTACGCAGTTCGCCAGAAAATATCTAGACGTACTGATGAGCCTTCAGCCACTCCAATACTCCCTTTTCGTCTCGCTCCTTGTAGTTGGCGTTTGTTCGGATCGTGTCAGCTACAACCAGCAGGCCCCGGTCGATTCCAGCCTTGTCCTTGTTCTCGAAGAATTTGGTGATATCTTGTTCCGTCGAGTGGTCGGCAAATTTGGTCAAACTCATTCGAACGAATCGCTCGTACACGACCTTATTTGAGCCCATCCTTTGCTCAACACGGGCCCAGTTCGCCTTCAGCCAAATCCAAAACGCATCTCTTGCTTTGGAGTTCGCTGCCAAGCCTGCTCCTCCAGTGTGAATATCTTGCGTGGCGACGCTGCCGGAAAACAAGAACTCGAAGTATTCCTTGAGGATATCGGGGTTCTTTGTTCGTGCGAGCGAGCCAACGCAAATCTCTTTGCCATCCACCGAGTCGGTTTTGCTGAACTCCTCTTTGACCGTGTCGTATTCCTTCTGGCCGCCTTCAGCAACGTTAATCGTAAAGATTGCACTGCGGAGGTTGGGATGGATGGCGTTCTTATCCTCCCCCGATGCCCAAGCGTTGAATCGTCGCTTGGCTTCAGCGATGGTTCTGCCCAATACCGTTAGCAGTTGCAGTTAGGAGCCTAGCCTTAGGAAGACATACCCTTCATGGCCAGCGTTACCGGCTGTGGAGATCAGCAGCTGGCGAAGTTGACCCGTGAGATAGTCCTCATTTGGCTTGAATTCCCAGCCGAGCTTTTCAACAGCTGGTGAAACGAGTTTGCGCACGAAGTTCTTCAAGCCAGTAGCAATTTCTTCGTTGGCCGCGAACACTGATCTAATGTGGCTGAGTGACACGACGAGCTGCATCCAGACTCTGAAATATTCATTAAAACCTTGCTAGAAAAGAAGGGTGTGTAGGTCGTGCACACGTACAGGTAATTTTGCTCATCATGAAAGTTCTCAACAAGAGCCAAAGTGGCTGCCGTGGTTGCCTCTCCAGAGACTGCCAAAGCAGCAGCATCACCAATAAGGCCAATCTTGTCTTCGGTGCTTAGGAGGTCGCGGGACTTGCCAAGTTTAGCCAGGCGCTCTGGGGGGTAATTTGTCCGGTAAAATCCGCACTGGTCCTTGTTGAGCTTGTAGAAATCTTCGTCAATGTCTCGAACAACATCAGACTTGGTCGTCAGGTTACGTTTATCCGCTTCTGTAGCCTGCTGTCCAGATTTAAGCCCAAGAGGGATCCACCAAAGAGTCTCATCTTCCTCTGGCTTTACGTCACCAGAAGCAAGGAATCTTTTTTGAGCAACGGTGATTTGCTTGGGCTCTTCGACTACAGTCACCAGTGGGAAGCCAATTTTTCGGATCCATGGGTCCTACAATCTCATTAGCCTCTGTCCCCCTGGAAAATTTCACTGCGAGGTCCAAACCATGAAGCTGGTAACATCCTTCCCGGAAGCCTTGCTAAGAGCAGACCAAAGGTCATTTGTGGTTGCGTTGCCTGGAAAAATGTTAGAAAATAGGTACATTTGGTAAAACGATGGTTTTTGGCCGTACCATAAGCATGTGCCTTTAGGTAACTCGCAACGCCACGCAAGAAAGTCTCCTGACCGAGATGACTGCTAAGCATGCGAATGACTGAGCTTCCTTTCATGTAACTGATGTGATCGAAGATCTGGTCCACCTCAAGGGCGTTCTTCACGGGCACCTCAATGGCATGTGATGCTCGGAGAGAATCAAGTTGGAATGCTTGTTGGACTCCTTCAGCCTGTGAAAGTGGTCAGACAAAAGATATCAAAAAAAATACCTCTAGCGTTTCTTACTACAAATCGAGACCACACATCCCATTCTGTAAGACCAAGTTAGCATTGAGTTCCCTAAAGATTTGTCTGGGGAGTGTGCTGACCAGGATGAAAGTGGTCCACAGCGAGCCAACCAACCCATGTCGCGAAACCCTCGTTTAGCCAAAGTTCACTCCACCAGTCCATAGTGACAAGGTTTCCGAACCATTGATGGGCCAATTCTAATATACTGTTTAGCAAGTCTAAGACCTAACCACAATGTAATGATGGCGACCTTACCGTGTGCAACGACGTATGCAACCCGGGTCTTGAACCTGTCATCAGATTTGCCTTCTTCGAAGAGCACAGCGGTTGTGCGGTATGTCACAAGGCCCCAGTTTTCCATGGCGCCCATAGCCTACGACGGAAAAGGTTTTAGCTTGGAATAAAGATACCGAACCACATTTCTCCAAGTTCATGGGGATCTTACAAACTCATGGACGGCGAGCAAGTCAGACTTGGGCAATGGGTAATCGATTTCAAAAACTTCGGAGAAGTAGTCCACAGTCTTGTGAGCACAATCAAGAGCAAATCGAGCTTGCTCTTTGAGGCCCCTGGTGGTGTAAACACGGACCGGGATCGGGGCGCCGTTGTATTTACGCTCGGTATAAGCCTCAACATATTCGAAATCACCGACGGCCCATGCCAGAAGCTGTGAATGTCAGTGCGATGCCGTGGATCAGCAAGAAGGAAAAACTGATAGGAAAAGGAGAGCTACTGACGTATGTGCTCATAATCGGGGTTCTGTCAAACGAAACAAACTTGAGGTTCGCATTGCTTCCTTCACGAGTACTCTTGATAGGCATGTTGCTAATCGCGACCAAATCCTTCGGAACTTCAATTTCAAAATCAAAGGTTGCCTTGAGATTTGGTTCATCAAAGCACGGGAACGCTTGTCTAGCATCGCAAGCCTCGAACTGGGTGCTCAGCATGTAGTAATTGTCCCCCTCCTTGGGTGTACCGGGTGCTGGAGTTTCCGACGATTGATACTTGGCTCTAGCAAAACCGGCCATATGGTTGTTCATAGTTCCGGTGAATTCGAGTTCCAAGACATAATCCCCCTCTTTGATTTCCTCAGAAAACTTCATAATGGCACGCTCTGAGGTTCTATCATAAGAGATGCCCGAGCAACTGGCCGATTTGGATCCTGACGACAACCGCAACACGTCAATTCTGTGTAAAGGCGAGCTCCTGGTTCATCTAGTAAGAAGCTTACCATCCTTGGAGATTGCTTTGGCCGTTTGCACGTCGATTGCCTTGACATTGAGCACCAATTCCGAAGTAGGGCGAGCGACCTTGATGTCAATCTTCACGTTACCATTGTAGCCCCAGGAACCACCCAGCTGAAGGTTATAGAGAGAGATTGCGTAATTAGACGGTTTTGCCCTGTCTGAGCATCAGTAAAATCCTCCCAAGCAGCGGCAAGACCAGAGGCCAGATTGGAGAAGGGGTAGGGTTTACACGTCTGGCAAGGTCTCTCTATCGTCTTTACCCATGATGCGGAAGGCAGTTGAACAGTGTTTGTTTTGAATAGGCTCCAGACCTGGTCGAAAGGAATTCAAACCAGCCCGCCGTTTTGAAGGGGGGATCAGAGAAGATAAAAGACGAGCAGAGCGGAGTGAAGAAGCCGGTGAAGGAGTGCAGCTCAGCGGGCGGAGGGGTAAGAGGGGCAGCAGTAGTCCGAACGAGGCCTGCAATCCATGACGTTTGGGGCCGCCGTGAATAGCCTTTCTAAGGCCTCTGTGCAAAGATCCGCAGCATCTCAGCGAGCCAGTCGCCGGCCCGAACATCGAGATGCACAGCCAGTGCGACCACTGATCGCGTGTCCTGTGAGTCTGTGAGAGCTGGAATGGTAGTCAACGCTACGCTACTCCAATCCGTTGCGAGCAATTGACGCCGGAGCTTGAGATTTGGAGGAGAAAATCTTCACTACGGAGTAACCGCTGGTTAGTGCATCGATCCTTTGGTACGGAGTAACTAGTTACTCGGTGGATCGCCGTTAATGCTTGACTTTTCTTTTGCATCGCGCGTCGAGCAAGGGTTGACAAGCAAACCAGCCAGTGAGAACCCGTGCTTTATCCTGGAAACCCCGGAGCTTTTTTTACTGAAACCAAAACACACCTTTTGCGGAACTCGGAATTGGAAAGTCAGCCGTTAATGCTGCCGGCACGCTTTTGACCGCGATGGCAGATTCGGACGAAGAATACGTTGCAGAATTCGATTCCGAAGACCACGATGACGATCTTGGTGAAGACGACGAGGACGATGAACCAGACACCCGCAACGTGATCCCCGGAAAGTCCAGTCGCCGTCGCGGCAAGCGGAAAAAACAACGCGAGGGACATGAGTTTGAGGTATCGAGGACATGGGAGACATTGGTCGAAGGCGCAGATGGCACGATCAGCGCGACTGTTGAGGGTTTGCTGGAGGCAGGGAAGAGGAAGAGGTAGCGGAGCATCAGTCTGTCGGTTCTGTTTAGGCTGGGAATGCTAACCCGGATGTGCAGGTTACTGAGAGACACAACTCCTCTTCAACGTGGAATCATACGGCATCTGATTTTGGTCTTGGATCTATCGATCGCCATGACGGAAAAGGACCTTCGACCCACGCGCTACCTTCTTACCCTTCGTTTCGCTCAGGAATTTGTTCTTGAATATTTTGAACAGAACCCGATCTCCCAGCTCGGAATAATAGGCATGAGGGATGGCTTAGCAGTTAAGATAAGTGATATGAGTGGGAATCCTACCGAGCACATCCTAGCGCTCCAAGCTCTGAGAGCAAAAGACCCAAACGGCCTCCCAAGTTTGCAAAATGCCCTTGAAATGGCTCGCGGGACACTCTTGTAAGTCTCGCGCGTTACCAGCCAGCCCATTACACGCTATACTGATTCTGCTAGTCATACACCAAGCCATGGGACCCGCGAAGTCCTGATATTATTCGGCGCTCTCCTTTCATCTGACCCAGGCGACATTCACCAAACCGTCTCATCCCTCATTTCCGATAAAATACGCGTCGGGGTCGTTGGCCTCGCAGCTGAAGTAGCCATATGCCGGGAGATATGCGCCAAAACTAATGCCGGCGACGATAGTGGCTATGGCGTAGCGCTCAACGAGCAGCATTTTCGGGAGCTAATGATGGAAACCACAACCCCGCCTGTTACCTATTCCAAGAAGCAGGCCGCAAATTCCCTTCTGATGATGGGATTCCCCTCCCGCACCGTGGAACCCGCTCCATCTATGTGTGCTTGCCATTCAATGCCGTCCCGGGGTGGCTATCTTTGTTCCAGATGCGGAAGCAAAGTCTGCACCTTGCCTGCGGAATGTCCAGCATGTGGACTGACACTGATTCTTTCCACGCATTTGGCTCGTTCGTACCACCACCTATTCCCCTTGATTAACTGGATCGAGGTTCCTTGGAAGAAAGCCTCGACTAGTGCGAATTGCTTTGCCTGTGGTAACCCTTTCCCCGCGGTGCCACCCCGTGCCCAATGGGAAGCGCGTGAGAACATGGCCAAGGGAATGTCGGTGAGTAGCAGGTATGAATGCACGGTGTGTCATAATCACTTTTGCATCGACTGCGACCTGTTTGCGCACGAGATTGTTCATAACTGCCCTGGGTGTCAGAGTGGCATTATCCGATCAGCCTCGCCGGATGCAGGGCAAGGGAATGGGCCAAAGACTGGCCCGACTGGTGTGGACGAAATGGACACGAGATAGGAACCCAAGGGTTTCGGCGTCTTTTTCTTCTTTATGCATACTGCTTACTTTACAGTTCAGCAAGCGCTGCATTTATCTGGCGTCTGGGAATCTGGAGGGCACATTCGCTGTCGCACGTTCTTCATATAAACTGCAACAGGAGGTGTGGATGCAAACAGTGCAAACATAGTTAACTATTTGCTTGATATGAAATATCCACCATTCATTCCAATAGGAACGGTATCATTACCAGCAAGTAGACAAGTCGTGAGATAGGCGATATTGCAGTTTTGTGTATGACTTCTTGAACGCCACCGTATATCACAGGGAATCATGGAGTACGGAGTAGTCAGTTAACTAACTAGTTATCGCGATCATTTTGTGCCGAGGTGTCGGAGGCAACCCCGGATTGAATATTGCCCGACCTTATACCTCCAAGACGGCATATAACATATCAACGAGCTCTATTGAAGGATTCCTCATACTCGCCATAACTTACTCATAGACGTCCTGCCTCAACGAGTCCAAAGCAAACAGAACGGAAGCTATCCCATCAGTGCGCATCCTTGCAGGGGAGAGACCCGTCGTCGCTGCGAGGCTTCAACAACATTCTTCCGAATCCATTGCCTTTACCCAACCCTTTGAAACGATTCCGCAGCACAATTCCACCTATGACCTAAAGACCCGGCCGCCTCTCACCCTCCCCAATCGCAGCATCACCCATCAATCCAGCATGGCGACCCCCGCTCAGCCAGCGGAAACCAGTTCCCCGCAATCCAACGGCCCCTCAATAGATCCATATCAACAGCTCCATTCATACCCATTCACAACAGACCCAGAATTCAAACTCGGTCTGGCCGTGATACTTCGACAGCCAGGCACACCGGCGACAGACGAGCAGGTCAATCGTGCCGATGACCTAGTCCTCAGAGCCAAATGTTTCTACTTCTCAAGGTAGTTCCCCCTTCCCCCTCTCCCCAGTCTATAAAGACAAAGAAAGTATACAGACTATTTCCGCAAATCTAGAAAACACTCTATCCAACCACCCCTCGACTTCCTCACCTACAGGGTCTGGCTCCAAGCACACTCCCTGGATCCAGAATTCGAACCCGCACCGGACCAGCTAGCGTCGGAAACACCGCCGTCACAGGCACCCATCCCTTCCTCAGCCTCCGACGAGCAACCACAAGCAACGTCAACAACAACCCAGGAGCAACCGGCCTACCCTGCCTCTTTCGCCCACATTGTCGAACTCATCACGACGGGCCAACCGATTCCCGGTATCCAACAAATACCGGATACGATATTAACCGGGCAAGACGCACCGAGCACAGCAGAGCGAAGACGAAAGCCCTGGGAGAAGCTGGAAGAAACACAGGCCCAAGAGAATCAATCCGGGGCGGGTACTACTGCCCGGTAGAAGCTCAAAAGAAAGCGGCTACGCAAGGCGAGACAAGTTGAATGGCAACACAAAGATTTGAATACTTCGTAAAGCAGGCATAACTTCCAGCCGATGATTAGAAGGATACCCGACTGTTCACGATATGCTCAGTGCGCTCCTTTTTTCCCCTTCATTTCTCCTAGCCAGGCTTGATACTTGCTGCACCAATCCCTGTATCACTCAATTCCATCTCCATTACAATTCCTTTTATGATTCAAAGTCAGCCATGCAACTGGCTTCAACTTCAACCCACATTGGCAGCATATCTTAAACCGCTGGCAAGGTCACGTTTATCGGGATATTGATTTTTTCTTGTTAGGTTAAAACATACATAAACGGGTAATTAAAATAAAGTAGTGAAGACAATCTACCGAGACATCCCATACATGGATTATGCATGACTGCAAAGCTTGACTTGACAGCACTGCGTTCGATCCGGGGCAGGGATAGAAACGGTTAGGAAAGAGAAAAGAATAGAAATAATCCCCTGACACATAACAAACTTTCGAGACACAAGGGAACTAGGTCCTTCATGTATGTAAACCAAAGCACGTAGGAACCGCCCACGCCGATTAATCATTCAGGATAAGATCATCATCACAGGAGATATGGCAATTTAAGTGAATGAAATGGAAGTAGTTCCAGACAGGAAAAAAAAGTCTGACAAAAGCAAAAAAAAATAGGCTAAAGAAAAGGGTTCAGATTGGATTGCGGGTCAAAGCGACTCCAACAAGCCAAAGCCAAATGTAGGATCTTATGGGCAGTTAATATTGGGCCAAGGATCGTGTCCACGCATCGAGAATCCTAGAAAGGAGAAAATCATTGTAAATCGAATTCCGATATTTTGAAGCTTTTCTCAAGCACGCTCATTCAAACGCGGAGTATTTGGTTGACATAACGCTTTGACGGACTAAATGAGCGTTGACGAACAAAATCACAGCTGATTAGCGGAACGGAGGATAGTTTGCACCCCACTGATTCCCACGGCTGAACCTGTTGCTGCTGGATATGCCGGAACCGAAACGATCTTCGCTTGGAGTAGTAAAGCGGTTGACCTGAAGGCCAGCACCAGGCCCTGGACGAGTGACGTGGCTTGGGTTGCAGCAGAGCATAGCAACTCGAGAACCAAATTTGGACCCGCGGAGAGAAACCATGTGCTTACTGTTACTCCTGGATAAGTATAATGCATTACTCAATAAAAGGAGACCTGCTTACCGGATGTGACTCGCTACAAGTTCACGTTGATGTGTTGCAGCGTTTACTAGAATCCACTGAATCAGATAATTTCCATACTGATCACCGGCAACTATACAACGTATTAGATCATGTTTACAACTCGTGCGTAGAGACAACTTACTGTCGATCAAAGGCATGCGAGGACGATCTGGGCGGCCGGTGCAGACTCTAGCAAGATAGTGATCAAGGAATTCGGAACCGCCAATCTTAAGGCACTTTTCAACAACCTTGGAAGCGAACTGGTCCATGCTGTAGTCTGTCGCCCAAAGAAGGATATGTTCAATTGCACGACTTTTATCATGAGGAGCACCGTGTTCGCAAATATGCTGGATACACCAGTTGCCAAATTGACCATGAGCCAAGAGGTCAATTTTAGCAAGAACTTCTTCGATAGCAGGACGCTACAAATGAGATCAGCATTACCAGCAGCATTGAGTAGGGGGAGCTGGGCGACAAACTTTCTCATCTTCAACGCAGTTTTCAAAAATATTCTGCACAACGAGACTGCCAGTTTCTCCTAGAGCGACCTCATGCCACATGCCGCGAAGCGCTTCATTAACCTTGGCCATAATCTGCGGCGGCTCATTGCTCCAGCGTAGCTCGAAGAGCTTTTGCCAAACATGACAAGCGTATCGATGAATCACAGTCTCAGGGATCCGACGAAGCAATTCATGGACCATGACAGCCTTGTGCTCCTCTGGGACACAGTCAAACGCCTTTTGAATAACGTGGCAACCAAAAGGGTCCATACTCAAGCTCAAGGTGTTACCACGAATGGCATTAGCAATAGCAATAACTTGGTCTGCGGTTCCATGCTCAAAGCAACGTTGAACCAAAAAGTTTCCAAATCGGTTGACCATAAGCGGGTATGCTTGGTTAACAATAGCTTCTATAATTTCATACTTTTGATCCGAAGTCCCGACTTTGAGCTTCTGTTGCAAGAAAATTGACGCTTGCTGGTCATTGTTGCAGACAATTTTATCAACGATATATTTCCAGTCACAAGAAACACTTTTATCGAGTAATCGACGGTAGTTCATGGGCTCAAGTGGTGACACATAGGTTTGGGAGCTGTTGGTCTTTTAAAGACGCTGAAGTCAGATATCCGAATGTTTCGACGAGAATTGGTTGAACTTACTGTCGGGGTCCAGGATCCACTATTGAACGAAGTAAATTCAGCGGCGGTAGGGGATAATGGGGTTCCAATTGGACGAGGTTGATAAGGAGCTACATTGAACATTCCGCCTTGCACGCCAACTTGCTGATTCATAACCCGAGTGCCCACATTTGAAGAGGCCGCTGGAGTGAAAGTCCCCCATGGCGAACTCTGGGGGGGAAAGCAGGAGGGTCCACGGTTGACCTGAGTGACCGAGCGACGAAGTCCTTGAGGAAATGGTTGGGCCTGTTCGTAGGGTGGGCTACCGGGTCCTGATGCGATGCGCTGATTTGGCATCAAACTTGCCTGGCGAGTAAGTTGATTACCCCAGTTCGGGCTAAAGTTGGTGGCTCCAGTCATATTAAAGTCACGGAATCCGGTAACATTTGCATTTGGATTGTTCCAAATTCCTCGGGGCTGATTATAGCCACCGGCAGAGACAGCCTCTGAAATTTCAGATTGGGCATCATCCTGGTTCAGCCAGAACTCCTGGCGCTGGTTGTTGAATGGGCGGACAGACGAGTTATTGAACGCATGTTGGAGTGTGCTAAGGGTTTGTTCAGTAACTTCTCTCCCTCCAAAGTCGATTTCAGATGGGGGACCCATCGCTTGGTCAAGAGTATGCTTGATAACCCGAGTCTGGGCTAGTTCCTGCTCCTGCATGGCAATGCGAGAATTGGCAGCCATCAATTCTTGCTGCAACCGAACCACTTCTTCCTTGTCGATTTTATTTTTCCCCTTTTCACCTTTGCCATTTGCGTCCGCCCCTTCAGTTGTAGCCTGATTTGGAACGACGCCAGGGGCAAGCTCTCCTGAGTTAACTTTTGAAGCTTGGTCCTCAATGGCAGCATGATCCTTTGGGGAGAGCCTGGCAAGGATCTTATCCATCGCAGAAGGCTGAATTGCGTCGAGCTTCTATCAATCCAATAGTTAGCTGACCAAATTAGAAAAGAACCAATTGTGGATTGCTACCTTGCTCGCATGTTCGTCATGGGTAGGCAAAGCCTGGATATTTCCCAACCTAGAACTGACGAGAGGATTGGGAGCCATGTCCGCCATGGTGGAGTGCTTTATACCAGTCATAAAGTATCAGTCGGGACATCCCTTCGCACGAGAAATCTAAGACAAGAGGGGGTAGGATTGGGCCGGGACAGCTTACCAAGACACCCTCTGACGGCCCCTGAAGCTGGAGAGACGGCTTGCGAGACGCAGCTGGGGAGCTAGAAGCCACAAAACCCATCATTGTGACTCGTGTCTGGTCTGTTATTCCTCGGTGTGAGATGTGAGCAGGGCTACGATGGGAAGCAGGTGCAAAGAGGGGTAAACCGGCAATCGCCTCTCCAAGGAAAGCAGATGGAGGGAGTAGCTGTCAATCAAATGGGCGGTTATACGTGTCGACAAGAAGTCCCAACGCGTGCCAGAGTAAGAAAAAGACTCAAATTGAACAAAATCACAACGTTGAAGACAAAAATATGGGCAGTGATGGTGGGAGATGGAGCATCAGAAATCAAATAAGATCGATAGATGTCTTCAAAATCAGAAATCTATACCGGAAAGGAAGGAAGGGGCAAAGACGGGCAAGAGTGCACACAGGATGGAAGGATCGAGCCCTGGGAGTGCTTCGAGATGGAAGGCGGGGTGGAAAGAAGGCAAAGAAGGGACGACCGCCCCAGTCACTTACTCCTCGACCTGTCGTCCAACGCTGTATGGTCGCTGGCCACGCTTTCTCGCTAAAAGAGCAAACTGAGACTAGATGATCCTCTTTCCAACGGCTGAAAAGAATAAGAAGAAAGCTCTGTCAAGATATGAAATACAAAACAAAAAATATGGCATGAACATAAAGGGAAGATTGTGAGAAAAGAAGAAGGAAACCCTCACTCATAGGGAGAAAAGACATCCACGCACGTCTTCCAAAACGGGACGTTGACGTGTTTTCCAAATTTGGTACTAGGCACGTCAAACAGAGAGTGAAAGTCGGAACCTGGCGAAAGTTGCCTGATGAGTTGCAAATCAATGGAGTAAATGTGTTAACTCCAGAGGTAGAAGTTTCGGACGAAACCCGTGGAAAGGCAGTTTACATCTTCCGGTTTAATGGGAATATAACTTATACTAGTTCTCATGCCAATGCAGTGAAAAAAAAAGAAAGATATCACTATGGATATGAATAGCAAAGCAAGAACAGAAACACCAAACCATCCACCTAGTAGAAGCGCTCTTGAAACTGCAAAAACTGCAAATCCTACGATAAGTAGGATCCTGAGGATATCTGCCAGGAGAAATCAAAGAAACCTGCTGCATAGACTCCGCCGCCGCCCTTCCAGCGACAGCTGGGACTGAGAACTACAAAGTCAGGCTGTCCGGCCCCAGTAAGGGTGGGAACAAGGCGAGCCGCTTGTTGTAAGCCTTCTAGGTCGGCACCCCAGATCACAAGCTCCAAGCGTTCACCTGCGAGGGGCCTGAGAAAGACGGCACCCAGGCCAGGCTCAGGTTCGTATTCAACGGCCGTTCTGCTAGGTTTGTTGAGTTTGAGGCCCTTGTTTGATACGGATATCGGAAAGGTAGGAAGCTGTGGATGATCCAGCTTATCGCCAATCGCAACAACAATGGTATTCCCTAGAGTGGAATTGGACCCGGAACCAGATACCGGTAATGTAGAGACGGCAGTGATTAGTTCACAATCAGCTGCAAAATATTGGAATAAATTGCGACTGATCTGTAACGCAACCGTGTCACCGACTATTGAGCGTGAAATAATAGTTAGGTGGCCCTGTGTCCGAAGGATGGCGTCCATAGCTCCTAGTTGCCGCCCATACCGCTCCGATAACCCGCGCCAACCGTCGTCGCGAGATATTGCCCAATAGCCAGCGGCGTTTTGAACATACCAAGCAATATCATCATCGTTTGATGATGTGAACACTAGCTCTGACCCATCCAACGAAATTTTTGTTGGATGGGCACAGCGAACTCCCTTGGTCTTAATATGAAAACGGCGTATGTTGCGCGTCTTTATGCGCCAGGTATGCTCCTCTTTATCGCGGGTCACCTTTATGCGGCCGTATATATCTGGGGTCCACAATTGGTCCACAAGGATGCCACCTTTTGAACCCATATCCATGGAGGAAGGAATAACTATAGAAAAGTTATTAGGGAGGGTGTCATGAAGGATATCTTCAGTATAGTGGCGATAGAACTCAGTCAAGGGATCAGTTGTCAAAACGCCGTCAAACCAATGGCCTGCTTGTGGGATCTCGAGGTAGTGACTCGTCAACCCGTCCTCCCAGGTTAGCTGATGCATAAGCCGTGAATGGTACGCGGGGACGTTGTCATCCTTAGCGCCATGCTGCTGGAAAATAGGAATCCCCGCAAAATTTTTGGTGAGTAACTCATGTTTAAAATTCCGACGGGCGGATTCCAGCACTGCTGTTAAGGAGGCATCTGCATCCCGCCATATCGTGAACGGCACGTAGTCTGCGGAACGGTGAGTATCAAACGAGTATAGCTCGATTTAGAATCCATACTCTCAATAGACGTATATCCTGAGACCGGAGCAGCCGCCAGTACTTTGTCAGGCTGGTGGGTAAGCAGGTACCAAGTCCCCTGTCCTAGCAATTTTGCATGTTAATTGTTGGTCACCTCATGGACCAGAAAACATACCTCCGTTGGAATGTCCAACGACAACCCATTCACTTAATGAGATTCCGGCGCCCTTCCAACTCATGGCTTTAGTCCAGTCACGAATACCAGATACAGCAGCTTGTACATCTGCGAAGCCCCATGTATCTAGGATTAACTTAGCACACTTTTTCCAGGAAGTCGCGGACAAATCGATCCTGGCAGGAAACTGAAGTAGAAAATAAAGCATACGCACGCCAATCATCGCCGCTCCAAGATGTCACTCCGGTTGGGAATAGGATCCATGCGCAAAGCCCATATACTCCATCTAGCATATGCCGGACAATGTCACCATCTGCTTCAAGACCAGCACCGTGAAGCCCAATGACGAGAGGGAGATTCCTCTTTTCACCAGTGTGACACGAAGTATTAAGTGGCGGGCGTAAGATTGCATACGATACAATGCCACTGGGGTGAAGGAAAGTGAATTTTTGGGCTTCTGACATCGAACGGTGCTTGACGTCTACCACGAGTTCGGCAATCTGTATTTGTCCTTCCAATCCGATCTCATACCCGATTTCGAAAGAGAGCTGAGCCGGAATTCGGCCTGAAAACCCAAGTTTAAAAGCTAGAGGGCGATATTGGTAGGGGGCAATGGTGATAGAATCGTCTAATAAAGCTAAATCGAAATGAGCTTTCTGTGTAGCTTGTAAGCTTTATTGCCCGACCTGGGAGACTTGAGAGAGAAAACTTACATTTTCACCAACGGGCTTAAGCCAGACGACACGAACAACCTTATTCATACCGTTTTGTGCATTGACGGATACATATGGACTTGCGAGCTTTCCCTCAACGACGTCGGGTATCAAAACGCTTGCACGATCGATGTTTAATCTCGACGAGATTTGTTTCAATTCGACCGTTGAATTTATCTGCGGATTATCACTTCCGCCTAGAGCTCGAATATCGTAGAAAAACCTAAGTTCGAGTGTGTGAATTCCGGGTTCTAGATCCAAGATCAACGGAGCCCGCCGATACGAATAGAAATCTCCTCCAAAATAAAGCTGTCCATCGACTCGGAATTCCAGGATACCGTCAGTATAGATGGCTGAAGTAACAGGACCCGTTCCAGAAACCGTTACATTCCCTCTTGCCCAAGCCTGATACTGTAAGCCCGACCAGCCATATATTGACCGGCGAAATGTCCAATTAACCTTGGGGAATCCGAAGCGTAGAGTTGCTTTAGTGAACCCATCAGTAGCAATGCGATCGCCTGTCAGTAGCACAGTCCAGCGACAGAGCCCCGCATCTCCAATAGCAGTTGGAAATGTTGCTTCAGGAGCATACTGCATCGCCCGAAATCCCCCGTGGGCCTCGAGGGGGTCAGCACCCCATACTGCCTCTGGATGCAAAGGCAGCAATAGGTCAGGATCACTCCTGTCTGCACGAGTGATGGGCGAAATCAACTAACCTCTCGTGCCGATTTCAAATGGACCTAGAATGTGCCATTCTTGCGACAGAGAAAGAGTTGGCATGTTCCATTGGTCATGCAGTGGACTAGAAAACTGCTTTGCTAGTTGAGCTGTTGGGAGCAAGGGCTTAAATAAGGCCAGGAAGAAGAAAAGTGCTAGTAGAGAGGTTCCAGCCATTTTCCTCTCAGTAACAATTGCCGTCTAGCAGACACCCAACATTGTTCATAGGGGCATTTCATCTGCAGGTTGGTGCTGAGGGAGAAACCGCTAATCACTGATCAGACGAAAGTCGGGAGGTTGGCCCGGAGGTGTAGATCTTCCTCCTCCGGCCATAACTATCAGGTGCGAGAAAACCGACAGCGAGAGTATTGTAGCAGCCTTCTAGCTTGTAGATGGGGACAGCAGTCTATCACGGTTTACATTGCCCAGAAGGGCCCTCGGTGAAGCGGTTGCTAGGAGCTCTGTTAAAATATCTCAAAAGCTACATGTCTCGCAGTAGACACTCGATACTCTGTAACCAAGCGGAGTTGCTCAAAATATCCATTTCCTATGATCTGAATATCCGCACTGCGTCAGGCGAAAGTAACGGCACAGAGGCCATGCCTCTGCCGTCATGCATAAGTTACGGGAAGCCGTATATAAGGATCAGCCTCCAAGCCTTGAGCTAAATTTCGAGATATTCAGGGATTAGGCCGAGAACAGACGTCTCTATTTTAAACTGTCACAGCGACTGTATGGCCAAGAGCCAGAGGTCCAATGGTTCCGAACAAGGCCCGTGGTGGATGAGGATCCGGAATTGAACCCTGGAACTTGGATAGATGCTGCGTCAGCCTTGAGGCAGCGAAGCGGTGCCTTTGCGATGGAGGGATCATCAATCGAAAGCGGCCGATTCGAGCTTGTTACACAGAGGAGGGTGCCAACAGTGCGTTTTCCCATCGTGTTATTAGGGCCCAGTAGTCGTAGACTTGCCTCCCCCTTTCTCATCCTCCATCTCGCAGCCAGACAGCATCGATCTCGGTGAGTGGGTGCGGAATTATTAAAAGGTACAAGGTGGAAACGTGGGCGAGGCAGCCCAATCAGCACCATCACCGCCGGGTGCCAAGTGCTTGTTATTAGCGTTTAGCCTCCCTTTCGATCATCAAAAAGATCAGTGCTGGATGAGACACTGTGAAGATTTCTACACCATGGCCTTCCTCACCATCTGACGGCACCCTTCTTGTTGTTCTGCTGCGCTTGCTTTTCGCCGAGAGACTGATGATGAGTGTTACTACAGTCCTACATCCCGTGCAGCATCCAGCAATTTCTCGGAATCACAAACCACAAATGAACCTCCCTGGCGCAGAGGGTACCTTGGACAAGTTCCCGTCTGTTGATGACGAATCCACCACTGTCCCCGGTGACGCGAACATCCCTTTGCCAACAGGCAACTTGAGGTCCTCCCCGGATCCCATGTGGTTGCCGCGGAAAAATGGACTGATTTCCAACGGGTTATCAAACGGGCGAAAGCAGCGCCCGCCGCGCAAGAGTATCGGTGAGGCGATCGGGTCGTTTAAGAAGAGAAGTGCAAGCGTCAGTGTGAATGCACAGGAACTGGCAGAGGCGTTAAAGGCGCCAGTCTCTTATAAACTGATCGTGAGTGCAGGTGTTTGATTGCTGCATCTGATGCTCATCTAACACGGTTGCTTCTGAATTAGGGGCTGTGTCTTGTTTGGTACATGACCTCTGCGCTCACCAACACTTCGTCAAAAGAGATCCTAACTGCCCTCCCAAAACCGATTACCCTCACTATCGTCCAATTCGGCTTCGTTTCGACATCATGCCTAGCTTCTTCGTACCTGGCGTCCGTGTTTCCGGGCCTCAGATCGGCCATCCCCGCGTTGAGGAACCCAATTCGATATCCCTCCATCGAAGTCCTCTCAACCGCGTTGCCCTTGGCTTTATTTCAGCTCGCAGGACATATTCTAAGCGCTATGGCAACTTCCCAAATCCCCGTTTCGCTCGTCCACACGATCAAGGGCCTCTCCCCCCTGTTTACCGTCCTTGCCTACCGATTTCTTTTCCGCATCCGCTACGCGCGAGCCACATACCTTTCACTCGTACCGCTTACGCTGGGAGTAATGCTTGCCTGCTCTTCCAGCTTTTCTACAAACCTTTTCGGTATCTTGTGCGCATTTTGTGCAGCCCTCGTCTTTGTGTCTCAAAATATCTTCTCCAAGAAGCTGTTCAACGAAGCCGCCCGTATCGAAGCGGAAGGCCAGACGCTCACCGGCCGTAAGCTGGACAAGCTTAACCTCTTATGCTATTGCTCCGGCTTGGCTTTTATTTTGACAGCACCCATTTGGTTCTTTTCCGAAGGTTATCCTCTTTTCATGGATTTGCTCCAAGACGGGGCCATCGATCTTACGGAAAGGAAGGGAAGCCTTGACCACGGGCCCCTAACTTTAGAATTCATCTTCAATGGACTGTCGCATTTCGCTCAAAATATTCTCGCGTTTGTCCTTTTGTCGATGATCTCGCCAGTGTCTTATTCTGTCGCGTCGCTGATTAAACGTGTCTTCGTCGTTGTTGTGGCAATTGTCTGGTTTGGAAATGCCACTACGCCAATTCAAGCCCTTGGTATCGGACTCACCTTTGTTGGATTGTACTTATACGACCGTACCAGCCATGAGGATGCGGCAGACCGACGGGCAAACGCGGACCACTTCCACTCCCGAAAAACGATTCTCCCACTCAACATCAGACAACCTAACAACAATAAGGGATGGAACTCAAACGGCTATGCATTCCCCCATCCTATCAAAGAAGGAGCGCTGGAAGGTGCAAACGGTTATGTCTCAGCGTCAACAGGCAATTCTAAAAAGGATGATAGTGAGCCGAATGGGCGACCCAGGAAAAGCAGCGCTGTTCGGCCATGGATGCCGCCGGGTACCAAACAGGAGACTACATGGCACCCCGGCGATGCTGTACCATCACAGCAATTTATTTCGTGATGTTAACAATTACACGTACATGTATGCAAAGTCGGCGTTCTACGGACGGTCAGGAAGGGACTTTTTTTGGGGCCATTACTTTGATGAAAGGCGTTCAAGACTCAGCTTGATGATTGAAAAAGAGAGGGAATAATGGATAGAATTTTTTTTTTCGATGTCATATATAATACTGAAAAAGAGAACTCGCTGAAGCTTCCCAGAACTTAGACGTGATTGAGACTATAGCACACCTTCCTCCCGCAGCTGTAAGACCCAAATCTCCAAAGTATACAATTCTGAACGTCATGACTGGGATGATCGAGGTGAGGATGTAGCGACCGTCGGTAAGGAACTGTTCCGTAATCAGGCTTTCAAGAAACCCTCGGACGCTCCAGCTCGGCGCAGAAAAGATCTGCTCTAAGACGATGCTGTAGAGGAAGAAGAGCTTGAGTTCTCATGGGACGAGCCCGACGAGATATCTCTCCAACCTACAATAAACCACGTCC
Organism: Uncinocarpus reesii 1704; assembly: GCF_000003515.1. Classification (NCBI taxonomy): domain Eukaryota; kingdom Fungi; phylum Ascomycota; class Eurotiomycetes; order Onygenales; family Onygenaceae; genus Uncinocarpus; species Uncinocarpus reesii. The sequence goes on along the minus strand of NW_003052499.1, from coordinate 3,206,952 downwards.
ATGAAATGAGTTATTTTGCGAGAAGGAAAGAGAAAAAGTTCCCAAACGCAAAATAAAAAGAGAAAATCCGCGCTAGCTGCTCGGGACGGAATATCCATTCTCCAGATACAATCACCGAGCCAATCCGAGGCGGCTGATTTGTTTAACTAAGCAAGAGAAGAAGAAGAGGAAGTCCAAGCAAAGGATAACGCAAAACAACGAAACGACGTCCTTCTTGTGGCCCGCTCACCCGCACGCCCCGTTGCTTCCCTCCTCCCTTAAGTCGCCCCATTTCAATTCTTCCTTTGTCATATCTTCTTCCCTTTTCGTCTCTTCAGGATGCGGCCGCAATTGTTCCGTGCGGCGGCCCGCTCGAGGAGATGGTCCAGACTCAATTGCTCCCGCACATTCGCAACAAGTACCCCTCGACCTGCGGAGGTTGAGCTCACAGTTGGTTAGTAAATGTCATGGGATTGTACTGGGGAGGGTCCTGCTAATGCACTTTTGGTTTGTAGATGGAAAGAAAGTGTCGATAGAAGGTAGCTTGGAAATCTCGGTGGACGTTTCGCGAACGACATGCTAATGGTATATTGAAGCTGGTTCGGCTCTAATTCAAGCTTGCGAGAAGGCAGGAGTGACAATTCCACGGTATGTGTTCTTATGGTGTCGCACATCAGATCAATTGGTATTAACGGAGTTTGCAGATATTGTTATCATGAGTAAGTGCATCTAAGAACGGCTTGGTTGATTTATATATGCACTAAACGCCATGGTCAGAAAATTAGCAATTGCGGGAAATTGTAGGCCCACCAATTCCTTTAGTCCATTTGAATGACATAGTTGCTTACACATAGCCTTGCACAGGTCGTATGTGTCTAGTCGAAGTCGAGAAAGCCCCCAAACCAGTTGCCTCTTGCGCGTGGCCTGTTCAACCGGGAATGGTGGTTAAGACGAACTCTGCCCTTACGCACAAAGCTAGAGAAGGTATCATGGAGTTTCTACTTGCGAATCATCCGCTTGATTGCCCTATTTGCGACCAGGGAGGCGAGTGTGACTTGCAAGATCAGTCGATGAGATATGGTGCCGACCGAGGTCGGTTCCACGAAGTTGGAGGGAAGCGTGCTGTGGAAGATAAAAACATTGGTCCCTTAATTAAGACCTCTATGAACAGATGTATCCACTGCACCCGTTGTGTCCGCTTTGCCAACGACATCGCTGGAGCCCCAGAACTAGGGACAACTGGACGAGGAAACGATATGCAAATCGGAACTTACTTGGAAAAGAATTTGGATTCTGAATTGTCTGCAAACGTTATCGACCTGTGCCCCGTCGGAGCCTTAACCTCTAAACCTTACGCATTCCGAGCAAGACCCTGGGAACTCAAACATACCGAGACCATTGATGTTCTCGATGGATTAGGTTCAAATATCAGAGTGGATTCTCGAGGGATGGAGGTGATGCGTGTTCTTCCAAGGCTTAATGATGACGTTAATGAGGAGTGGATCAACGACAAGACCAGATTCGCTTGCGACGGCCTCAAGACGCAGAGACTGACCACGCCTCTGCTCAGAAGGGACAATAAATTCGTGCCCGCCACATGGGAGCAAGTTTTGACTGAAATTGGCGGTGCTTTCAGAAGCTTGGCACCGAAAGCTAATGAATTCAAGGCCATTGCAGGCCATCTCGTTGAAACCGAGTCCCTCGTTGCGATGAAGGATTTGGCAAACAAACTTGGCTCGGAGAATCTTGCGCTTGATCAGCCCGGCGGCAGCCAACCAATCGCTCATGGTATTGACCTCAGATCCAGCTACCTTTTCAATTCCAAGATTTACGGCATTGAATCCACCGATGCCATTCTTCTTGTGGGAACGAACCCCCGCCATGAGGCTGCTGTCCTGAATGCACGCATTCGGAAACAATGGCTTCGCTCTGACTTGGAGATTGGTCTTGTCGGCGAGTCTTTCGAAAGCACCTTTGAGTTTGAGCACCTGGGGGATACTGCTGCCTCTTTGAAGGAGGCTCTTTCGGGACCTTTCGGAAAGAAATTGGCCGCTGCTAAGAAGCCCATGATCATTGTTGGAAGCGCCGTTGCTGAGCATCCCGATGCTAAAGCTTTGTTTGAAATGATTGGCGGATTCGTCGATAAGAAGGCTGCGACCTTCAATACCCCCGAATGGCAAGGATACAATGTTCTTCAACGCACTGCTTCTCGCTCGGGAGCGTACGACGTTGGGTTCACAACTCCCTCTCCCGAAGTCGCTCAGACTACTCCCAAGATGGTTTGGCTGCTAGGAGCTGATGAAATCAGTGAAGCTGATATCCCAAAGAATGCCTTCGTTGTGTACCAAGGTCATCACGGTGACCGCGGTGCTGAACTCGCGGACGTTGTCCTCCCAGGAGCAACATACACAGAAAAGTCCGGCACATATGTGAACACAGAAGGCAGAGTGCAGATCACGCGCGCTGCTACGTCGCTTACCGGAGCCGCCAGGGAGGACTGGAAGATCATTAGAGCTGCTAGTGAATTCCTAGGAGCCCCGCTTCCATATGATGATATCGAGATGTTGAGAGATAGGATGGAAGAGATCAATCCTGCCTTGAGAAGATACGACGTTGTTGAATCTACATCTTTAAGCCAACTGAGCAAAACTCAACTTGTCGACCAAAACAGAGGGGCCAAGCCATCCGGTGAACCGCTCAAGAAACCCATTGAGAACTTCTATTTCACAGATGTTATTTCCAGAAGGTATGTTCATGACTCCAGCGCAACTTTGCGGATCTGTACCAAGATAACTAATTCATCATTCAGCTCTACGACGATGGCGAGATGTTCAGCCGCCAAGGAGACCGGAAACCCGGATAATAACTTCATGGCCCCCGGCGAACCAGCGCCGCAATATTTTGTAGCTCAATAGACAACTCTAGTCGTCCCCTTCTTCCTCTGCCTTCATTCCAGCCTTGATTTTCGTTTTCATGTGACACCACTATCATGTCCTTTCTCGTGGCTCCGGCGTTTCCATATCTCCATTTCCTTTCGCCCTGTACTTCTTTTAAAATTTCTGTAGAGCTGAACTACAATCCGTTGCGCTTGTAGCTGCAAACCACATTGCACATGTCTCTGTCTGTATATAAGAGAGTCCCGAGACTTCGCGAGAAGGGAATAGAGTTTCCAAGTGTGTGTAGCTGCTTTAATATGGATGAGCACGTTTCCCTTTCATCCAAATCCAGCGGGTGAAAATAGGAATAGCTCTGGGAATGGATTCGGTTTTGTGGCGGCTTGTCTGTCAAAACAAAGAAGATTGATATATATTCAAAAACTATAAATTGCATATTTCACCATACTCATAATTCGTCATCGCTTTCCGTCTCAATTTCGTTATCGTCTTGTTTCCGTTCAACCACTGGTGCGGTTTTCAGATTCCTTCCCCGTCTAGTAAATGGTAATTCACGACGGGGAGGGGGGCTAGCGGAGGGCTCTGGGACTGCAGGACGGTCGGATTTCTTGTCCGGCTTATCGTCCGTTGATGCAATGCGTTCCTTACCCTTTGACGGCGCAGGGACAGAGGTGTCCGGTTTCGCATCGGCATCTTCTGCTTCTGATGCCGTTTCTTCATCCTCCAACGGTTCAGGTGTTGACTGACGGTCAGATTCTGTCGCGGTTTCTTCGTCTTCTGCTTCTTTTTCCGGATTGTTTTTAGTCTCCTTTTCCTTTGTGTCTACGTCCATTGCGTCGAAAGCGTCTTCGCTTTCAGACTCACTAGGTGGCTCTTGGGCTTTGCGTTTTGTTTTCCTACTCGCATCGGCTTTTCTGGGTTTCTTCCCCGTATTCGCAGCTTCCAATTCAGCGACTATAATATGGTTAGTTAAATATCAAAGGCAAAAAGGGAAAAAATAAGGCACACCTTTTGCGGGATCAACTTTTGCGGTGGCCAGCAGTCTTTGTTGGTTACGAATCTTCAGCTTCTTCTCGTTTAGGAGTTGCGCAAATTTAGCAATTAACTGGTCATCGTGTTCCTTTTTCGCCTGAATTAGCTCTTCCAATTGGGCATTCAAATGGCTAATCGTGGATTCTGAGTCGCGATATTTGGCTTTTAGCGAGAACACTTCGTTGGAAACATCGTTCGCCTGAGCGACAGCAATACCAGTCCAGTCAAAAAGCTGGATGGCCTGGTCATCGTCTTGTTTAAGTGTGATTGAACCCAGACGTTGCTGAAGTATTAACTGTGGTCAGCGCAGCTGATGACGTGGACCATTGAGACGAGGTAGGGTGCCCATGCAGGATGAAAAATCATACCGTAATAGAATCGATCCGTTTTCGGAGAGTTATCAAGATCTCTTTATCGCCCTCGTCGTCGTCTTCCCCATCCATCGATTTCACTATTGCGACCGTCTCCAGGCCTGTCGTCCAGTCTTCCGACTCGATAGCGTCCTGGTTCTGGTTAAATACGTATGAAAGAATTCCAGCCCATTCGTCGTCGCTGCCGCGGTAGTTTTTGGCCCGTAATTTGCTGATTTGAGATGTTTTAACTAAAAACGAGCATCGTGTCAGCGTACCGGCATCGAAGCAAAGAGTTGGGAAGCCACTGTAGGCGAGTCCAAACTTACTGGAGCCTGTGTAAGGATTCTCCCCTTCTGTAGCGACGAGACTCAAATCGAGCTTGTTTTTCCCGGACTTGGATGTCTTGATCAGAATGAACTCATCCAGGCTGTCGCTTCGCGGAATGCGCAGAACCCTTTCTGGAGCCATGGTGAAGGTGTGAAGCTGATGGCAAACTCCACCGAGATCAGGCACTCTTTATATGCCGAATTGACTTGTAGAACCAGTCACCAGGCTGTCCCAAGGCGACAGTGGCCGCCAAAGCACTCGCTACTGTGTGAGAAGCTTCCCTTGTTCCTGTTGCCTAGGTATCCGGTGTAACATTACATGACATCAGCGGGCCTTACACGCGTAATAAAACGCGCTAACCGGTCGCTTAAAGGCTAGCCGCCGAAGCGCGTGCGGTTCGTACCGTAACCCCGTAAAGTTACTGTATGGAGTACCCTGACTTGGCGATCCCAACCTCCACTGAGCAACGCCAGGAGACGCCCAAGCAACATCCAAGCCCCTTTGCTTCCGCACTCTCGTTCAACAGCAAGGGCCGGTGACTTGCAAGGCATCGTGACTGCTATTCTTTCATTGTTGCGGAATCTCTGATATCCCACGGCTTTCGTTTGCTTCCCAGCCACTCAACTTTCGGCCTCAAGCGACCCTGTCCTGCAAATTTAATGTTGAACTACGACATGCAGCCCGACGAACCCTGGCAAAAATCGATTTGATTGTATGATCAATAATATCAGCTTTGTGTGAAACTGAAACATTTCTCCCAACCTTTGTGTGAAGTGGAATTACCCGTATTTCTTTCGATACTTTCAATTTGGCTGTTGCAACGCTAAAGGCCAGTCGTCCATTGCCCAGGATTCTTTCATTTCCAACTTTATGCGAGAGTCTTCCCAAGTCGAAGCTTCGAAGCTACTCCGCCGCATCGTGAGGAATGACTTCGCTTCCTCGTTCTACCCGTTTCGACCCAGACGCAATTACCATACGTTGATATTAGTGTTGTGAATTGGGCGTGGTCGATTGGAGAGGGACCGACTGCTTTTTGAATCTGGTGGTGGTCGTGGCCCTTCCAACAACATGGACATCTCCCCAATACGGCTTCAAAGGCACCAAGAGGAGATGATTGAGTGCTGGGATAACGATGGGGATTTCCAATGCGGCGATGAAATTTACTTTCGGACCGCTTCTTCAGCAACGTCCGTGACCGGATCTTCCATTCGACCCTCTGGCCATCGAGACTCCATTTCTTCCCGCCTTTCTTGCAGGTCGGATCGCGATTCCAACTATGGCGACGAAGAAAGCTGGCAGGTGCTGTTGGACCAAGATGAGTTTGGCACCGAAGATGCGATTGTATCCGCCAAAAACGCCGGGATTCCCATTCCCGACGGAATACCAAAGTCAGCCCTCTTAGGGGGGACAATAAAAAGACTAGGTGGCCGAAAGAGTAAAAAAGTCTTAGAAGATGACTGGTCCGAAGATTTGGACTTTGCAGGTTTGCACGGAGACCTTAGGTTACGATTCAAACACGAAGCAACCTCGCCAGAATCTCTCCTACATCTCAGCTCGCTACCAACAAGCCCATCTAAGTCTCGAGACCTGGAATTTTTCACAGATATGGTCAACCGCTCGCCAGCACCCAAACCTTTCTTCAATGATTTATATAAATTTAGGGATACGGATGAAGATGCTTCTTTTGACGATGTTCCAACGATCAAATTAGCAAAATCTCGACCTCAACCGATTTCGAACGCGTTCGCAATACCAACCCCGACAGAACCCACTACCCAAGACGAAAGCATCGAAACAGACTTGGTCCTCCCGTCAGATGGTGAGCCGTTACGTCTCTCCACTAAACGAGAAGTCTCCAAGACGCCTGACATCTTCGGGGACGAGTTTGATGCTGAATGGGCAGAAGGTAGCATTGGCGTCCGGTTTGGCGGAACAAAAAGGGAAGGGTTCTCGGCTCGTAGCTCGACGGTATCCGCATTGAGCCCAAGCGTTTCCAGTTGCTTGACGGTTGAAAGCGAAGATGAAGGATACAACGATCTTATTTTGCCTGATGAGCCGTTAGACTTACAAAAATCGCTGCAAAGGAGGCAAGCGTCTACACCACCTGCTACCCCAACTTTCCGTCCTGAGCCTGATGCCCCCAAAGACTCTGCTCAAACGGTTGATGACTTTTTCTCAGAGATTGAGATTGGTAACGGAGAGGTTTTTGATACAGAGAAATTGACTCTGAATCAAAATATCAAGCGCAAGGTTACAAGGCCAGCGAGCCCTGCTAGACGTGGAGCCACGACCATAACATTCACAAGCCGGACCTCGACTACTCGGATCCCCAGATTATCCGGCCTTGAGAGGCCCCGTTCTACCCAACTTGAGCCCGTGTCAGAAAGCGGTGCACCTGTGTCTAAATTCGTCCGCCCTACCTCTCGGTTGAGTGGACATGCCAACCACTCATCCCTATCGAATATTTCGGTGTCGAGCGCTGGCTCAACGTCGTCGACTACTCCGAGCCGTCGACCTACCAGTAGCAGCAGCTCCAAGGACACAGCGAGATGCGAATCGAATACCACAACTAGCCAGTTGCTCAAATCTAAGCGATCAATCTCGAGCATGCGAAACTACAATGCCGGAATGACATCCGCGCTGCAGAGATCTCCCGGACGACAAGAAAACAATGCGACTACGCGAACCACGGCGTCTCTCCGCCCAAAGACGCCAAACGACCGACCAACAACTGACTCTCGTCTTGGGCACCAACGACGACACCATATGCCATTCATTCCAGCCGGGGCCTCTCCCAAACAGTCACATCATGCAAGTCTTAAAACAAGCAGGCAGTTTCGCCGTGCAGACTCGGATAGCTCTGGTGATATTTTCACACACCACAGATCAACGTCACGCGTTTCAACTTCCTCAGCTTTATCAGACACTACGCGTCGGGGAAGCACCGATCTCCCTGTAGGGCTATTTGGTGCTGCTGCGAAACATACTATTACCAAGCCCAATCGAAAACGGCATTTTGGAGACGGCACTGAATTGGACATTTTTGACGATCTCCCAACCTCGGTGACTGCTGAAAGTAAATTTGTAAAACTACCTATCAAAAAAGGCCCTCCACGGGCTCTGCGGAATAGGCTCAGTCAATCAGGCATCCCCATACCAGCCAAAATGGAGGCAACAAGCCCTTCCTTGCCAATGAGTCCTCCACGGCAGGACTTTACACCTAGGTTTGCTCGCGATACCAACGCGTCCAGGATCGCGAGAGAACAAAGAATTGCCACGATGGCTCACAATCAAAAAGAACGCGAACACGGGCCCCTAGCTCCGATAAGTGCGAATTGGAAGTCGCCGCCGTTTCCCAGGCCACCTTCCAGCCCTACAATGGTTAAAAGCAGGCATGGACATAAACATCGTAATTCTGTCAGCCGGCCCCAGCTAATCAAGCCGATGGGCAATGGTGTGCATGAGCCGAAATGTAAGTTTCCTCTGATCAAATCCTCACGTTCATGATGCTGACACGCTATGATAGCCGTCAAAGGAATGAACTATAACCCTGTGTTATATAGATGGGAAGGAAACGAAACCGCTACAGCTGCCTTCGATCCGCCTCCTATATCAACACCTTCCAAGTCCTCGCTTGCACTGATTAGCAATATCGGTGGAATAACTGGCACTCAGGTTGTGGGCTCCATGATATTCGATCCCCAACGTATGTGTTGGCTTAAAGCGACATCTTCCCTACCCGGGAAAACCACTGCCACATCTCCACCAGATGAGGATGACGTGTTTGCTGGTCTTGATGATCTCGAAGATCGACCCCAAAAATCTAATATGGCTTCCCGAGCAGTATCAACAGCGGTTGATGTTGGCGCAGGAGATCCCTTGACCAGCGATGATAAAAGTGGTGATTCTTCCGATGACTGGATGATCACGGAAGAGTTTGATGTTGGCCCAGAATTCATCAAGCGGCAGCGTGCTGAGGAAGATAAATGGAGAAGGAAAGTCAGCAAATGGGTCAGCGACGACCGCAAGAATCTTGGAGATGGGTGGAGATGGACGATTCGGGACTTGGTGAAAACGGACCCGACCTTTGATATTCCAGTTCCGGATAAACGTTGAGTACTTCGGCTTGCACTGGAGGATCCTCGAACGCATATTCTCGGATCGATGACACTGGCATTTCCAGATGTTTTGTTTCGCATCTTTTTTGCCCGGCTCTACGGAGTACATGCATTGGTACTTTATACTACCTTAATCATAGGGATGCACCGAAGCTTCTCTACGCTTAAGAGAGTCACCTTTTGAGGATGATTCTCATCACAACGCTTCAACGGAATTATGATGAATATGTTTTTTTTTTCGCTTACCATATGGCAGGCTTTGGATTGCAGAGCCAAGGTGATTCATGTCCCTGTTGGGACCAAGCCCCTGCCTAACGACCTGATGACCAGCATACAGTGTGGGAACCTCTTGATTACTTGTTCTTGGGCTATATGGCATATTTCTCCCCGTGTATTCTAGCTGTACTATTGTTTTGCACTGCCTTCTGTTTTGCATCTGAAACTTCTGTCTTTTGCTTTGAGATTTAATGTTGCGCGGGAAGTTGTTCACTCTACTCGCCTTTTTAATATATAGTTAGTTTCGTACCCCATTTGTCTTCAATGGGCTTTTTGGCATACCATATCTTTGGATGGGCAATGATAGAAAACAATTGGTATTTTGAGCATCGATCCATCACTCCCTATTCGATTGGTCGTCCTTGTTTCCACGCAGCCAGCCATTGAAACGATGCCTCCGTGCTTCCACGAGCTCGCCGACTTTCGGCTGTCAACCAATTTAGTTGCGAAAACGGATGTCTCACAAATTTGCTATGAGCATTACAAATAGCTATACTTCCCGGGACTAGGGTGCTTCTTCCCCGCGAGGCTCATTGAGCCAGGGTCAAAGCACCTAGATCTATGGATGATCAGTGCGCAGCGCGAAAAAGCACACTAACAAATTAGAATACGGAGTGCACTTCGTTTTCATCGAGCCGCCCACCGCCATTGGCCACGGAATATTTGTTGGTCTGAGCTGAAGTTTGATGTCGGAGCTGTTGGGAGAAGAATAACATGTAAGAATCCCTCGGATCTCAAGGCCTAGGTCTCTCCTTTTTCCCGGGCGCTAATAGAGACAAGAACTGTCCGCTCTTCCGCCCCTGCAAAGGTGCAAACCCTCACCCGTCTCGCACTAACGCGAAGTCCACTCTTGAGTCTTATTTAGTCCCGATCGATCTTCGAGTCTTTCCCGTGCAAATATGCATTGAGATCCATGTGTCGTCGGAGAAATGACTATTGGTTCCCCCCCACGGCGCATTGCAGGCCTTCTCCCCCTGCTCTCGAATCTTATTAGTGTGTGATGAAATGGCTGCACACCGACTTTTTGCTACCCTCCCCCCGGTTCGCCATCAGCTTCGGGCACGCGAAGCATCCCGTGCTCAAAATGGATTGTTTAATGCAGAGGTTTTTTGCTCTGAAACAATGCGGACGGGAGTTGGGATGACGTTATATCCATCGTGCAGTTTGAGGAGGCGGCGAGGAAGAGGAGCTGTCAGAAGTCGATGGCTGACGGTCACCACTATCCGCCTTCCGCGCTATACGAGTGACATTCGGCTTTCTTTGGCAGGATCAAAGGCACCATCTATTCAACTCTCTGCTGCCATTCTGAAGTCCCTGAAAGAGATTGCGTTCAACCTCGGTAACTACCCAAGGCTTATATGGCTTAGTTCGTGATGAACGATACCGTCACCGTCTGCAGTCATCTCGTCGTCAAAGTTAAAAGCTATGCAGGTGAATGGACCTTTAGATGGTAGGCAACACTTAAAACTTCGGTATCACTCCAGAATCCCACTCCTGGAACGCAGGCAGTAGAATAGTCGCCAAGTCGAACCGCTCAAATGTCGTCAGGCGAAATTGCGTTGCCCCTGAAGCGATCGTCCATCCAAGGCATCTGCATTTGGATCTATGCCGACGACGCCCTCCTGATCCCTTCTCTCATGACGAACTAATCTCCAAAAGCAGGTTTTTTGGGTATCGGAAAACGGCAGACTCCAACTCATCACTGGCCGTATCCCCTCGCAGAGGCCATCCCTCCACCCCAGGCTTCCAAACTAGCTTGGGCTGTCAGCCAACCCCCGAGGCAGAAGGAGCCTGATAGACGTTGTCACAGTTAAACAGGAAATTCGACATTTGTGAAATCCAAATGTAGCAAAAAGATCATCCCAAAGCATGGAAAAATGCTGGTAGACGAGATATGGTATGTTTATCCCGATGGAAATGAGGTTCAACTTGGGAACAGAATCCTGGGCCCAGTAGAAGCAGCGAGATGGATATTCGAAAGGATGCCCACAAATGACACAGCAATTTCAGTGATGCCTTTTTCAACAAATCTTCTGACGGTCTTGTCACTGACGAGGGAGCCTGGCTCGTCAATGCCGCGGAGAATTCAGTTGTGACAACGTAAAGTCCAATGAATTGTTTCCGGTACAGGCCGTTAATCCGTGCGGTCATAATCCACATATCAAATCCCACACCGATTATCTTCACAAGATGTATGAGTTGAAACGCAGGTTGTCACCGCGGCCATGTGCCTCCAGGCCTCTGGGAATGATCCGCAAAACAAGGGTGAACATTGAGGCCCCTTCAGATCTATCAAGTCAAAGCCATATGTCCGAAAATCGATGGAACAGCAGCCAGAAGTGATTTCATTGTGTATAGGCTTGCTGGAAGAGTGAGAGAAACGGAAAGCAAGGAATATCAGGGGTTAAAGAATTGGTCGCGGGAGTTTTGATCAACTCGACAAGGAACCGTTCTCTTGATACCTTGAATCAAGCGCCAGCTAACCCCTAGCGAGCTCCCAGTTCCTTGTGCTGGGGAACAGGCTAACTAGTTAGCCCGCTCGCTAGCCTGAAGCCCGTCTTAGGCTTCTCACTATGACGGGGGTTGAGTTATTATTTAGCTCTGCCCAGAGACGTGTGGAGTATGGGACTTTGCTGGTACAAGATCTTTGTATCTTGACTGGAGAGACGGGAGATCTACATACATGGGGCAAGGCAGATGGAATGGAAATAAAGTCTTTTTTGCCAATCTGGGGTGAAGATACAACTTTATGGATGTCGACCAGAAGTAACTTGAAGTCAAGTCGTTTTTGAGTCTACTGCCTGCGGCTACAATTGTGTTGATGAAGGATAGGGCATAGAACTTTGTGGAATAACTTTGGCTTTCGCCAACTTATCGTTGCCCTACTTCATGATGGTAGGATATGGGATAACCTTGGATCTTTTGTTCTATTCGTCCGCTTCCTCGAGGCTATCCAGATAATCAATCCCCTTTTTTTAGGCAGACAAGAATGTGGTGGCGATGCGCCGATGGCTTGACGGTTTTTCCCAAGGTCATGGCTAAATGGGAGCAACTTACCGTGGGACATGATTGCCTCAACAACAGGCCAATTAACAGCCTTCCAGAGGTCGTACAGGTATCCCCCCAGCTGGCGAAGCATTTCGTAAAAAGGCCGATCACCTCGGAACTGGCTCAGATTCTTCAGAAATCAGACCCCAAATATCTGCACGGCAATGCATCCTCAAAGTAAGGAACCGGGAAAGGCAGATGCAGCCATGAGCACATAATATGTATGCAGGAAAAGTCGCATCCCCTGGACGGCTCTTTTGCTACCTAGTAGCTAAAATCGGATACCTCAAGAGCTCTAATCTGCCGAGAAAGGAATCTCGAATGCTGAGTGCCCCGAAGCCGCCAGGTTCCGAGCCAGCATATCCCCAAGAGGCCCCTCACAGTCCGGTATTGGGCAAAAAGCAACGAGGCTAGCAAATCGCCATTCGAGTTTCGTGTTATTCCGTGGAGCAAATCGGTCACAGGCTGAATGACTTACGGAATCGACGGAGCAAAAAGACGGGCAGGACCACGCGTTTCTTTACCAGACTCATCGAAATTCCGAGCCCCCCACTGGAGCTGAAGAGATGACGACTGCACCGGATGCTGGTGCTATTCTCGTCGACGGAGTTTTGCGCGATGCGAGCCGATCTGCTTCTCCTTCGTCTTCCTCGGCGAAAGGATTTGGAAACGACACGGAGGAATGTGCCCGAGAAGCCAAAATGGAAAAGAGAAAGGTTAAATCACCCTTGATGGGTGTTTCGTGGGCTCGTGAGGTGTCAGAAAAAAATATAAGACAGCTGGGTAACGAGAACTGGTCAGCAGGGCCTGTTGATGGTGCACAGAATTACACCTCTCTTGATATGACATATGTTTTGCCTGAAAAGGAGGATGGGTAACTATAATGGACGAGCATCATCCAGGTCGTGCAATGTAATACAGTTCCATAAAGTTGCATCCAAAGGCAAAGCTTTGCTAAAATGGATTCCCGCACAAACATGCAACTGGAAGAAATAGCAAAAGTCTGGCTAGCTGAATCGAAAGCCATCAAATGAAACGGCAGAAAACGGAATCGTTTCTTGCCCTGAGTCTTTGCCAACGGTACTCGTTTGGCGATCACAACGAGCTGACGTCGGGCCTGGGAACTGCCCTTGACGTGCAAGACGATGGCCGAAGAAGAAAGTCGAAGCAAACTGGATCCAATCTTCCTGGGGTTCACAAGTCAGCGCATCCGTTTCGCAGTGGAGAACCTCGTTGGTGGCGAGATCTGTTCGGCTTCGTGGTCCAGGAATATGAAACATGCTTTGCTGGCCTTCTGCACGGCGGCGAGAACGCCAGAAACATCCCTGGCCGATCTAGAAGGCAAAAGACTGGCGCTATCCATGTGCATTTGGAGACTTGGCCCAGCGGGCCAGCACACAGCCAATGACCAGCGGAAGGATGATGCTAACAGAGAGTTGTCGAACTCGTGTTCGGTCTTCCTTCATCGCCCTTTTTTTGATTATTATTACAGCACAACTGGCGGCACAATGTTGATAATGCAGGCCTTGTCAGCGCCTCAACTGCAGGCTAGTTGAAAGGCCCCGGGAACGGATTGGGGATGCAAAGGCTCCGTTCGAACACACTACCCCAGGAATCGTGATTTCATTGTCGACCAGCGAAACAGGTTCCATCTGCCTGAGGAATCCAGATTCGAGCTGAAGAAGTCAACTCCTGTGGGGGAGGGGATCTGCCCCTTTTGCCCATCGCAGGCTCAAAAGAAATGACGGCTTACCCCCCCCTGGGCGCCAATGGAGAGGCGTGGATATTCGTTCGGCATCCAATGGGTGTTTTTGGCCTGCTCTCCATGCCAGGAACCACAGAGGCGGAGGACGCTACTGCAGGCAAGTTTCTTCCGGAGTCCCGTCCTCCCCCGTCCAGCTGCTCACTGGCTGGCGATTGACGAGCAAGAGGCTACTGGCTCCGCACTTAGGTTAAGGTCAACGGGTGTTGGCCTCGATCGTCATCGCTAGTCTCGATGAATATCCTCCGTATCCGGACAGAGAGCTACATGGCCCCATCAAAAATAAATGATTGCTTTTCTTTGCTTCGCTTCTTTTGGTTTTCCTTTTTGGCTCGTCACTCTTCTTTTTTTTCCTCTTCACGGCTGCGGGCATGCACGAGGTCCCGATGACATGCAGGTCCTACGGCCTAACGGGAGACAAACCAGTGTCGAGATCTGATTTGTGTGGGGGGGGAGGACCACTGTACACCGCACATCGAGCGTGGCAGTGGGTGTCTGGCGAGTGTCCAGGTTTCGTTTTTGCATGCTGGCAGCCTCCGGTGTGCAAAGAGTGAGTGAGAATTCCCGAATCATCAGATAAAGAAACTCTTGGAATCGCATGCGGCTGCGCGTTGGAGGCCTAAACGCTGAGCTTCGTTTATCCGACGAAACAGAGCGAGGAGCAATTGGATGGAAAAGCAATCAAAGAGAGCCATGTCAACAAGCCAGAAACCTGACAAGAACCTGACGGGAGCACGAAGGGATGCTGTGGGCCAACACCCGCATCAATGATCCGTAGAGCATGTATGTACATAAAAGAGTATCACGTCGAGCTCTCCTTCGACGGTTGAAGCCAAAGTACCTTCGATAGCCTCATACCTTACAGGTACCCGTTTTAACGCACGCAGCACAGAGGAGAGCAGGAAGGGAACCTTGTCGGCTGCGCCCATGCAAAGTTCCCGTCATGTCTAATGCACGGATGGTCATGGACAACCTCCCCGTCCGGCCTCCCTCTGCTCCAATGATATTTGCCGGCATTGTTGATCAATCAGATTTGGCGCTCAAGCACACCGAGTGTTTGTTGCCCAACTCGCGATTCTCAACGCCCACTGTGCATTCTAGGCCTTGGGCAATTGTTTTGATTCACTGCGCACACACAGTTGAGAGAGCGAGCGCGCGCGAATTTCTCACCCACGGGACCACTCTGGGACTCCAGGCTAGCAAGGGAGAACAGAGCATCTGATTAGTTAATGGGGCAACCGGGGGGTGATTTTTGGAAGGTTGTACAGCATCTGCACTAAGAGAATAAAAGTCGCAATGGATGGGGCCCTTTTTTGACGGGGATGGCCCTCGAGACTGTGCGGAACTGACCGCAACACCATATCATCGATCCATGCTCTGCCGTCAGGGCTCTTGACGTCAAGATCTGGATTCTGGAAAGGCTCGTGTCGGACAATTATGTCCCTCTTCTGCCTCTAAAAGGATCGGCTACTGATACCGGAATGACTGTTCAAATCAGGCCAGTTAGGGGGGGTAGCTTGCAATTGCCGGACGATCCGTTTATGCGACTCCTCAGATGTCGCCATGTGAAGTGTGAAAAAACCTGTCTGTCGTAGGAAGGATGATGAGAAGGGGAATGGGGAGAGCAGATCAGAGCAAGCCTGCTAGACAAACAGCAAGGAGGCGAGCTGGCTTGCCGCCGAGGAGAGAAACATTACAAATATCGCTGTGTTCTGACCTGGGTTCCCTGAAAGCGTACGGCGTAGATACATAGCCGATACTGCGACTCGAGTGTGTAGCAAACAATCCCATTTATTATTCCTCCCAGGGGAAATTAACGGGAATGCAGGCGGCATCATCCATCCTATCACCTACATATACATGAACTGCACCGTGCATGCTCAGTTGAGGTGGCTCTGCGTGCATTCGCGTCCACAGACCATCAGCCAGCCAAAGAAACCCCAGCATTCTGTGGAAGGGAGGGGCCGTGATGCTGCTGCTGCTGCTGCTGCTGCTGCTGCTGCTGCTGCTGCTGCTGCTGCTGCTCGAGCAAAGCGGGAGTCGGCTCGAGTTCGACGAGATGTGGCACAAACGAGAAGCATCGAGGTTTTTTTGAAAGTCTGACGACTTCAAACACGATGGTCGACAACGGATGCGCTCTCTGCCTTCAAAGCCAGCAGGATTTGGCGCTGTAGAACCTGGATCCAGATATCTGCAGCGCTCTCGTCTCAACAGGCGATCGTTGGAGCCGGCGCCACCAAGCCCTGATCGCCATTGGACTCCGGCATCCCAGCATTAATAGAGCCTGAAGATATCCGGCGGGGATCAAGGAACCTGACTGATCTCAACGTGGCTGTCTGCCGAACTATAACCCACACCCATCATCCCGTGATGCATCTTTGGCGATAAGTTGATGCTTTAGCCTTTGCGGTTGTTCCTCCGACAGACATCGACCTCCCTTTTTGCACACCACCCCCGGCCTCAGCATCCTCGCCGCTCCGGCCTAAGACCACCACCAGGGAGTAAAAAGCCAAAAAAGCCAAAATGCTCAGATCTGGATGGAGCCCTGCTCTTTGGGGATCGATCTTCAGAGCTCGCGTAAGGAGCTGCTGCGTAGGCCAGTCCGCCTCCCATTCCTATGCCCGATCCTCCACCAGCGGTGATTCTGGGAGACTGGAGACACAGACACATGGGTTGTCAGAAAGTGATCACAGCAACCCTGGATTGGCGAATCCCGTTCATCCTCACGTCTGTTGACACATTTTCCTTTCTTTTTCTTCCGTCTCTGCGTCCCTTGACTCTCGCTCTCCGCGTTGCCCTTTGCTTTTCCTGTCCAAATCTTCCCTTCCAGCCACCCTGCTTCTCGGCGGATCCGCTCAGCCCTGCCTGCTTGTTCCTCAGATTTGATGTGCATCTCCTGTCAGCGCCCCTCACTGGCTGCTCCCCAATCCATGCAGATATTCCTGTCGTACCGGCACTTCCCTGGTCGACTACCGTTGTCCACGCAAATCAGGCCTAAAAGAGGTACCCTTGCCTAGGACCTTCCGATTATTATATGCTCCGGCTGTCACGATCTCTTCGTTGAACTCCTCTGCCTTTCGTCTTTTCCTGGATGACTCTCTCCACCAACTGACCTAACAGCAAAACCACTCGTTTGCTTATTCTTCTTCTTCCATTGCTAGTCTTCTGCCTTCAGCTCTCCCGTAGCTTCAGGTGCAACTCCCATCTTGTTCCATAGAGCTAGCCGCCATCTATCTAGCTCCGGGAAGAGGAGCTCGTAATCGCTGTTCAGAGACTGTACCATATCACCCCTTGCTGCTCTTTTGAATTGTTGATTCTCCCTTCGTCTGTTCGCGACTGAGCTACAGCTCCCTTCGCCCTTCGCCGTTTACGCGGGAGACGTGCGAGAGCCAGAGTCAGGTCCACCCTGAGAATCTGTGTGATACACCGTTGCCATTTGAGTTAACGCCTGCTTTTTGAATCGCCCGTCGTCCTAGATCGAGCTCGCGAGCATTCTTTGTCTGGCCTTCGAAAACGTTAGTCTTCTGTTTCTTGTTCATCTTCGTGCTATCCGTGAAGTTCAGTGCATAGAGGGGGAACAGAGGGACCAATGGAGAAAAGAGGCCCTTTGAATATACCATTTCATTTGCATGCGACTTAGCTCTAATGCAATCGCTTGAGATTATTCTGCTCGCTGTCTTTCACTTCTTTTCAAACTGATCATTTGGACGATTCCAACCTCTGGCTCGACAGCCTGTTCGTTGAAGGAACTGTCGTGGTAATAACAGTCATTTCTAGGGTGAAAGCACAGAGCGAGACCATATCAGAAAACCAATCCTTGAGGCAGTTAGCATGTCTCATCAATATCACAGCGACGAGAGCCAGCAATACGCGTACAACAGAAGTGGCCAGTATGGCTTGTCCCAGCAATCCTTCCAGTCATACCCGCATCAACTCCTTCCGCCGTACAACCCTCACTCCGCTGATCAATCGCCGTTGAATTCCTCGTACACCTGCTCCCAGCCTCTCTACCCGCAGTCGCCTCCAAGTTCGTTGGCGTCTCCTGGATATCAGTATCCCCAGCAATACGCGGCGCAATCGAGGTATTCGCCCTCGAACCGATTCTACTTTCACGACTCTCTTCGGGAAGTGGAAATAGAGAGCCAGGAATCGTTCAATGAGCATACCATGCTATCGGAGCCTGTCATTCCACCTCTCGAAGGCTTTCCAGACGTCAGGGAATTCGATCAACTGATGAAAAGGTACAATCGGGTTCTCCTTAGACCATGTCGAATTGGAACACAAAGCTAATAATAGTGATATAGCTATGTAGATGATTTGTCCGTCAAGAAGCAGGATAAGGCCCTCATTCACTCAAGAAGAGCTCGAAATATCAGAATCGTTCTACTGGACCCAAAAGACACTGCGATTGAATCGGCCCAGTTCAGGTGTGTTCCCTTGACCAGCGGGAATCCAGCTTAGCCAAGTGCCCGAATTATTAGAACCTTTTATGATTACAGTTCTGATATTGGATTCTAGGTTCTGGGTGAAGAAAATGTTCAAACTTGAGCCTAATGACGGCAGAACTCCTGAGGTATAAACTCCTCTCGTTTTCGTTGAAGTAGTTTTGTACTGATATCCTTTATTACTTCAGTCTAAGCGGATGATCTGTCACGAAGGGAAACCAGTTGCTATTAGGGAGAAGCTTTTCAAGATCCTGACGCGGGCCCACCAACAGTGCCAGCATGGTGGCCGGGACAAGACTTCAGCACAAGTCCGTAGGATATATTCCTGGTAAGAAGAATCAGCCTGTTCCAACGGAGGATCGTACTTTTAAAAACTAACCCGACGAGCCAACAGGGTTCCCAAGGAGCTGATATCCCGATTCGTTAAAATCTGCCCAACATGTCAAGTTCGACGAGGAGGATCGCGCTTAACGCCTCCCAATTCCTGTCGAAGCTCCCCGAAACTCGAGGTAGTTGGGGGACCACCGCCAATTCTGTCACCTCCAGATTCGAGACGAGAGTCTATGATTAGTCGGCCAAATGCGCCATACTCACGGGCTGAACTTCCCCAGCCTACCCCTGGACTAAACTGGCCTGGTTCCCATCATAACAGTGTCCATGGCGGCCAATACCATGGACATTATCCCGTTGCATCTGGTCCAGCATGGGCCACACTCCCAAGATCCATGTCCACGACGATGCATAGCAGTAGTGGAATGCATGGTTCAATGGGTATGACCTCGAACCACATGGAGTACGAATCAACGTACGAGGAACCGCACAGCCTGCATGGGCCACACTATTAGCTTGCATATATTTGCCGCTTCTTGTTTGATTGTTTAATGTAAGCCTGGGTTTCCCCTCGAACCGTATACTCCTCATTTGAAGCGGGCTGATACTAAACCATGTCGCCACAAACAGTGAGGTCAAAGCCCTGGTTAGGACTTATCGAACAATTACCGAGGATATGTATTGATTTTCAAAAACTCTTTAAAAGCCAAGGCCACCAAGGGAAAAAGGAGCCGGAGCTCGTGGTATACTGTTATGGGTACATGGAAATAATGTACTTTTCCATTTCTCCTGACATTTATTATTCTCCTTTTTTCTTCGATCTTAATGTCTCATGGAACGGGTGTACGTTGATCTTCTTCTCTGTTGAAATCCTTTTTTTCCTATATTTAATGGGCTTTTTGGTACGGGTCTTTTTCTGGGATAGGTCTCTACACGGGTTCGAAATATCTTTTCTGGGCCAGCGGGTTATGGGATTTCATTTATCAGGATTGGGAATTTGTCCGAGAACCTTGCCGGGAACAGGTTCTCGAAGATGCAAGAAACACAAAATGACATGCTTCTTTCTCTCTTTCTCTCTCTTACCCTGGATATATTACGGGATATACGGATTAATGTCAATAGACATATATGCACGAAACTACCGAGACGAAGCAAAAAAAAAAAAAGGATTCTCGTTTCATATACAAGCCAAAAAGAAAGGGGAGCCTTTCCCCCATATCCTGACTTTGCGCACAATTTTTTCGTTGCTGTCCTTGTCATCCTTCTCTTCTTTACCTCTCCTTTCCTGGGATTTCCAGAACGGTCTGGATTTTTTTTTTTTTCCTCTTCCCCCCTTGACGGACGAATGGGCACCGCGCAATCTCCCGGCCCAGCCTGTGCGGCATTCCAAACGAGACCGATCACCCGCCCATGATCCTTACTCCTGGAAGAGAGGAGAAACGCTGTTCAGAACCCGCTCCGGTCGAGAAAAAAAAAAAACCAGCCTTTCTTTTCTAGGGACCCATGCATCATCTCTCTGCTCCTCCCCTCGCGCTTTCATTCGCTTGGGCATCAGCCCCCGGCTCTCGCCTCCTCCTGGAATGCCGTTCCATGCACAGCCGGGCGGTAATCCATGTTCAGATCCTCCGATCGTGCAGAAACCCTAAGACGTCCAAGTTTCACGGTTCGGAGTCTGAATTTTCAAGGACAAGGGGAGGGCGAGGGGAAGGAAAACGCAGAACCATGCAAAAAGTCGTCTTCCAAGAAGAAACAAACTACCTACTGCTTCTCTCCAGCGCAGTAAGTAGAACCGAAAACGAAACGCAAGACTAAGAAAAAAAGGGTGGTTTACACAATGAATTAAAACAGAATAGCCGACCATCCGTACATATCTATATAATCAGATGGAAAAGAGGGACTGTGTCTCCAAATGCAAGCTAATTTTCCCCGTTATAGTTCCATGATCGTTATGAACGCCCGATATAAACATCCAACGTTCATCACCATTCCACGTTTCGTCTGAGGGCACTTCCGGCAACTGTTACAATTACACTGGCAGCGAGAATTTTTTTCCCTTAAGGACTCTGTGGGAATAAGGTTAGAAATATTATTTACGACACCCAAAATAGGATGAACTGACTTGCTGTAGTAAATCCAGAAGAAGTCGGAGTATAGGATCGTCTGGACGATGCCAGCGATAAGGGCGATTGGGTCTAGGCGGCCTTCGGCGAAATAACGGTAAATCCAATTGGGGATGTATAACGCGCGATACAAGCCCAGGGCGAAAATGTAATGCGTCGTGATGGTCTCGGCTTCTCCAGTTCGTTGCAACATGAACAATTGAGGTAAAATCGCAACGGATTCAAGCCAAATGGAAAAGGCCCATAAGATCTAGAGAAATCGTATAAGGACTGGATTCACAGGGTATGACAGTGGGATGATAGAGAGGAAGCGGCCAGGCGTACCTCTGAGAATGTGTATGAGTACGGGAAAAGGATGCCTAGCACGGCACTGGCACCAAGAAGATATTCAACTTTGAAAGTGTCCAGGTTGGGATCTTGAGTTGGTCTGTAGTCGTTAATCATAAGGTAAATCGTATACGCGGAGGACGCAATAAAGAGGATTTTGAAAATAGTGTTATACGCGGAAAGGGTGAACGTCCAGAAAATATCTAACAGTTTTAAGCGCGTTTATTATTAGCCTGGGAAGCTTATAGAACGTGTTGGGGAGCTGTATATGTACCAAGGTATCGAGTAATGTAGACGAGAAAATATAGTGCTTGCGACTTGAACGAGATACCTGAACAGCTCTGTGCCCGTAAATACGAATATTAGCTGGATCATTCAGCGCAGGGGACTGGAATGCGCAGAGGCCATACGCTCGAGGACTTCATCTTTTGTAGTAAGATGAAGATCGAGACCAGGTGTGATAAATCGGCTGGGCGGAACAAAACACCGCATTAGCTTCCGAGTCCCAAAACGGTAAAAACGCAAAGGATAGGCCCACCTGTTATCCGGAAGATATTCATGTTGCCGGTGATATATCAGAAACGGGATAGAAATTGGTTGAAAAAGCAGACTGGAACCGTCGCAAGCTCGAGCAATGTTTTTTCTCCGAGTCGTCGTCGTAATATGGCGAAATTCAAGAACAGTCAATTGGAATTAGCGCAGAATCCGCCATGGAACAAATACAGCGCGGGTGGACCAAGTGCAATTCAGCGCCACTGACGGGAATCTTGCTTTCTTGAGCAGACAGCTGGGCGAATGTTGACACGAAGCCTGAAGAGCAAAGCGGCCGCGTTGTTGTCTTCTTCGGTGGCATCTCCATATAGCTCGCTTATGTAAGACCGAGCTCGACGCCACACTCCACCAGCCACAGTCGCGAGCCCCTGAATTACATATATATTTTGAGGCGAGACCGCAGCTTCACTTTTATAAATTTTCATATGAGCTGAAATTCAGTGAAGATGAAAGTTGAGATCCAAGAAGTGAGATGCGAGTCGAGTCTTTGTTAATAAAATATTAATATTGGTGACGGCTTTGGATAGCTCTTTGAATATGGATTCACCCAGCACAGTGAATAAGTCGACATGCTGGAGTATATATCTCCACCCAGCTTCATTGACTGAGATAACTAGAATGAGAGCATCATCTAGTGCCCTTGACCTTTCTCACAGAAAAAGCGTCTTTGAATTTGCATACCGTATGAGATAGCGAAGCCCCTTTCAGTGCTGCAACCTGCCTTCTTGCTGAAACCAATTCGAGCGGTGGTCTGCAAGCCCAAATATCCTAACCGCCACTCCTCTCTGTACATGTCATGGCTATCCCAAGGACTGAACTTGGTCCTCTGTCTCTTTCCATAACCGCATCTCCCCCCGGTTTCGTCATGCGCGACGCCGTTCCAGCCTCGTCTCGTTCAGCCACCACGCTCACGTCCTCCAAGTCGTTCTCCACAGCATCGTATAGTAGCATAACTGCGTCGCCGCTGCTCAAGCCCAGATCATATTCCGGCGATCATGGCAGCAAGGCCACCACAGCAGTGTTTTTGACCATAGCCGCCGTCCTGGCTTTGACTTTAGTTTGCGCCCTGTTTGTTCTCTGGCGGTGGAATAGGCGCCGAAAATCAAGCGCCGGGCTTGAACCGCCAAAGCATATTGATGGGGTGAAGAGAATATCATGGTTTCGGAATGAATGATCTTTTGGGTGAATGCTTGGATTGCAAAGTGAACAGTACCGTGCCTGATTGGGGTTGAAATTTTGGGGAAGGGATTCATGGCATGGAACATATTTATATCTCCCACCATATTTTTACTGCAGGGTTTCAGTTTTTTCTGGGAATCTGTCATCAATCACTATCATACATTTTTCACGATATAAAGCAACAATAGCAGGTACAGCCTAGAACACCATGCGCACAAGTTCAACAAAAAAAAATCACGTAGCTTCCATGTACTCTTCACATTAAATGCAAAAATCCCAGACTCACGCAACTCCATATGAAATAACCTCGTACAGGTGGTAAAATTACCTTTGAAAGACTAAAACGCCGCACCACCACCAATATCATCGCCCTCCGCCATCCGCTGCAAATGTCCCTCTGCAAGTTCACTTCTCAACGCTCCGGTGGCACTCTCACGGCTCAATTTGTCCCATTCTCTCAACGACGCACGTTTTGATCTCTGCTTTTCAGCAATTTGTTCCAAAAGTCGCTCTTTGTCGGCCTCAAGCTGTGAAATGCGCTTCTCGAAAGCGGGGTCAAGGCCGGAAGGAATAAGTTTACCTCCTGGAACGACACTTGGTAATCCTGAAAGGTGATTCGCGAACCGTTGTGTGCGAGGATATGTGGTAGATGAACTGCTTCCATGTCGAAAGGCCGGGCGGTGTGAATCGTAGCCCCCAGGACTTGGAGAAGGCATCCCACGACCTCCAGGGGTTGAAGTATGATAAGGTGGTCCGTGACTTGGACGACGGATATTCCCACCTCTAGGTGAATCACGCGGACCAAGATCTCTGCTGAAATGGGGGGTTCCTGAGGAGCCTTTGGGACGTGTTGGAGCTGAAAGGAGGGCTGCGTGGCCACCGCGTACTGACAAACCCACTCCTTTTGGAGCGGGAGGAGGAGACGTAGCTTGTGCTCTACCGCCGCTTGGCACTTGGGATATTGTCTTCGGCCCCTGGTCATCATTTGTGGGCGTCTGAACTGATAGTCTGCGCGATGTATCACCGGGGCCCCCAATCGAAATCTCTCTCACGATTGACACTGGCATCAGAGGTGCTCTCTCCGGGGCGGCTTAAGGATGCATTGGCAAAGGTACTTTTTGGTTCCCTGGGTGGGGAGATGGCCCGAGTCGTACCACCTAGGCGCGAAGTTGGCTTGCTCGAATGCAGGGGCGAACGAGGAGGGACTCCGGTAAAAGGTTGCGACCTGCTTTGATACGTAGTAGCATGCGTTGTAGAGCCGCCGTATTCTCGTGCTGGTCGGTCCATGCGAGGCGGCGGGGAGGAGCGACGGGATGCAGATGATGAGCCTGGACCAGAATTTGGACCGGAACGAGGTGGAGGAGACGGTGAACGACGACGCCAGCTTCTCCAGCCATATGATTCCCTTGGAGGTTCTCGTCGATCAGGGCTTCGTGGGCGAATGTGATCCGGTAGTCGTGGGTCCCCAAGTCGGGGTGGCGGCGAACGAGGTCTATCATAACGATTTCTAGGAGGCGAGGCAAAGCGTTCTCTTTTTGGAGATCGTTGCGAATAGCCCACAGGCGACGGTTCGCGCACGCGTTTCAAGCCAGGACTAGCCCCTCGAGAGAACGAAGGTCTACGCGGTGGCAGAGCACCCGGAGGAGACCGAGAGCGTCTCAAAAGTCTTGGAGGACTCCGTCCGTTTTCTCGTCGAGGAGAAAATCTTCTTGGCGGCGGTGGCGATCGAGGCCGGCCAACATATCCAGGTGCTCTATCACTTCCTCTGAAAGGGGGGGTTCTCGAACGGCGTCTGAAGGTGCCAGGCGACCTGCTTCGTGGTCGTGCTCGATCGGACGGTGCCCATGTATCCGCAGTAGGTCTTATTGGGGGCGGTGAACGGTTTCGAACAGGAGAGCGGCCAAATCGAATATCGGGGCGTGGAGAGCGCCGAGGCACGCGGTCTCCAGGGCGGTAGCTTTCACCTCCTCGCCGACCATCATCATACCTAAACCAAAGGACCTGTTAGAGTCCTGCAAATTGTAAAGGTGGCGATAAAAAGTATCTCGCAGCGTGACTGACCTTCGATCATAGCGATCACGATCCATATTGAGCGTGTTTGGTTCCCTGTCGCGTTATGGGAAAAGTGAGGGACTGACAAAAGGCAAGCAACAATGCTGGTTCAGAGAGAGCTGGTTTTGACAGCAAAGTAGAAAGATTAATTAACAAAACCTTCAGAGGCTTGGGAAACAAGTCAGCCTAATCAGCTAACATATTCCCAACAACAGACAGTGCCGGTTGCTGTTGTGTTGAGTGTCACGCTGTGCAGGTCGCATCTGATGCTGGACGCGGCTTTCTGGCGAATTTTGGTTTTCTGGAGCTGCAGAGAGGAACAGCCAGCGCTAAGCCTAGCCGGGAAGAGGTGCATCACGTGAACGTTAGCTAAGCACGGTATCGACGGCGAGATATCGAGAGACCAGGGACGAAGAAGCGAACCGAGAGGCACGGCGCACTGCTGCTGGTGTGGATAGCTGGCAATCTTGCATTCTTACAAAAGCACTTGGTCATGCTACTAACAGAACTCGAATTCGCGCCCTAACACCCGCCTCTTTCCCCAAAATAACATGAGCCCCTGGACACCTTTTTAATAGTACATTGAGACAGTTCCAATATTCGATGACTACCGTTTGGCACGTCTTTCTTCACTTTGCTTCAGTCTCTTGCGGCTCTCACTGGCAATCATATCGCTGAGATCTTCCTGGAAGGACCAGTCGGGATTATTTTGTTGTTGCCTCTCCGTGTTATAGAGGTTTTGTAAATTAGCCTTATTGATTCCATCGTGTGATTGTAAAGCGTCTGGATCAAGAGACACATCCACATCCCCCGGCTTCTTTCGCTTCCGATTTTGCTCTTCTGAACCAAGGAGGGGTATATTGGATTCTGCTGACTTAAGATCATAGACCCGATCACCTCCGAAAAACCCTTGGACTTGGGTTTGTCGTTCAGGTATGACTTGATACGCTGATCTGGCGTGAGGTGTCTCCTCAGTTTCCGTCCCACGGTGATGCTTACGAAGATCAAATTCCCCGGCAATGCTCTCTGCGGTACCGAATTCTGATGGTACAGCGGATACCATGCCACTGGGTGTCTCCAACCCACTTGGGGTTTGCAGACCAGCGCCAACTTCCTCTTCGTCCTCTTCCTCTTCTTCAGACTCCTCCTCCTCTTCTTCGGACTCTTCTTCAACCGGTTGCAACTCCCCCCACAAATCTTTCTCCACTGGTTCTCCTTGTTGCGCATTCTGTTGTGTCTGTAAAACACCAAAAATATCACCACCATATAATGGCCGGTTGTGCTCATCAACAGGAGGCTTGCCATAACCGCCAGGGTGATATCCCCACATTGCACCCGGAGGAGGCGGGGCATTGAGACCAGGAATCTTAAGAGCTGGGTAAGACGGAGGAGGGCCATACCGCTGTTGATTAATGAGCCATGGTGGGGGGGCGCCAGGCGGTATATTGAGAGCCTCTTTCAGTTCATCGCTGAGCTCGCCTGGGCGTAGATGCCGTAGATTAGTTTCATATTCTTTGCCTTCGTAATAAACCTCTCCATATCGAGTTAACTCCGGCTTGGTCTGGAATCTGAAAAATGCTTCGTATAGTTTCTGGTAATCGATATCGAGCTTTCCCATCTTGGGTTGCACTCGTTCACGCTGCTTTTGCTTGAGGGTCTGCTGGTCTTGTTTTTCCAAAACCGCATCGCGCATCTCCGCAATACCAGTTTCTTGAATGAATTTCGGGAGTTGAAAAGGTGATTTCTCTATCCCTCGTTTCGACGACAAGTATTCACGTTTCAAAGACCAGTGGCCGGGAACCGGTACTACATTTCGATATTCTTTGATGTGAACGAGAAGCCTAGGATCCGAAGCCGAAGCATCCGTCCATTCCACAGATTCTGGTTTCTGAACCATTGCTTTAAGCTCTGCCACGGATAACTTATTCATTTCTTTTCGTTTCTTCTTAGATACCTTCGGCGCGGCACTTTCTTCATCCTCGTCCGGAATGTCATCATCTTCGAAATATATTTCCGGCTTATCTGGCTGTTTGGACGATACGTCTTCGACCTCAACGTTTTCAAACTTTCCCATGACATCCCTATACATCTCAAAGAGTGGATCGTTTTCATCATGTTGAGGTGCGAAAGTTGTGGAAGAATAATCTGCATCTCCATCTGTATCGGCGCTCTTTTCTTGTTGCGCAGAATCTTGCTTCGTGCCCGGTTCCGTACGTGGCTCGGTTACCTCTGACTCTGAAGGGGTGACTGTTGCTGAAAGATCTCCATTGCTCTGTGTTTGAGCCTGGCCCATCGCAGCTGATTAGCTTCAGTAAAGATGCATTGCGCATAGGCTTCACATACCTCAGCCTTCTTGGCCTTCTTGCGGGCTCGCCTCAGCTGGTTCTTGGTGGGCTTCGCAGCAGCCGCAGCCATAACGCAGGATTTTAGGACCGACTTTTAGTCACTCGTAGTGTACAATGCAAACTCGAGTTTTCACGTTTGATGTCTATGAAGTGATATAAGTGGAATCAAAGTCCGGCTATAGTCAGGGAACGGAGACGGACGAGTCGTATATCTCAAGATTACAGATGCCGAACCTGTGGCGCGAAGCTTACGAAGTTGAACGGGCAAAATGCGTAATCACGTGATCTACAGCATTCGCGGCCCGTTTTCGAAGAGAATTGAACGATGAGAAGATAAGGGTTACGGTTGTAGAAAAAGAAGCATTATATTCTTCTTGCTTCCGTTTTACAGTCATGTAGAAAGCAGTAATGCAAATCCCATTACCCGAAGTAACCAGCCAAATTGAGCATAATGTACAAGAAAAAGTCGCTCCACATTGCCCCGGTGCCGTAAAATCGATAATCATATAAGAAGAAAAGAGAGAGTAAGAGAAAATCTATTTCTTCTTTTTCGCTTTGGAATCTGGGTGGAGAGGAACGAACTGTTAGTACTACGATCGATCTTCACGACTGTGGAAATATCTCACCTGTAGCAGTACGTTTCTTCTTCGGAGCCCCCTTTCCACGCTTCTTCGCTCTATATTTCAATAATTAGTAAACCCAATCTAAAACACACAAGTAGGCAGTCGGCGCAATGCATACGTCTCGATGGATTCGAGCCGATCTAGCTCCGTCTCGTCCCAAGTTTCCATATCTAACGGGCGGAAGGCATCTTCTAAATCTCTAAACGACACAGTTTTTCGGGGGTAATACGACGCTAGGGCCGGTCCTCGTAGACGTTGCCGCAAGACTTTGTTCCCGAGACGGAGGCCTTGGGGGTTGTAATTCAGGTCAAAAACGCGGCATTGAACCTAGGAAACTGGTCAATTTAGATTCTGGTAAAAGGGTTTGGGAAGAAGCAGTACCTTCAATAGGTTTAACAGCCGCGATCGAGCGATGGACGCCATGCTTGCGGGTTAAGTCTACTGGAGTCGCAGCTCAAAGCGGTTTCCATGCTGCGAATTGATCCCGTCAGAAAAGTGCTGGCCACGTGAGTTTGCAGCGATTGCACACTTGAACTCTATTTTCGGTCTCTTGAAAGCTGATTTCCGATATCTTTTATCAGTTTGAGCCAGACAAAATGAAGCGAAAGTCAGAGGATACAGAGGGAAAGGAGGCACCAAAGCTGGTAAAAGACAAGAAGCGGAAGGTATGCTCTAAACACCCTCATAACAACATTGCACTATTTACTACTGATATCCCCGCATCTAGAAGAAGCATCGACACCACCCAGATAACGCACAAAATGATAACAGGACGCCGCAACTGGAAAGAAAAGTCTGCGCAGATTTAGATAATGGAGCGTCAAGGAAAGACGTGATCAAAACCCGCTTAGATCAGCTCGAACAAATCGCACGGGACATTGCTTCAGACCCGGAGTCGATTAGGAAGCATATCGAGAGCTCTGGCGAGGTGGAGATTATCAATGCAACAGCGGAGCTAGCAAGAGCCTTTGCGCAGTCCGAATTATCTTCAAAGGAATATCCCGATGCGAAACAACAAGCAGTAGCACCGTCATTAGAACCACCGCCAATCAAGGATAAAACTCTTGAAACCGCCGTATTCACCCACCAGGGTGAAATCCCCGCACACGCTCCTCCAGCAATTCATCACAGCTATGATCGCCTCGAAATCCTTGGAGACGCGTACCTCGAGGTCATCGCGACAAGGTTGATTTGGGATCGCTTCCAGTCCTTACCGCCTGGGCGCATATCTCAGATTCGCGAACTTCTCGTCAAAAACGAAACACTCGCTCAGTTTTCCGAGAGGTTCAAATTTGATCAACTCGTGAGAGTCTCCCCTGAGATACGCAGCCAGCCTAAACGCTGGGTAAAAGTCAAAGGGGACGTCTTTGAAGCATACGCCGCCGCCGTAATTCTGTCAGATCCAATCAATGGCTTTAACCTGGTGGAGGATTGGCTAGTGCGTCTTTGGGGTCCAATCCTTGATCGTGTTCAGCCGGAAGACCAGGCGACGCACCATAAAGAGTCTCTGGCTAAGAGGGTAATGGGAAAAGGCGTCAAGCTCCGTTATATAGACGAGAGTCCACCTATAACCCGGAAAGGGGGAATGGCAACTTTTTTCATAGGCGTATACCTGACAGGATGGGGATGGGAAAGTCAACATCTCGGCTCGGGAACCGGACTCAATAAAGTTGCCGCAGGGAATGCGGCTGCGAAACAAGCACTGGAAAATCACCCACTGATCAATCAAATTCATGCCGTTAAAAAGGCTTTCGATCAAAAGGTCAAAGCAGAACGGGAGAGCGCTCTCGGCGACTCGACGTGCGTGCCGCCGTCAAAATAATGACTACGAGCGGGAAATCATGTGCAAGGTTAGGAGGGTTCCTACGTGATGAAATCTATACGTCCGCGGGCCACCGCAATCTGCTAACAGACATGAAAGCGAGTGGCGTAGATTTTTGAACAAGAACAGTATCTAGTGAACTTGATGTAGTTTCAAGAAGAATCGCGATCGTCTCTGTCAGTATTCACCTGCGCTGTGTAATAATAATTACATGATAGATGCCTCAGAACCTTGGCCTTTGCATCTCTCAGACACCACAGTACCTGCCCCCAAACTCACGTCCCATCTCCCATGCCTAAAAGAGTCCGTGGGACAACAAAATGGGGAATGTAACCCGTACAACAAATGCCGTATGGTCCGTGTGAGTCTATCGTGTTCTTAGGTTCGACTTTATGCGGTTGGGGTCACCTAATAACCAATGGCCTGTTTTAGCATCCGGGTCAATTTATGAAGGGGATGGGCTGAAGGGAGACGCCGATAAGCACGGCATAAGCGACTGTAACAGGGCTAATACATCCCAGATAAGTCGCGGAGATGAGAAGGGATAGAGTAAGGAATGATATCGGAAGGATCGCATGCGAAACTTACCGTAACGTAAACTGTGCTAGTTACCGGCGATGGATAGGCGTCGTCGCGTTTATCATCATGGCCGCATTCCTCTTTTCCGTGGTGTTTCTTGATTTTGAAATGCTCGCTTTGAGCGTAGATCACGTAGACATTGGTTCCGTTGATGGCGTTAATCTGGTACCCATGTGCCGGATGGGTATCACAGGGAATATGAACTTCATGGTGTGCCTTGTGGGTTTTGACATCGATAGCCAAAGGAACATACGTTGGCGGGTACTCGACAAAGTTGACAAGATACAAGCTCAAAAAGTGCGGATCGGTGTCGACAAATGTCCATGTTACTTTCAGATCCTCTCCGGCCATGATATGGCTCTTTCCCTCGGGGTGAGTAATCTCAAGGGCCGCAGCAAGCGGAGCAAGAACACAGGCGAGAATTGGGAGGAAACGCATTTTCAAGGATTTGGTTGAAGTAATAACTTCAATTGGTTCGGGTAAAGAAGAGTGTTTGAATGTAGCTTTACTTGATAGAAGTCGAAGTAAAAACGAACAAAGATGTTGGTGTAAGAAAATGTTCGATGATGTATGAGACTGTAAAAGTTGCTGGAGAAAGAAAAGAAAACTGAAAAATCGACGGCGAGGACGCTCTATTTGTAGACGCGGAAGACCCTAACAGAGCGAGAGGACTAGAAAGCGCAAACGCGGGTTCCAGGAAGGTGATCAGGGGAAACTAGCAGGAACCGGCCGAATCTGACTTGTGCGGCGGAAGGGAGCTATACACTTTAGAAAAGAGCATCCCGTCTGTTTGCTTCATCCAGAAAGTAATATGTGGAAATGTAAAACCTAGAAGGAGCTCTCGGCTCAAAAATTGCGGGAGTTGAGACGACTTCTTTCCTGAATCTGAAAGCCTGGGAGCGAATCCACCAGGAAGCTGCATTTTATGCATCCAGATCCAGCAAGACATGTCTGCGGAACACAGCAGGAGCTCCGTTTAACCAAGGAAAGACGGTGCCTTAGCATGGTGGAAGGAATGAATAATGAAATTTCAAGTGCGAGAGACCAAGCCTGGTATCAAATGAGGCACGAAGATTGTTCAGGACCAAGCAGCTGACGGGACTGTTAGCTTCGAAGTCAGCATCGCGGTACGACTTCTGGGTCCAAAAAGTTAAAAACAAAAGGATCAGCTATGGAGTGAATAGCAGATGTGATCTGTGGCAGACACTTGGTTCGAACAGCTCCGTTAGTCGAACACCATAGCAAAGCCTCAAGTTATCAGAAATATGCTAACAGAACTCGCTTCCGCAAACGAGCCTGGAGTAAATTTAGTAGTCGTTTGAAGCGGCGGCTTTTGAACAAAGTCTCTCTTTCGGAAGAGGTGATAACTTGATGCCAAGGTAGAAGTTGCTTACCAAGGCAGGGTTATGCCAAGAGATTGCGGGCGGAGCGGAAGGCGGAAAAAAGTTACCATGTAAACGGAGTCTCGGAGACTGCAGCTTTGGCTCAGTATCAGTTCACTTATTGAAGCGAATGCAGCTCCGGGGTGGCGCACTAGACTAGGGAGGCCTAAACGCTAGTTAGTTAACTAGCGCCAGAGCACGAGTGCTCCTACGATCCGCGACGAGATCAGGGATTCCCGATATCATCGACCATGCTGAAGCACAGACGGGAATGCATTGTACAGCTAGAGTGCCGTCTGGTTGGACACGATTCGAGTAAAAGAACCGTGATTTCATTTGATAGGGATATTCTTCGGGTATCATAACGTTCTCTCAAATATCATCAAATCTCCTTGTCTTCCAACGTTTACACGAGGATGAAACGAGTCACTTTCAGGCCCTTTCGGATCAACACGACTGCTCCTTCTCTAGTAGCAGGGCTTGCTCGACTTCTTCGATGGCGCGTTGGTCGTCGAACAGAAGCTTCTTCAGGCGAGTTCGCCGCTATATTTTTATTCGATCAGATATTTCACCAGTCAAGAAACTAAATTTAACAAATGGTTTCAGCTTACCTTCTCCGAAATATCATTGATCGCTTCTTGCGCTTCCTTTGCCTTTTGTGCAATTAGGTCAGGTTTCGAATGGTCGAACTCGTCGGTTTCACAGGCAGAGTGAGAGATCCCAAGATTTTCGACAAACTGAACGGTAGGGATGATGTGCTTCTTTGAAACTTGGACATATACTCCAGCTAGTTCCCTAGCTACGGCGTAATGACCCTGAAGATTCAGCGCACCGACCAAAATCCTCTACAATGAAGTTCCAATTCCGCATTAGCCTTGACGAATCCACTGCAACTCAGAAAGGGACACGTTGCCCTACCTCTTTCAATTTTTTCTTGGTTCTTTCCATGGCTACCTGGTTTATGGACCGGTCCGCACGAATCTTGAGCATATTGTCAATTGAGCTCACGAATTGTCGAGCATGCTTTTCTTCTACATCCGTTACTAGCAACTCTAGCCCATCGAAGAAAAATACAAGCTTCTGGACATGCTCTTGGAAATCGGTGAGGTTGTAGATACAGTCCCCGAGAATCCCAATCAATTTGTGCTGTACAGGTTTATTAGTGGGCAACTATTGGTTATTGTATGCGCCCTTGAGGACTGTGTACTCACTACAGTAACGTTTTCGCCTCTGAGCTGCCGCAATTTCATATTCGTTTCGTGGAACTTTCGTTCAAGTTCTCTTTGTCTCCCGATTTGATCTTTGAGCTCCTTTTGGCTACGTTCGAGTCTGTTCTGGCTCATCTCCGCATTATCACGCAGGATTTTGAGCATTGCCCATTTCTTCGTTGCTACGAATATAAATTAGCTCGATTTCCCCACTTCTCACCAGCAAACTCTCCTTTCCCTTACTTTTTTGGTCCGTAGGCCGGACGGCTTTCGCATCCTATATCCGTGTTAACCAAGCCGTATATAACAAACCAGACATTTAAAACGAGCAATCACATTGATTTGCTGATCTCTTTTCGCTCTCAGCTCCGTCCTTAGGTGAACCAACTCCTCATTATCATGGACGGCTCTACCGATAACCTTCTGCCAGGTTCTGATTGCGGTCTCTGTAGGGCGCCGCTGAAGAATATTGTCATAGTGGGCATATATATCTCGGCAAACCTGAACAGTTGGGAGTCAGATCACCTTTCGACATGTATGGCTATATGATTGTTGTATTTACCTGGAGGGCTTGTTCCAATATTCCCATCCCTTTTGACATATTCGGGGTTATCGTTTTCGTTGGCGACATTGCCTCAGATTGCTGGGTAGTGAGTTTGTTCAAGAGAGTTCGAATGAGGACATCCGAATTCGTCCCTTGTGGCTGAGAAAAGCCGAACAGCCGATTAAAGTCGACTCCAAAGTCTGGCGGACACTCAGCACCCCTATTTAAGCAATCATTAAGGGCACAAAGGTCCTGATGGATGAATGTTGCTAGGTTAAGTCCATAGTCATTGTCCGGGTTCGCGCTAATCTGTGGTTTTTCACTTTCTGATTTCATCCACTTCTTATAGTAATCTATAATTGCTGCAGAGAATGGAATAATGGAATGGCTCCTTGCGATTTGAGCACCAGTTTCGACTGCCGTTCCTATTAGGTCGTACGCAAGCAGTGTCGCCCCTAGAAACACAGCCAAGTACACCATTTTAGAAGTTCTGGTTGGGAAACGTTAATGTAACGGGCGATGGGATCAAGAACAAACCTTTTGGCGTGGCTTTCAAGCTCTCATTGAGAATCCGGCGGTCAAAATCAGCATTTTCCTCGAGCCTCCTTAATTCCCTTTCTTGGGCAGCCATCTCCTCGTGTTGATATACCCGAGTCGACCGTGTATTGACGATATCGCTTTGGAGCTGCACTGATCGCTCACGATTATCCACTAGAATGCATGTTACTATATGAACCAATCAATTACTGGGTCAGAAAGATGAGATACCTTCAGCCGATGTACAGGCAGTCCGAAGCTGAAGGGCATAATCACGCCATGCAGTGAACTTTGTATTAACATCCTTTGCTATCACAGAGCATTGTTTGGAGCTGCGCTTCAGATTCTCAAGTTGGTCCTGGAGGTCATATACGATCAAGTTGTCATCTTCCAGGTCATCGAGTATGTTTTGTACCTGGGAAGACAAGTATGAGCGAAAAGATGTAAGGATTCAACTATTCGTCTGAACGCTTACAGTCCCTCCCGGTGCGCAAATTCCCTCGCTGATCCTTGCCACCTTGTTCATATTCTTTTGTGCTTCCACAAATGCCAACCTTCCTAGGTTAGAGCACTCTATCAACGCGGTTCGCAAGTTGGTTTGCCTGGTAGAGGTCAATAATAATACCCCTATTAGCGCTTGAGTCGACCCCCGGCTTTGACTTACTTGAGGTCGCCATTATTTGGCAGTTTGAGGATGGCAAGATCAGGAGAAGAGGTCGCAGCAACAAAACATTGTCCTAAGGAACAGAGAGCACGGGGAGCGGCCCCCAGCATTTCGCCCCAGTTGCACTCCTTCTCGAGCAACAACTGGGTCGAAATATTGTCCATAAACCTTTCAACCCCATCACGGGTCATGAAGGACTCAAAAAGTGCATCTCTGAAAACATCTTCGTCGCCCGATTCATCTTCAAATTGGGATTCAATGGGTTTAGCGGTTCTACTCACTTTCAGAGAAGAAGATTCGCGCGGATGGAATGCGTCTTTCCCACCGAGACTATTCATCATGTATAGCATAAAAAGAGTTTATACGTCTGTGTTACGTACCTTGCGTTAGTTGAGATAGTTAACTGTAAGAGATGGCGGCACCAAGCGGGGGATCTTATTAGATATAAACCGTCAAGGCACTTGACACCACCTGAAGAATTCCACTGCAAGGATTCTCAAGCCCTTAGTCGTCAATGCGAGTGTGCGCTGCCCGAGATGCAGAGATATGTGATTTTATTGGTTTTCGATTGGCATTCAGGCTGGAAGCAAGCGGTTGCGTGCGGGGGTAACTACTGCAGAGAAGGCTGTGACAATTTGAAACGCAATGTCCAGAAATAACAGCAAATAAGATACTATTAATAGAAGAAAATTGCCAATAATCAATCAAGGGATTTAAGCGTAGATATATCCGGAATAAAGCCCCTGGCACCAAACGGCATGGTGTTCATTCAACGCCCTCCGAATCCAAAAACCAAGCAACTCGGATGAAAGTGCAACATGGATTTCAATATGGATGTTGCTATGCTAGGGAAAAGGCTTAGAAGCTGCGAAATCTGTTTAGCAGAGCAAGACGAAGAAGTCGAGGGTGCATTTAAGGCGAGCCAGCAGGAATTAAACAGCTCGCTGGAGGCTGGAGTGGCCTCCATCCAAGCTGCTATGGCTAGCATGGATAAGACGAGCTCCACGAAGGAACAGAGCCTGACAGTGCAGAGTCGGCAGATCGTAGAGTCCAGGCGCCAAAAGATACGTATGATCGGAAATGCATTTGAATATGTTTCCAAAGTCGCCGGCGATTTGATGGTCAGATTCATGAAGATACAAAAAAGTGCGATCGATCTTGAAGTTGAAATTTCCGTTTTGCAGCGAGATACGGGTATCACGGTTGTACGGGCAGAGGAGAACAGCAAATATGCCCTGAAGAGGGTCAACGCGAGAGCGAAGGAGCGAAAAACTGCGAAACAAAAACTGGAAGCTCTGGAAGTCAGTATACGAAGCCTTGAAGATCGAAAAGAAAATTTGGACGAAGATAGGAACATCTTAAGAGTGGTGAGTGCGCCTTATGCTTGCTGTCATCAGTAGAGGAAATAACAGAAGCAGGCTCGGGCCCTTGCATGGGGAACTGCCGCCGTTGTCCCTGTTGCCGCTATTCCCGCAGGAATACTGGAAGGCTATGCAGCGTGAGTACTTTGCGTCACCGGATAAAATTGCATACGAGTAAAGACTGAGGATATTTCGATACTAGTAAGCTCCGTGCTGAGAAAGTTAGCATCAAGGACGGCCTTCAAACGAAGAAGGCCGAGATATCACACATGGATGCCGCATTCAAGAGCCTTAAATCTGAAGAAAAGGAAGCGCAGGCTTCATTAGAGGCAGCTAATCACGTATGCGACAACTGTGCAGCCCTTAACTTGGAGGTTTCCAGGTTGAAGGAAACTGTGGGCATGCACATCCAGTCGTATCAGAAGGTCAAAAACGCTGCCACAGAGCTTTCATTGTGGGCAGACGAGTTGAGTGTCGAGGCGAATGGGATTAGTTACCACCAGGTGGCAAGCATGGCAAACGGCTTACAGGATTTGCTACTGGACTTTTCAGCCGAGAAGCAGCAGCAATTGATGTGGATTTGCGAACCGATTGAGTCGTTTCAAAAGTTGAACATGGGCCCTAAATGAAGACCACGCGCCTGTTTTTTGGGCATAGCATCTAGTTAAGGAGCTGGAGGCAGATTCGGCTGAAGCCATGGCTGAAAGTGCGTTTGTCCAGAAGCTCGGAGGGCAGCTCAGGTCAGATTCCCTGGGTAGACAAAGAAGAATGAGATGGCATGGCGTTGAATTGTAGGCCGTCCGAGCTTGCTGCCCGTTTAGGGGTAACTAGCTTACGTTATAAACTCCGCACCAATCATCTCTCCGCCAGCGCTATTTCTTGGCGCCACATCTCCTTCTGGCGAACGCTCGTATAGAGTGCGTCACCTCAAGATGCGAGCGATGCCCATGGCGATGCAGGACACTATTACGCAAATTGTCCGAGGGAGAGCGCGTCAAGTGGAGGATTGGGAATGTCTAGCAGAAAGGGCGTGCTTGTGATTCGCTGGTCTCTGATTCTGGCCATAGGAAGGGCTTCAATTGAAGTGTTTCTCAAAGGGGTTTTCTGCCTTACGATGGCCTCTACGTACATTATACGAGTAGGGAGGGTTGAAGAGGAAGCGGAGAATCAGGCTCCCAGCATAGCTTCGGCGTTATGCTCTTTTTGATCTCCTGAAAAACAGTATATATACCCGGTTTGGCTTCGTCAGCCCATAGGCTCTTATATCAACTCCCATTTTCACGACTAATATTTCCAATTGGCGTTCTTTGGCCGATATTGTTGCTTGTTAAAAGAAATATCAATTTCTTAACGAAGATGGCTACTGAGGATAACATTTATTTCTATGATCCATCGCTCCCAGCTTCGATCCTGTTTACGATCCTTTACTTTTTTCCTGCGGTATTCCTCTTCTACACTGTCATCATCGGTCCCCGGACCGGCAAATACGGACATGCCGGTTACTTCATTCCCCTCTGCATTGGAGCAGCGATGGAGGTCCTTGCGTATGCTATCCGCTGTGCCAGCGTCGAACAGCCCGGCAGCATACCGCTCTACGCGCTATCATCATCGCTTGTCGTTATCGCCCCCGTTTTCATCTGCGCCAGTCTGTACATGCTCATGGGACGGTTGATTCGAGCCGGTATTCCCGAAGCCAAAAACCAACAGCGGATTTTTGGGATTCCGCCGCATTGGTTGCCACGCATATTCGTCACGTCGGATGTTTTCAGCTTTTTGACTCAGGCATCCGGCAGTGGGATTGCATCTGCAGGTAACTGGGAAGGCTCAGAAAAGGAAGCTGGGACAAATGTCTTGATCGGCGGGTTAGCATTGCAATTGGCGACATTCTCCTTGTTTCTTGTCATCGTCCTCGTTTTCCATCAACGTGTCCATTCGTTACGGCGAAGCGTCGACGACAATCTCAAGAAAGTTCTGATTGGGCTGTACATTTCCGGTCTTTTCATTTGGGTACGTATCACTACCCGTAGCATGGCTGCATGGGTTATCGTGCAACTGACAGCAAATCGCCAGCTGCGTTGTGTCTATCGGCTCATTGAATTTGCCTTGGGCATTGATGGGTATCCATTTTCGCACGAGTGGTGCCTGTACGTGCTCGAGGCCTGTCCGATGCTGTTTGCACTTTGCGCATTAGGGTACTATCACCCGGGAAAATGGCTCCCAAAGTCCGAGTTGAGTGCTGGGTTCATCCTTCAGGACCTGGATAAGGAGGCGAACCGCTCGACGCGATAACTTGACTGCGTACCGAACGAGTGAGAATTGCAACTGCTAGTTATCAGTGAATCCTTGATTGTATATATTCAGAGTGCACTTAATAGAGACAATCCAGCATTTTGCCATGCTCGATATCTTTGGTTCCATTCTTCTCAGCAATGCCACAGCCGAGTGGAGCCACCATCACCAGTTCCGTTGCTGCTGTTTGGCTCTTATAGCATGGCGAATCCAATGATGGCTTCGCGTTGAACAAAGCTGAAACCTCGAATACGAGCCGCGACGTCATTTTCAATCCTGAGGCTTGAGCTGGCTTTCTCTCCGTCTGCTTCTCCTTTTTCCCTCTTCCTTTCCGCTTCTCCACCACACACTCTTTGAACGTGCTCATTATTTTCCACTCGTTTGATCTTTTCGAGCTCGCTTTTTCGATTCAAGACGACCCGAGTTCCAACCCCATACCCTCATTATGGCCACTACGCAGTCCAGCTCCGTTGCAGTCCCGTCAGCGACGTCGACGTCCACGCCCATCAACCCGGCATGCGGCGCCACGACCTATGACATTCCCACCAAGGATGCCGCCTGTGCCGTTCCCGGTGTTTCTCACAAAGAGTCCATGGAGAAATGCTGCAACTCCCCCGTTGTGACGTACGGTGAAGATTGCGGAATGTACTGTCTTGCGTCCGGCGGGACGGTCGGCGAACTCGTTCGATGCATCATCGGCGACGGCGTGGCGGACGGACAAGTTTTCTGCAATATGGCATCCAACGCTACCGCGACGGGCAGCGCGACACCAACTGCCACCAATTCTGATCGCGACGACGATGACGACGACAAGAAGCCGACTGGTACCGAAACGTCGCCCGCAGCGACCTCGTCCAACGCTGCCTTTGCCAGCGTCCCACAGCAACCGATTTCAAAGCCAGCGATCGGGGTTCTCTTCACGCTTTTCTTCTCCACCTTTGCCAGCGTCCTTTTTGCATAAAGTGGATAGCGAGACTATGCCGGCCTTGTTGCGATTATGGGAATGGAGCTGTTTCTGCATTTTACCTTGATTACTTCTACCTCGGCCTTTTAATAGCACTCTTTTGGCAGTGTATTTTTTATAACTCAGCCAAATATTAATGGTTCAATTCTATTTCTTTACAGACGCTTTTATTTCGTCAGTACGTAGACTTAGCAGGCGTAGGCATCGAATCGTCATTTTTCCTCTTCTCGTTTCGCAAGGCTGAGAGAGCTACACAACATTGCCTCCGCCTCCGTAGGCCTTGTTAAATGCAAACCATGTCCTTTATCATGAAAATGGACAAAAGCAGCATGCCACTGGGATCCTGATCCTTGTCAAATTGTGTCGTCACTCCCCAACGCCCGTAAAAGCTCCGAATCCTACATGCCAAGATTCGTAGCAATTCATTTCGCGCCCTCCAGCGACTGCCAGCCGGCGAGACATCTACCTGCACAATGAGGTCCTCGATACTTGGGTTATATCGCGCGTCCTCCTTTCAAACATGTCGCGCATTCTCTTCTTCGCGAGCGAATCCCCAGCTTCAATTGGCCTATAATCTCTGGCCCGGGCGGCAGTCCCAACATGCGTCCTCCGAACCCAAGCGAAACCCGATTATTATCATGCATGGGCTCTTCGGCTCCAAGCAAAATAATCGGGCTGTGAGTAAGTAAGGAGAGACTCTCAAAGCCCTTTTGATTTTGCCGTTTGGAAGAAGTGTGAATACTGACCAGGAAAAAAACCTCATCCAGGGCACTCGCAAATACTCTGAACACCGATATTTACACGATCGTGAGACAAAAAGCCCAGCACACATCCGGATTATTCCCACAGCGCACGCAGTTACTCATGAGCTTTCTTTGCGTTATTGCTAGGATCTGCGGAATCATGGCGACTCCCCCCATCATACTGAGCACAGCTATCCTACAATGGCAACCGACGTGGAACAATTCATTCATGAAAACAGGCTGAAAGATCCGGTTCTGATTGGACATTCGATGCAAGTTCACCCGGCTTTCAGATACCCAGGGGCCGTTTGCTAATGCTGCACGAAAGGGGTGCCAAAACCGCCATGGCGGTCGCATTGCGCCATCCGAGCCTCGTCGGCGGAGTGATATCTGTTGAAAACGCCCCCGTGCGCGCGCCACTGAGCAAAGATTTCGCCAAGTATATCAAAGCTATGAAGGAGATCGAAGGTGCAAAAGTGACCAAGCAGAAAGAAGCGGATAGTATTCTGCAGCCATATGAGGAAGTATGTTTCCATGCACAATCTTTTCCCTTACTATGCGATCATTGGACACTCACTGACATTACTTCTTTCTTATTTATACAGTCCGAAGCAATCCGCAGTTTCCTTCTCACAAATCTCGTGCGCTCCAAGGATGACAACACCTATAGATTCCGCATCCCAGTCCAAACCCTAGGCGATAGGCTCGATAACATGGCCGATTTCCCCTTCTCCCCCGAGGGAAACGCAGTCAAGTTCGAGGGCCCGGCACTCTTTGTTCGCGGAACAAGGAGCCATTATGTTAAAGACTCGTCGCTGGATGCTATCAAGTCCTTTTTCCCGGCATTTGAGCTCGTAGATATTGATGCCGGGCATTGGGTGATTGCTGAGAAACCACAAGCGTTCCAGGAAGGTGTGTTGAAGCTTTTAGGAGCCCATTTGCTACACGAGAAGGCATTACTAACGTGCGCAGCGGTTGTCAAATTCTACAAAACATTGTCGTAATCTCGTGCGGTGTTGTCCATTCAGCGAGGTTTAACATGACTGGATAGATTTCTGGGTGCATGGCATATTAGATCCTTGCAGAATTCGATGTAAGTTGTATAGATACCGATTTCTCTAAATTAAGTACCTTAGTTTATAGAAGCATTGAGTGTGGCAATTTACGAACAAAGGCTTTACTCGCCATCATCTGTTCAGATTTCGCGAACACCGGACACCAAGAGAAAAGAAGAACCAGGAAATTTCAGCCTCGTCACGGAATTATTATAAACACTACCTGAACTTTCACAACTTGCCTATATCCGTTGAGAAAAATACATGGTTCGTGCCCAATCTTCATATTCTGATAGGAGACGCAGTAGAATGCCTAAGATGAGACAGCCAAACAAGACAACGACGCCTTTTCATTTAGAGTATAATTCCGTAGTTTAAAACGAGGCCATCGAGAAAGACCAGACCATACAGACAGAGGAAGATTTCATCTCATCAGACCCATCGTTAAAATTAGACGCTCTCCAACACCTGCTCCTTGAATTCCCTCTCGACCTAGATAGTGCAGTCAGAATCAATGCACGATCCGTATGATATTAGATGCATGGGGTATACACACCTTTTGGCCCTTGTCATCAGTGCTGGATTCACCGTGGAGAGCCAAAAGAGCACCGATATCGAATTTGGGTTGTTTCAACAACTTGACCTTGCGGATGTGAACCTAAATGTGAGGGTAAAAATCACCAGTCAGCTCGCGCCCCAAGGAGTGGTTCCGGCCTTGAAGATTCCGACTAACGTTCTGGAGAGGGTAGATGCCCCGGGTGGCCTTCTCGATTTCACGACCAATAACCTCGGGAACAAGCTTCGTAAGCTGGGTGAGGGTGCGTGTAGAGGCCTCACGCTGGATGATCTCAACCATCTTCTTGCGAATGGCACGGATCTGAGAGGAGCGAGCGTAGGTAGTCTTCTTGACCTGGAAGGATCGTCGCTTGGTGAAAGCAATGGCGAAGAGGCGGACAAGGTAGTCATCAGTGGTCTTGACGGTGACGTTGGCCTCAATCAAAGACTGCCACTTGCGGACGAGGGATCGGAGCTTGTCAGATGTGAAGTCCATGCCGTGGAAGTTGGTCAAGCAGTTCTTTCCTTGCACTTCATCGACGCGGAGCTTGATCTTGCGGAACGAGTGGGCTTGGTCGTTCTGCAAATCGGCGAGGGAGACCTCGAAGATACGGCCCTTGAGGGAGTCGTTGGCGTTCTTGAGACCGACGGTTCGGTTCACGATCGTCTTTCCGACACTATAGTAATATTGTCAGTCGTTTTCCTGAAGCCGTGGCATCTGGGTGTAGATTTCGCCATACTCTCGGGTCGCGAAGGTAGAGGGAGCCTATAAGAGTCAGAAAATGATATTCACAAGGATTCAAGACAATTCGCAAATTCACCTTGACCAGGTATTCATCTTTTCTCGAGAAGGGGTCCTGGGCTCTCTTCTTAAGACCCTTCTTGCCCTTCGACAGACGCTTGTTCCTATCGGTAGTCAGCATGATATATTCCCTGCGAGCTGAGGCGGCGGAGCGCTCGTGAATTCGGAATTGCGTACTTTCCAACAGCCATGTTTGCGATTCGGGTCTATCTTGCTGCGAAAGATAGACAAATTATCGCATTCGTTTGGCGTAAATGGAGCAGTCGAGGTGTTGAATCGCCGTTAACGAGGGTTCGATCTCAAAATCAAAATCCCACACAAAATCCCACTAAGCGAGTTGTGTGCGCTAAAACCGAACGAGGCCTAGTCCTGTTTATGTAAGGCATTTTACCTTAGTCAGCCAGTGTAGCTACTCTTGGCATCTCGGAAATCACAAAAAACCTCCCGAAGTAATAGAAACTTGCACAATGCAGATAATATGATATTCTTATAAGTTTTCTCTTGTTGATCGGATTATATGACAGTCTTTCACCCGTCAGCCTTCCAGCCCGAGGATCACCTTCAAATCAGGCGGTGTGACCGCAACTCAAGTCCACCGACTTCCTAGCCAGGGAGCGAATCTAATACGGATGGAAGCTATATCCCACGAATGGATATATCAGCGTTGTAAGATTTCAGCTTACAGGCGTGTTGGAGTATGTGAGCAGCGCAGTAGGAGAAGGTTTATCTACAGTCTAATAACGACCCGTATCAATGCTAGCTAGCCGTTAGCAATGGTGCAACACCGTGACAACGAACGACTTACATCAAGATCATCCCAAGCACGTCCTTGAACGCTGGAAAGTTCGTCCATGCTCATTACATGGCCAGTAGTGACTTGCTGCTGTCAGCACTTCGAATCCAATATACAGGGTCGGAAAACTTTATGTGACATACAATAACCAGAGTGTATCTTTGCATCAATCTCGACGCGGCTATCTTCCGGTA
This sequence comes from Uncinocarpus reesii 1704, assembly GCF_000003515.1. NCBI lineage: Eukaryota > Fungi > Ascomycota > Eurotiomycetes > Onygenales > Onygenaceae > Uncinocarpus > Uncinocarpus reesii. The sequence continues at coordinate 3,163,698 of NW_003052499.1, read as the reverse complement.
TTAATTCATCGGGAATTGGGACTCGTTCAAGAATTGGTATTCCTTGTTCAACGATAGCATCGTGTTTCATGCTGGAGGTATTCGTCAGTAAGATACGACTCAAATTTTCCTTAAAGGATCTCCTTACTTGGACATGCTAAGCATTCTATCGATCTTCGTTATGCCCAGCCAATGCAATACCTATGGCGATTTATTAGATCACTGTGTCACGGATATAAGGATCTGCGGACAAAGCTTACATCCGGCATCAGGGCCTGGAATCGCATATCCTTCGAACCATCAGCATCAAACATCTAAAGCACAAGCAACATTTTGGCTCTCCTACCTTGACTCCAGCAATGTTTTCCGTCCTTTTGAAGTACTCACTAGCACCTAATATCGAAGTTAGAGAAACGCTGGAACATACTATAATAGGGTTCTCACGATCCGAGCCACGTTTTCTGGCATTATACACCAGATATTTGGTGACTTCGCCAAGTGCACGACCCTCCTTGCGGAAGTAAATTACTACGCCGCTCCCTCCTTTCTGCGCTTCTTTGACCGCTTCCTCTACTCCAAAAATCAAGTAAGGACGGCAAGTGCAAATATCTGAACCGAACACATCGCTCCCGTTGCATTCGTCATGGACACGAAGAGCAAGGCGCACGTTGGGATCAGACATTTTTGCGGGATCGCCGAAACAGTAGACGGTCAACCCGCCAATCGGTGGAAGGAAGAGTTTAATGTCTCCTCTGGTGATCAGCTCGGGGTAAGAGCCTCCAGTGACCTCGAAAAGGGCGCGGCGGAGCGTTCCCTCATCTACAAACCGATATCAGCGCAAAGTCGCACAATCGCTGCAGACTCCAACTTCGTTAATTTAGGGTTTGCTAACCTATTCCGAATCTTTCTGCGACGCCGGGCAAATACCAAACTGGCTCCACGGCTATTTTTGTGACGGCTAATTCTCCCATTTCATTTAGGCAGATTTTTCCATCTGGCACCAAGCGCCCTGAACGCACACTTTGTTCCAGCTCCGGTAGTTTCATATGTGCTTTCGTTACCGCGATCGTGGGCCGAATATCGATATTCTCCTTTGTGATAATATCTTTGAAGATCCACGGTGCCAAATGCCCCAGCGGGTCCATAGATACAATCTTCTTCTTATCAGCCCATTGCGGAAATGGTCCAATGTTTGCAGCTGGCTCGGTGTTCGTGAAATCCGGTCTGTGTTCAAGGTCCAAGTGCTTGCTTGCGACCGCCAGCGCATGATATATAGCATACGAACCGCCGTGAGCACCGATTGCTAGAGCTCGAGTCAGCAAACTACAAGAATGTAAAATGAGATCTGTCAAACACACCATTTCGTCTCCGGACAGTGTTTTGATGTCGACTCACGACCACTGGCCCTCGTCGAATGGGTTCTTTGTTACCCCAATCCATCGGTATGGGATCTATACCCGACTGACCGGGGTAGGTTGTCAAGATGATGCGCGACGTGGTAGATTGACTTCGCTTAGTATCTTTTGCGCTCACATCCTCGCTTGAAATGGAGGGTTTCGAGGGTTGAGTCGGCGTAGAGGGGATAGAAGTTGGTTGATTTGAGGTAGCATCCTTAGAATGTGTTACGATTGTTTTAGGATCAGCAACCGCAAGTTTGTCTACACGCGCACTTATTGTATCGACTGCGAGTGAAAGCTTTGAATGATCATGCTGGATGCTTTTGAGAGTGGCTAGGATCTCGTTCAGTGTTGCACTCTGGCTGGTTTGCTCCATGTTTCGAGTGGTAAAATAGTTCACGCCAGATTGTAGGTGTTGAGGAAGTGAGAGGAAGAGGTCTGGTCCGCTGGCAATTTGAGCTCTCAGGTAGTTGAGTTCGAACTACAGCTGGTGGCCAATAAGGACATGCCACAATGTGGAAGAACAACAAGGACTTGTGAAGAAGACAAACGAAGAATGAGAAATAGTGGCAACACAAAGAGATCACCAGACTCCATCTGATGCCGTCCTGACGACAGCTCGAGGTGAGGGCCAGGATGCGGGGAAGGCCTGGCCGCCTAGTTAGCTTGCCGGCGTGCTAGACCCAACCAAAGCTCAGTTGCTTCGAACCTCAAGGGGTTTCTCCTCGAGTTACACGCTCTCATCATCATCTAGATTAATCAAACCCAAGTCAAAATTTATGTAGCTATACATTCTAGCTTCGGATTGCTCATTTCCAAATCATAGCGTCACCGGCTGGCTATGATCCGCTCCCTCACTATGAGCTACCTACTGCTTGAAACCTACTGGCCCACAAAGGCTGTTGAACCTCTCCGCCTGAAGAGCTCGACAGTCTACTGTCTGACAATGACCTAGGATTTCGCCAAAGCGAATCTTTTGCTTTCTAGAAACCGATGTGAACTGGGCTAATGTGAGGTTGTAGACTCAAAGTCCAGTACAACAGTACTCCTAACCATCAATGAGCATGCTTGGGGCTGCAAGTCGTCAGAAAAGGGTTCAAACGGGCCAGTGCCATCCATGCAATATTTTCTGCTTGAAATGATGACGAGCAATAAACCGCTGTTGAACATATTCTGGGTCATCGGCACGGTTCCGCTGCGTCTGGAGATGAGATGCTCATCTGACATAGTTAGTTATTCCCTTGCTTGTAGCTCATTCGACCTAGCTCCTCACATTGTGAGTGTTGTTGTTCTGTAAATCAACATGCCAAGTGCAGTTTTACTCCATGTTTTATAGCGGTGAATTCAAAATTAGGCATTAATTGCCTATGTAAATGAGCAATTGCTTCCTTGTAGCAGCTTCGTTGACCATGTTGTTTGCATTTTGACAGAGAGTTGAACTTTGACTGGGTTCAACTGATGAGTGGCTGGGATTGTTGGGTGGTCATTTACGTTAACTAACTAACGAACGCCGGACTCCTTAGATTAGGTTATCTCCATACCATCTCAGCGCATTTGAGAACAACCGCGCTGTCGTTTCATCGCGACTGTTATTTGAAATCAATATTTCGCATTTCGCGATTCTGAAGCGGGAAAGCGACATATTTCCTTGAATTTTCAGATAGCTAGAAAATGGTACAGTATTGAAACCCATTTTCACAGGCAGGGAAAGGTCCTAACACCCGTTTCTATAGGGAAAACGCAAGAAGTCCAGTCGCAAGCCAGTCGGACCCAAAAAGGTTTGTCCCTCTTAACGAGTTGAGCTACAGCAGCACTCCGTCGTCGATACTAATCCTCCTGCACCAGAGAGAGCCGCTCCCCACAACGTTTTCCTGCCTCTTCTGCAACCACGAGAACTGCATCCTCATCAAACTCAACAAGAAACTGGGCCTGGGGAACTTGACGTGCAAGATATGCGGCCAGCGGTTCCAGACGGGGATCAATTGTAAGTTTCCGCAAAACCCTCAGGGGAAGAACAAAACTGGGTATTTTTTTCTGGATCGCTGAGTTTCGATGATTCTTAGATCTCTCCGCGGCTGTGGACGTATACTCGGATTGGGTCGATGCTTGTGATGCCGTTGCCAAAGAGGGTGGCAAGGACGCAGAGCGAGGAGCACCAGCGGCTGAGTCAAGCAACGCGGCTGAGCGAGACGAAGTACCATTCGTGGATGACGACGAGGACGCATATTAGGGATCTCTTATAACGGGCTATGGAGTCTCGCTTCTTTGCATTAACCGGCGTTTGGGGTTGTCTTATATGGGGAAACATGCATCAATGGCCATGTGTAATTTCGAATAAATTATTTACTTCTTCCGCCTATATCTCGGGCCGTGGCTTTTTGCAACACCCTGCTTTATCTACGCTGCCTAATATATGATGAATGAGAGGGGAAAGGTATGCCTGCCGCTTCGGGGTATAGGCGCAGTTCCGAAGCGAATTAGTGACATAATGGTAAACGTCTTCCTCCTGACATCTCCTGAGTTGAGTGGAACCAGCCCGCAATCGAGAATGTGGCTCGCAAGAATCGGGGAATATGATCGACCCTGAATAGTGAGTATTCAACTAGTGAAGCCCGTAATCGTGGAGTTTCGATTCGATTCCCCTCTCACAGCGTGTAATAGCGGTCCCCAAAATCGCCCAACCCCGGTATGATGTATCTGAGAAGAGAATCAGTACATTCCGTTCCATGTGTAGCTACCCAGAAATATCACAAATACAACACTTACTTATTTTCATCCAATCCTTGGTCAATAAACGCTGTTACAACACGCAACTGAGGAAACTTCCGAGCAAAAGATTCCACTGCGGACGGACTTGCGATGAGGTTGACGAATAGGATCCGATTTTCAGGAACACCTTTTGCTTTCAACACTTCGACCGCCATAGTCGCCGATCCGCCTAGATGGCCGTCAGTGTTGCCCAGAAAGAAAACCAAGATGGTAACTATGCGCACCGGTAGCAAACATCGGGTCGAGGAGGAGGACCCATCGATCAGCAATATCTTGCGGAAGCTTTTCATAGAAGAGCTTGGGCTGGCAGGTCTCCTCGTCCCGCTGGATCAAGATCTTGCCAATGCGCACAGATCTGCAGCAGTCACGCAGGCCTTGCTCCATGGCCTCGCCAGCACGCATGATGGACACGCCGCATATTTTTCCCTGGAACTTTACTCCAAGGTACGTCTGGCCCACGGGTGTTGTGACGCCTTGCTCGACAACGGGCAGATGGTTTAATCCTTCCTCGACCAAAAGTCGGATGATACGATTGGAGTAAAACACAAAGTCCGCGCGCGCAGTGCGTTCATCTCGGATCATACTTCAAGGGAAATCACAGTTAGCTTCAATGCCCATACTGTCAAAGCCTTGGCTCGACTCTGTACGATTGCGGGTTCCTTTGGGCATCACTTACGTCAAGAGAGCAATCAGCTGGGAGGTCTGGGGTAGAACGTGGACATTTTCACAGGAGACCTCTTGAGACACCGTTGCAATTGGCTTCTCGCCGTCAGGTTTGTATAGGGGCCCGACACCCTGGACGGGCGCGGGAATTGCTGTCTGTTCCGTGGAAGCCATAGCAGCGCCCAGCTTGCAAAGCTGTCAATAGACTCGGAACGAAAGAAAGAATCAGATTTGAGGCAGGCTAGGACAAGGATTGTGGAATGCTTGATGCTCAGAACAAAAGAACGAGCTTCGAAGGTGAAAAACCAAAATCGGTTCCTCAGTGACAGCTGGTGGATGCCGCAGAGCAACATATCCACAGCTCTCGGCGTGTGGGGTGCGCACTGGCTGGTCGTCGTGCTTGCACAGAGCGACAGAGAGCCTAATCACCAGACAACAGACAAGCAGCCAGAGGTGGCAATAGAGTTCAACTTGCAGCACTTCATTGCAGATGGCGGCAGCGATGCTGATTCGCTCTGTGATCGCACTGAAGACAAATGGAGTGGCTGTTAAGTCAGTTCACTTTGGTTACAGTGAGAAGCACATGGATGGCTTAAGCAGTAAATTGGAACTCTAGACTCCCACCACCCAGCTCGATCAAAGAGGCAGAAGCATATCTTCCTAATAATAGCCAGATACTTGTTTGGAACTAGACCCAGAGGAGCTTTGGGGCGCTGCTTTGAGCACTCACACTTGGTTATTCTTGTATTCAATTTTCATTTACTTAGTTATCTGTTCTCTATAATACATAACTATCTCAAATCCTCAGTCAGGCGTCATTGCACATCTTTAGAACTATGTATTCCCAGTCCTGCAGAGGAGGGAACCATTCTTTGTGACTGCGGGGACCCTTCCAATTCAAGCAAAGGCCTTTCTGGATACCCTGCTCGCCACGTGACTCGCCGCGCCCTAAATCGCCGATCTCGACTAGGGCTATGTATTAGCACCTTGGCAGTCGCGATCTTCGAAATGCTTCACGTTTCATCCGAGTGGGAAATGTAGATGCACAAAAGCTCAAGGAAAAGCTGGTTATTCCCGAGATATTGACTACTTAAATCCACCCAGGGCCCCCTTTGACGAGCTTGAAAATGGGGACAGGATTTTTGCCTCATTGCACGGAGATGCAGACCTGGCGAAGACCTGTTTGATGGATCTGCAGCTGCTCTTGTTCCCCTTTTGCGCGACCCATTATCCCCTAATATCATGATGGGGAGAACAGTCACAAAACAGTCCCACCCAAGCCAGGGAAAACTATTCCTCAGAAACGGCGACTTGAGCCGGACTGTCTTCCTGTTGTTATGCCAGCTTGCACAACTGAATCTAGATCTATCCTCGTTCAGCTTCCTACCGAAATACTTTACCGTACTCTTGACTTCTTGGACTTGGAAGATGTTTTTCTTTGGGGTCTTAGCTGTCGGAGGCTATGGACCCTCGTGAGACCGATAATCGAAAACATTTTGCGAGCTAATTAGATGAGCAGCACATTCAAGGCCCGTTTATCAAGATACTAGGGAATGGCGAAGTTATCCTTTATAAGACTTGCTGGTCGACATCCGATTGTTCATTGATCGAGGGAGCGGAGATGCATCGAGGGGTTTGGGCTGGCCACGCACTCGATATAGTCCCCGCGACCCACTTGAGCGGTGATACTTCATGGAAAGATATTAGTGACGAGATTGCACAAGAGATCTCAGAAATTTGGAGAGAGGTCTATGGGGAAAACTGGAAAACCGTTCTGGTCACGCAATGGCACCGCAGATAACCTATTTTCAGCCACCTCTTTGATTTTGGGATGCTGTATCTCTAAGAAGACGCGGTTCAGCATTCAGCTACAGCAAAAAATATGAGTATCAATCCATATAGCTGCTGCAGAGAGGCGAAGCCTATTGAAAAAGTGATGATGATGGCCATGTCACTAGGCAGCCGCGCAAGCAGTGGAAACTCTGGACACAGCAGTCCCAACAATGGGTACAGCTCCAGGTATCAGATCAATGAGACTTGGGAGGAGTAGCTGGCCAAAAGTACTATGTCTCTGAATCCATGTGTGAGGAGCAAGACAATTCCAGAGTACTTGGTTGCATGGAGGCCTACATGGTAACCATGGAGCAGAGCAATTTGATTCCAGGCTGTGGAATAACAGCTCTCAGGAAATGCCACATCCTAGGTTAAGAAACATGTCCTTCAAGGCTGGTTCGAATCTTATATAACTAGTAGGTGCAATCTCATCAAATAGAAGTAAGAATGTCAAAATTTTTCAAAAAATTCACTTATATTTTGCAGCTACTACAGCAGCACCACAATGGTCTACAAAGGATATTCAACCACCGGCTGCTACCAGTAACACTACTCTATAAATTGAGTACCAGAGAGAAAATGCCCCAAGCGTAACTGTGCTTTTAACGGCGTTTACATCAGCGTACCAGTTTTAACAACCAATTATTAGTTAGTTAACGGGGCCGGCCGCTCACGGGCTGGGATATGCGGCGTCTCCGAAATGCGTGAGCCTCAGGAGAGACGGGACTGAGTCGGTAGGAGGAAAAGCAGCGCATGCTCTCTAGGCACTAATCCGGAATCGACGAGTCCGAGTGTACGGGAAACTAACTACCCAGGTTAAGGCTGAGCCAGCCTGGGTCACAATCATGTACATATTGGAAAACAATCTCATCTCTTGATCTGCTGAGAGTGGATGAGCCTTCACAAGCAACAAGGGTTGGAACCTAGTTAGTCAGATAAAACATGGGCTCTTCAGCGCGTCGTGCTTGAGCCATCAACACAGCTTCACTTAATCTTCAAATCACCTGTGTGTTTAATGATCGTACCTTTTGGCCTGCTTTTTACACGCTCATAGGTGTTAATCTCCTTTTCCTCAGACCGTGCTGGGTTTTGCTTTAATTTCTCACCCGATTTCAAGGCCTCCATGGTGATCTTCCGAGTCAGTGAACCCCTCAAACCATCTGGTCATGAAGCCTGTCCTAATCATAATCACCGTCGCAGTGAGAACTCGTTTGGATACTCAGCGCCTCTTTCCTCCCCCAATGGTCACCTAGGGCCGACGCTCCGAATTCGCGTCGTGCCTCCCTTCCCGCGTTTGGGCCATCGCGACCCAGTTAGAAGCGCCCTACTTAATTCTCCCAACGTATCGCTTTCAGCCCGAACACAGTAGATCGCAAGTCAATCGTTTCTATGGAGTTTCCATCGAGCCGGAAACTGAAGACGTACGGACGCGCATCGCGGAACATTGCATATAGTCCGTTGCAAAGGCCTGCTCCGGAGCGCCATGATCGTGTTACATCGCCTGCCGTGAAAGATGCCGGGGCTGCTGGGAAGAGTAGAAATATCAATGGGATAGACGTGAAGACACCGCGCCGTTTGTTTCAGTCGGAGAAAGCGGAATCGGGGACCGTGTCGCTCGGGGCTCACACACCAGTCCGAAAAACTGACAACGATATCTACGACATTCCTGATGATGAAACGCACAATATCGGAAGTGAGCGAAAGCGAAGAAAGCTAGAGACGCCCAAATCCCGGCTGAAATCTCAGCCCATCGACCATATGGATTTGGTGACGCGACCACGACCGCCTCAATTACAAAGCGCCAAGGTACAGGAAGCACGAAAGAGCTCTCTGAAAACCGGGGCTCAAGGCGATGCAAAGAGGAATCCTCCCGTAGAAGTTGTCATTCGGACTCCCCCTTCGGCTAAAACGATACGGACCACCCAGTTTAATCGTGATCGGACGGAACAGATGAATGCAAACCCCCCTCGGAGCGAGTCGCGTAAACGGTCGATACCTACACGACCGAATAGACCTTCCCAGCGCGACTTGAACTCAATATCCCGTTCTGCCTCAAGCCATGGGCAACAACCCCCGAAGCCACTCCTCTCCCGAACTCCGTCCCAGAAACTCAAAGAAATGACTGAACATCTGACAACTGAGTCCTACTTCAGCCTTCCCCTTAAGCGCTCCCTATTTAGCGAAGAGCGCTCAACCGCGGGAACCCCAGCTACTCCGTCCCGTATGCGGTTGATAGATGCATTAAATACTCGTGATACGGAGGAATCAGACGGCTCGAGTGATTCAGACGCCATTCTTAGATCAGACCAATTCCGTTGCTCACGAACTAATTCGCGGGCTTCCTCAAACGAACCACTCACAGGCGCTCGACCAGCAGATACTTACGTCAATCCTCGTCGGCGGAAATTGGAAACCTCGAGCGAGTTACAGCAAAATAGCTCGAGAGTGACATATGCGCGTCAAAGATCATTTCTTACCCAAAACGATATGGATGCGGGTATGACGGGTTTGAATGGTATGGCATCCAAGCCCGAATCGCAAGGCGACCCCCTATTGTTCGATTTGGGTACTAGTCTATTGCCGCCGAAGATCGTTCCAAATTTACATGACGACGACGATAATGAGGCTGGCAATGGCTCTGTTAGGAGTATTTATGAGCTTCGACGTGCTGGGGGTAATGCCAGGTATCAGGCTGTGATTGAATCCATTTTCGAAGACCTAGAGGATCAATCGGCATCTACATCGAGGAAACGCAGCGGCTTCGTTCAGTTGTGTTCGAAGCTCTCGGACCCTGATTTTGCACGCCGTTTTATCAGCAATTCCCTCGAGAAAAGACTTTCTCTGTGCACCGTGCGCGGATCCGATATCATTTGCAAATATCTAGTTGTATGCATTTATGGGTTGCTCCTTGCGTCTGCATCTACTTCTCCAGTAGCTCTGCGGACTTGTTTCGCGGAAATACTGGATAGCGCTCCATCACTTCTCATTGAAGCTCGCGATATCATGGAACTATGCAAACTTCGCAGTTCTAACATGTCAAGGGCAGGCCAGTCCAGCCTACGAGACCTTTCCGTTCAGCTCCGCGAAAGCAAGCTATGGCCGGAATTAGTGCCAGGCAAGATTTCACCGCAGAACGTGGCGCTGCGCTCATTGGAGTTGGCGGTGCGCAAAGTTCGAGAGGCCGGTGACCGGACGGCGAGAATCTCCAATTCTATTCTCGAGCAAGTCGTGGAACTCGTGTTGCAACATTCTTTGGAGGGCGCCCAGGGCGACCTGTTTGTCCTTGAGATGACATTCTCCATCCTAGAATCATACACTGTTGGGCTTCCCTCACTAGATGGCGAGCAAGAGAAGATGTTGAAGCGCCTTTCAGAAATAGGCCTACTTTTATCACAACTGGTAGAAAGATCTGATGCCGGGAGCCGGCAGATCCAGATACTTCAAATCCGCCTTATCCTGAACATCACCAACAACAACCCAATCTTATGCGACGACTTTGCGACGCCGGATTTAATTGGTGCGCTTGCACGGCTTGTCTTATCCAACTATGGGACCGTCGCCGAAGATTTGGCTGGTGACAAGAAAGAATCGCTGTTGGATACGGTGATTCTTGCCCTTGGCACATTGATCAATTTGACTGAATGGAGCGGCAGATCACGGGGGCTATTTTTGCAGATGACGCATGGCTCTACAGTCTTGGTTGACAAGCTTATGGAGCTATTTGCTGGTGGACTGAAGACTGCCTCAGAGGTAAGCGGTGCAAGCTTCAGCTGGATTCCAACCCGCCATTCTGACAAAATTCACTCACTAGGCTGATTCCGTCGCCCAAACACACTCCAACGTCGCTTTTGGGTATCTATCTGTTCTGCTCAGCACGCTATGCCTTGCCGATGAAGTCCGGGCTCAGGTACGTGGACATCTGCGTGGGAACAATCTCGGCAGGCTGCTTGTCGTTGTGGAGGAATTTCTTCACTACTACCGAAAGGTCGAGGAGGAACTGAAGGATCCTGTCTTGGAAGAGGACGCCATGTCTGGATTCACAACTCGGCTACAGGGAATCGTTGACCGGATTCGTGAAGCGGAGGGGATGAGGCGATGAAAGCTGGTCATGACGCTCTTTCAAGAGAACTATGCATAGATGAGAATCATTTATTACTATTGTATCCACGAGCCTTCCAGCGTAGCAAGGATCAGAAATGTGACTGATAATGATACTCTGAGGACATGGTTGCCCGTTCCCTCAAGAGGCCAGCCGCAAGTCGCTTTGTTAACTCCGGCCCCTCGATGTAACTCCGCTGTTCTCGAATGGTCCCGGCAGCGCGATCACGGTGTCACGATGGCCACTGGCATCTCCCGGAGCCCCCCATGTGCGCTCTTCCATTGGCGCCCGCAGTCCCAACGGCAGCCTCCGACGGGCTGGAACGCAGCGTTGTCTCGCGCGGTGTTCGAGACGCGGCAGATCTGCCAACGGGGCGGAATCGAGCGATGCCAAGCCCGGGGGTCCAGACTCCACGCCGCCCGCGCTCTTCACGTGGGAGTTTGCCTTCTTTGTGTGGCCTAGTGCGGTGGGGGTCCAGCGCCGCTTATTCATCGGGCGCCTGATTGGCCTGCGGGGGCGATCGTAAGCCTTCCCACTTCTGGCGCGTCGGAAGTTGCTTTTTGCGCCTCTTTTTTCGCCCCCTCAATGTTCTGGAATTTCTTTGAGCGAAACCGCTTGCTGGGGTGTTTCTTGGAAGCTTGTTGCGCAGTGATCGACGAGCAGGAATTGGAGTCACTCCTCGTTAACGACCGACCCCAACGTCAGCTGCTGTCACCGTAGGATATAATAATAATCACAATGCCGTCGTGGACTTATTAGCCAATTTCTCGAAACGCTGGCAAACTCGTATATGCTAGCGGTTGATCCGGCCTTCAGCAAATTGCAGACAGTCTGTTTGGGTGTGATAAACCTTATTGTTTTCGGGGATCAAGCCTGTTGCCGTTCCTACATATTTTCAACTGTTGTCCCGAGATTCTCGAGTTCACCGCTTCCTCTTTGCGTCCTTTTTTCCCCCCTTATTCTCCCTTCGGACCAACGGTTGGTGCTGGAGTGTAACCCAGTTGCTTTCTTTGACGTGTTTGGCACTGTACGGTGCGTCAATTGGTGGCTTGAAGAGGTCGCTCCGTTGTCCAGAAGGGCCCTTTCGATTCGCTTCGAGCTTTCCCCGTGGAAGCATTCTGCTCATTAACAACACTTGACGAACTTCACATCCCCCCAACGTCTTCTCTTCTTTTTATTTTCTTCGCTCTGCTACCCGTCGACGTCCCTTCAAGCTTTGCGTTTTTCTCTTCTTCAGATACCCGCCAAAGCTTTTCCATTCAGTCGTTTCAGCTCTTGGTTCTCTCATATCACTTCACTCTCAATAAAATGGCGCCAGTCAGACAGAGAAAGGTTGCCATTGTAGGAAGCCGTGCTGTGGGTATGTTTATAACCGCCTCCACCATCTGGGGCTCACGCATAGTCCCGCCATTTGATGAACTCGAGATGCTGACGTTGACATCTCTGCAGGCAAATCCTCCCTCACAGTTCGTTTCGTGGAAGGGACCTTTGTCGAAAACTATTATCCCACCATAGAGAATACCTTCAATCGACTTATCACTTACAAAGGTCAAGATTACTCTACCGATATCGTCGATACAGCTGGCCAGGACGAATATAGTCTTTTAAACTCAAAGCACTTCATTGGGATCCATGGCTACATGATCGTCTATTCGGTTGCATCTAGACAGTCTTTTGAGATGGTTAGAGTCATCCGCGACAAGATTCTAAATCATCTGGTGAGATATACCTTCATCCAACAATCTCTTTTGTTTTTGTTTGTGATCCAATGCTCCATAGAAGAACTCTGCTAATTGGGTTGTTTGATTTCAGGGTGCTGATTGGGTTCCTCTTGTCTTGGTCGGAAACAAATGTGACTTGCAGCCAGAGATGCGCCAAGTCAGTGTTGAAGAAGGGAAGAAGGCCGCAGAAGAGTTCAATTGTGCTTGGACTGAAGCCAGTGCACGCAATGATTTGAACGTCGCAAGCTCATTTGAGTTGATCATTGCTGAGATTGAAAAATCTCAGAACCCCAACCAGCCAACCGGCGGCAACAAGTGTGTTCTCATGTAAAGCAGCAGCTTCAAGAAAAGGATGGGGCGATGTTCCGCGCGGCACGCAGGAAGGCGTTACCTCCCGAAGAAAAAGCCTCACAACTGTGCGTGATGATGCGTAACTCGGCATATTTGTGCGCTTTGCAATCCTACACAACAAACTGCGGCAAGTATGGGCATCAGCATGGTTCGCGGCCGGTGCCATTCACCCAACCCTTGGAGCTTGTGGCTTGACTCTCTTCTCTTCCCTTATGTTTCTTCCTCCACCTTTTTTTCCCCTTTCGGGCGGCTTTTTATGATTCTTTAATGATAGCATGCTTCTACCTTCCTGGCACTTGGGCAACATGATAGACCAGCGTTAGAGCGGCACAGGGCTGTGTGGCATGGGTTTTCTTTTGACTCTGCATATTCTGCTTTTGTATTTTTTCAGATGAGCCTTTCCTACTAATCAGGGGTTGGGGTGATGAGGATGGTCATTCTGTTATTTGGGGATGTTTTGATGACGTGCAATGAATTAGCCAGCATACATACATTAATTATTAATAATGCTATTATCTTTGTTTCTTTCTTTGCTGATGATGGGCTGTCAAGTCCCAAGCTGCATATGCAGCCTGTTGACAACAGGGGCGTTTGCATTAACCACACGCACTGATAAACAATTGCAACGCCCAATCTGCCCTCACCCCCTCTAGTTTGCATCCAAGACAAACATGTTTGCATTGGAGAAATCGTTACTCCTCCACAGTCGAGGAGCACCCTGGATGCTATCGCTCAAGCAGAACATCTTCCTTCTTCTCCGCGTGGCTCGGGTACTCGTTCACTCCACATCCATCTAGTTTGGGTTCATTTCTCCAAGCCACCATGCTTGATATCGCAGATCTAGTCGCCGACCGCGGCGGTAATCCGAAGAGAGTCAAGGAGAGTCAACGCCGACGATTTGCTTCAGAGGATCTGGTCGATGAGGTGATTGGTTTATACGAAGATGCTCGTCGCAGTATGTTCTCAAATAGCGGTCCAATATGTTGTCTTTTCCTCCGTCTAATACGTGACGATAGCACGTTACGATGCTTCACAAATCGGCTCAAAAATCAACATCCTCCAAAAGGAGATTGGAATGAAGAAAAAGGTTCGTGCACTGCGAGTGAATATGCCACAGTCTCTATGACTGAGTTCATGTCAATCGAAAGCTAACGGGGTGTTCTTTAGAACAAAGAAGATGCCTCCGAGCTATTAGCGCAAAAGTTGAAGTTGGAGCAGGACAAGAAGGCGCAGGAGGATTTGGCCCTTGAGAAAGAGAAGCTCAGGGATCGAAAGTTGAAAACAATTGGCAACTACGTTCACGATTCGGTTCCAATTAGCAACAATGAGGTTAGTAGCGTCATGCAAGCGCTCTGTTTCTGTTGAGTTGAAAAGGCTGACCGGGATCAAATAGGACGATAATGCTATTATCAAAACATGGGCACCAGAAGGAACAAAGGTCGAAAAGCGGGATTGTTTGTCACATCATGAAGTTCTTACTCGACTAGATGGCTACGACCCGGAGCGAGGTGTCAAAATCGTTGGTCACCGGGGATTCTGTCTGACAGGCTACGGTCTTTTCCTCAATCTTGCTCTCGTCAACTACGGCCTAGAGTTTTTATTTCAGAAGGGATACAAACCGAACCAGCCGCCGTTCTTTATGCTTCGGGAATATATGGCGAAAACGGCACAGCTGGAGCAGTTCGATGAAGAGCTCTATAAAGTCACGGAAAGTGAGGATAAAAGCACAGATAAGTACCTGATCGCCACTTCAGAGCAACCGTTGTCTGCTTTGCACGATGGAGAATGGCTACAGGATAAGGACCTTCCTATTAAGTATGGTTTTCTTGCATTTCCGCACTCTCCAACTTGCTTGGCTGGTTATAGATCCGGTTTTCTATTATAGTTGCTTACCAAGTTATAGATATGCTGGGTACAGTACGTGCTTCCGAAAGGAGGCTGGCTCTCACGGAAAAGATGCCTGGGGCATTTTTCGTGTTCATCAATTCGAAAAGGTAAGTATATCAATCGAAATCGTATAATATAAATACCAACTTTAACTTTGCTTAATAGATAGAGCAATTTGTTTTAACGAAACCCGAAGACTCTTGGAAAGCATTCGACGATATGATTGCAACCTCAGAAGAATTCTACCAATCTCTTGGTCTCCCTTATCAGATCATCTCAATCGTTTCTGGCGCTTTAAACAATGCAGCATCCAAAAAGTGGGATTTAGAAGCCTGGTTTCCGTTCCAGGGCGAATATAAGGAACTTGTATCCTGTTCAAATTGCACTGACTACCAATCACGAGAATTGGATATTCGCTACGGCCCGAAAAAGACTACGGACACTAAAAAGGCATATGTTCACGCCCTCAATGCTACACTGTGTGCCACAGAAAGAGCGTTGTGCTGTGTCCTTGAGAACTACCAACAGGAAGATGTAAGCAAAATGAACTAGTCGAAGCTTCCATAGGCTGACGGTCTTGAAACCACAGGGAATTATCGTGCCAGAAGTCCTTCGCAAGTACATTCCCGGCCAACCCGAATTTCTCCCGTACACGAAGGAACTTCCTAAAGATACCACCTCCCAAAAGGCCAAATCCAAGGTCAAACCTAAAGCCGACAAGCAAGAGGTGGTAAAGACCATGGAAAACCTCAAGGTTTGAATTGAGAACCACGTTGACTTTAAGATTCTTTTTAAATTCTCCCGTTCTACTTTGAAAACAGTATCTCAGCCCCCCCAATTCCTGGATCTTTCTTTCTATGATATACCAGGAGTTATTTGCGGAAGTAGATCCATATATAAGAGTGTAGTACTGTAGAATTGCCGTAGATTCCATAAAAAACGGATATCCATCTTGAGGACTGACTCATAATATCATTTTCCGTGGTGCGTGTGTGCAAGGCCAAATGATGCAATTATCTAGTCTCCGAAAAGCTACGGGCCCAACACCAGTCAAATCACTCATTGTTCTGCAGGATCAAAAATAACTGCAGAGTCATAGCCCATGCATATGCGCCATAACCCACTGTTATAAATCTTCTTCTTACTTGTTCTTCTCTCTCTTTTCCTCCTCCCATGTACCCTTATCGTCGTGAGAGCGGCAGCATGGCGACCGCCGCAAGAGACATCTCCAACCCCAACGACCTTGCCCGTCAAGTCTCCCGCAGCATGAGCTTTTCCACACCCTCCAACGCTCCCCTTCAGTCTCCACCGTCGAGCTTCGGAGCTAGTGGCACGACGTTTGCTAGCCGTGTCCCAGCGCCGTTTCCATTGAAACAATTGAAGCCCTTTGCGACGCAGGACATCAAAATCTTGTTGTTGGAGAATGTAAACCAGACGGGCAGGGATATCCTCAAGGAGCAGGGGTATCAGGTGGAGTTCTACAAGTCTTCCTTGCCGGAAGATGAATTGATTGAGAAGATCAGGTTCGTGCTCTGGGGGAGAGATTTTTTGGGGCTATTAAGCATTCCTTTTACCTCCATGATTTTCGTGATGGAGAAGATTTTTTTTTCTCTCTTGCTTTGGAACTTGGATAACTAGAGCTGACTCACTCCTGTCAACTTCTATAGAGAGGTGCATGTTATTGGCATACGATCCAAGACAAAGCTCACTGCCAGGGTGCTCCGAGAGGCAAAGAATCTCATCGTCATTGGATGCTTCTGTATCGGCACGAACCAAGTCGACCTCCAATACGCCGCTGACCATGGCATTGCCGTGTTCAATTCCCCTTTCAGCAACTCACGTAGTGTCGCGGAATTGGTGATTGCGGAGATTATTTCCCTCGCTCGCCAGCTATGTGACCGCTCCATGGAACTTCACAATGGAATGTGGCAAAAAGTGAGCAATAGATGTTGGGAGGTTCGAGGGAAGACGCTTGGTTAGTAAATGATGCCTACGCTGCTGTATCTCAAAAATTTATTCTAATGCTCGTACGCTTCAGGTATAATTGGATATGGCCACATTGGATCTCAGCTATCAGTCCTCGCCGAAGCGATGGGTATGTCAGTCATTTATTACGACGTCGTCAATCTCATGGCCATGGGAACTGCTCGTCAAGTCGCAACACTGGAAGATCTTCTCAAAGGCGCAGATTTCGTCACCTTGCACGTCCCTGAGCTCCCTGAAACCAAGAACATGATCAGCACGGCTCAATTCGAGCACATGAAAGATGGGAGCTATCTCATCAACGCTAGTCGTGGCAGCGTCGTGGATATTCCCGCCCTTATCCAAGCAATGCGTTCTGGTAAGGTTGCTGGTGCGGCCCTTGATGTGTATCCTAGTGAACCAGCTGGCAACGGAGATTACTTCAATAAGCAGCTGAATAACTGGGCGGAGGACCTAAGATCATTGAAGAACCTTATACTTACCCCACATATTGGTGGAAGCACTGAAGAAGCCCAAAGTGCCATCGGCATCGAAGTCGGGCATGCCTTGGTACGCTATGTGAATGAAGGGACAACTTTGGGCGCTGTCAACTTGCCAGAGGTCGCTCTGCGCTCGTTGACTATGGACGAACCAAACCATGCTCGAGTAAGCTGCACTTCGAACAAAATCATTGCTTGAGCGTTATGCTTATACCCAATTCTAGGTCATTTTCATCCATCGCAACGTACCCGGCGTTTTGAGAAAAGGTAATCTTGTCCCCATATTGGCAGAAAATGTGGCCATTGCTAATCCAAATTACTAGTCAACGAGATCCTCGGAAACCACAACGTTGACAAACAGATGACCGATAGTCGCGGCGATGTATGTACTATTGACTACGTACATTACTTTTTGGAATGTTAATGAAACTAACCACGATGTTGATTAAGGTCGCCTACCTAATGGCTGATATTAGCGACGTCGATTCATCAGAGATCAAAGATCTATACGAACAATTAGAGACCTTATCCTGTACGTGATATAGGCTGCCTTATTACTGCTGTTTTCTCGCGATCAAAGTCACTAACATTATTGCCCATTAGCTCGAATATTGACGCGTGTCTTATTTTAACGATTATGCCGGAGGAAAAATAGCTACCTTTTCAACAGGTACACACATGGACGGTCAGGTTAAAAAATATTTGCTTATTGGCGTTCTTTCAACACTACTGGGATAGAGACGCGGTCAGGTATAATGACTCTATGGATATGCACTTTTAACTCACATATATGGCTTCGAAAGCGGTTTCTTTCGTTAATGAACTTGATTGTCTTTCTTACATGCAACTAAAATACATGGTCGAACATGGTCGGCTGCTACTTATGGCCGCACGACGTAGAAAAGTCAATCGCCAAACTAGGGCCACATCCGTTCCTATGAGTGCTCGAGAAACATTTTAGACAAATCATAACCCTTGGAATCTTTGGATATCTCTATGCGCCACCTAAATGCAAGACAAGTCATGGTCATATCCAGCCTTAGCTCTCCAACGCGAAAATGCATCAAACGAAATATAAAACAAGGCGGAAAAGGAAACAAAAAGGCGCGTAAATGGAACGGAAATCGATTCTATAAAGATTTAGCGTCTGTAAATGTTATGCGTATCGCTGTCTCCCGTGCGGCTCCGGGGCCTATCGGGGCTCCTGCTTCGGCTAGGGCGATAAAACCGATCTCCACGAGAGTCTGGACGTGGCCGGCTATCGAGGTTGTCTCTTCGCGGGATAGCGTTAGAATCTTCGCCATACTTGGGGACGTAGGAGTCGCAACCGCGCGGATCTCGACGCTCAGCACCACGCCAGGCCGCGGTATTCGATCTCCCCTGAGGTAGTTGACCCTGTGGTCTCCCAGCATCACGTGCTCGGGAGGGTAGCTCGTCTGACGCTTGTCTCTTATGGCCACGGGTTGAATCTGGAAATGCTCCTCGAGGGACACCATTGCGTGCAGCACTTGGTATTCTGCTACTTGGCTTTGTGTCAAGTGGAGCCCTTACCCCTGAACCGGAGGTCCATTCACCGTTGGCACCCATTCCCACGGAGCCACCTGCAGGAGCTGGTGGCATGGCCTTTTGCCCACGAAACTTCCTTCTATCAAGTTCATGTGAATCTTCGAATTGAGGTAAGTCGCCAGGGCGGGCAGGATGAGGTGGGTTAAGAAAATAAGGGTGTTTTAGTGCATCGAACGCATTGATTCGCTTGCGCCAGTCAAGTTTTAGGAGTTCAGAGAGCAATGATATCACCCCGGGCCCTTGCCTATTCAAAATTAATACGGGGAACAAAAAATCACTTACGGTGGATACTCACTCTCTGAAAACGGTCGAGAGATTGCCTTGTTTAGAACCCCAGCTCTTCACGCCATTGCAGCCGGGGAGAGCGCTCCAGCCTGGCATATTTTCCTCTGTGGGGGAGCCGACCAGGCTGAATATTAACTGTGCTTGATTCAAATCACTGCTTCCGGCAAGAATAGGCTTTCCTTTAAACATCTCACCGAAGACGCATCTCCATGCCGTTAGTGAGTAATGAAGATTAAAGTCACATGGGGGATCTTACCCTGCGCCCCACATATCGATGGCCGTCGTATACCGTCGGAGTTGAAGTAATAACTCGGGAGGGCGATACCATCTGGTGACAACAAGAGAAGTATAATCTCGCACAGCTTCTCCTCCGCCTTTTCCGGGTGTAGGGGGAGGACCATCATATGGCCTTGCGAGACCAAAATCCGCAATTTGAAGGATTCCTTTGTTACTTATCAGAAGGTTGGCCGCTTATATAGCAGTTAGTACTATAGCCATGGATCAACCACTGGAGTAGCTGCCTAACCTTTCATATCGCGGTGAAGGATATTACTCTAGACGATCGTTAGCGCCGCAGTTTCAAGGCTTTCTACTTATTACTTGTCATACTTGATGAAGATATCGTAACCCCTCCAGAAGCTGTAGCATATAGCATTTAATCTGCGGCTCGGTAAGGTGTACGTTGGGATTCTCCAAAAGGCCAGCCAAGTCATGTTCCATGTACGGAGTCACCATGTACATTGATGGCTTTTTCCGACCTTCACCTGCAAGTGGCTTAGATTCAGGGCTTATGCTCGCAAACATGAGCTTCACCACAAACCTCTACTCCGCTCTACCGCCATTTCCTCCAACTGTATTATATTGGTGTGCGATAGCACTTTGAGAAGCTTTATTTCGCGTAAAGCGGTGATGGGAAACTAACAGCCAGGCTTCTGTTAGATATGAGTCCGCAAGGAAAATAGCCATATCCTTAGCTTACCCCATCCTTTTCATTGTGCAATAATATTTTCTTCAGTGCAACGATGGATCCGGATTGTTTCGAGCGAGCCTTGTACACCTCGCTGCGTCGAAACGATTGAGATTAGTTACTGCAGCGATTCGCAATAGATGAGGTTGGCATACCCAAATGTTCCCTCTCCTAGCTTCCCTAGAAAATCATATTCACGAATCGATGAACAGCCTTTGAAACGCGGCCGCCCTTCATCGTCACGCTCTAACGGGATTTTCGACTCGGGCGACGGCACGGACGAAGCCATCTGGATAGTATAAGTTTAAGTGACCGAAAACATGCGGTATCTTGAGAACTCCGGAAGAAATGAATGCGTCGCACTCCACGGGGTTGGGCGGGTGGCACTTCGGAATGGCGGGCTCTCCAGGTGACGATCGCGGCTCATCCAGATGGATTCCCACAGGCAGCAAGCTAGCTGTGACTATTTGGCAAAACTTGCTTGCGCAAAACTTATTCCCATAAGAGCAACGGCCTAACGGCGGTAAACCTCGTAACAGAACGTAGCGGAGTGATCGGTGTTGAAATCAAGAGAGGCCGGTGCCAGACAAGAGAGCTCGCGAACCCCAACTAGCAAGTCAGCAAACAATCGGCGAAATGGCCTGCGTGCTATTTATAGGCCTCAATAGAAAACAAATGCTTTAGAAGGTTGAAATGTAGTTGCTGGAAGACGAGCTTCAGCCGATGAAGCTCATCCATGCCCGTCCAACTACACGCTGAGTCAGCCCGGCGAAACCTTCATCCCCTCCGCCGCCTTTGACCAGGCGTGAATTCGACATCACCGCTGTCTCGCTGACTCGAACAGATCAGATTGCCATCTTGGGCCCCGGTCATATCAATTGAGGTTTGTGCTGTGAGCTTTTTATCGCCTGAGTACTACGCCGTGCTAACTATGTCTTTGGCGCCAGGAATCCTCTGCGGACCCGAGCCGATTCACCGAGCACAATGGCCGGTAAACACCCAATCCAGGTGCCGCCAGCCAGGCCACTATACAAGTTCGCTGCAACTGCCCTTGGTGCTAGCATGTGGTTTTTCGTATGTTCAATCGCATCCTTTTTAGCATAGAAACCGGCGCTGGGACGTTTCCCCCGAATCCTACCACCCCATCTAACCATGGCCATAGCTGTTTTATCGCGCGAAAAAAGACGGCCCTGCCCTTCTGGGGTGGAAGCACCCATGGGACCACTGAAAACGCCTTGTTGAACCTAATAGAAAGTCGTCTTTTTCGATTGGTTGTGGAACTCCGCCAAATATGCATATACTGAGAGGGGAAAGGAGCTCGGCAAGAAGTTTTATTCTGCTATTACCTCTCAACGTCGTTTAACTCGGTCCGGTGCGAGCATGGGAAATCTGAACCTGTGCGTTGCTTTGTTAGCCGATCTTGTGTATCAATACGATTTATACAATCGAGCTTTACTTTTTTGCGAATATCACGAAAGTTTTATATTGCGGCTTCATTTTTGCTTTTGTTGTTCGATGAACTGGTAAAAGTAATCCTTTCAGACTGGGAGAAGCTCTGGTCTTGTCCCCCTGCACTTAAATGAAATCACAGGGAAACTTGCTATTTTTCTTTCCTTTAGCCAACATTGAATGCTTGGGAGTTGCATGCATGACACTGTGTCCCAACGTAAACGAACATTAGGGAGACATGATACAAAATGTTACAAAATCATCCAGAGATGCTCAAGTCTAGTCAACTAGGTCATCTGCTCCTCCAACAACACCTTGTATCGTCGTCGCTGCTTTCTTTTTCCGGGACGGCACACTCGGTATATACGGCCGATCAGCCGAGAGAATTCCGGGAAAAGGTGTCGCTCCGAAATATAGGCAAGTCCAAATCCTCCAATTGCCAGCGCTACAAGCCAATTCTTGAATGAAGTCGACATGTAGGTGAGTTGCATCAAACGAAAGAGCCAGTCGGCAGGTTGAAAAAGCATGTAAGACGACACTAGAAGAGTTACAATTATGGTGACAACAAACGGAACTGCAAGGAAATTAGCTATGAAGGAACACACCAAACGCGTTAGTTCAAACCTACCATTTGAGGTCATTGGTTGTCGGAAGGGCCGCCCAACGCTTAATACGAGCCCTGAGAATATGTACTGGTAGCAAGAAACCAAGAATAGCGCGGTGTTCTGCGAATTTTCTATGCTGGTATCCTTTAAATTGAGCTTGGGTGGTTTATACCTATATCAAAAGTCAGTCTTGCTGGTAATAAACTATGTTTTTGAAGGCTGTACCATTCTTGGCCCTGAACAGTTTCGAAAGCCGTAAGCTGGACAAGGATACATATCACGATTTGACCCAAAAGCGGCGTCAAAACCTTCCGAGAAACAAGATTCGCAGTAGGGCGTTTTCGACAAAGTTTCGAGTAAGGTCCAATCCATCCCACTAGTCGAGAACGATTAGGATTGCTCTCGTGGAAAATAAATAGAAAAACTCACTAAAAATTGCGATGGGTAAAATAAGAGCAAGGTCGATATAAAGAAACTGTAAGCGTTAGCAAGTCCCTATCATACTGGTTTGTTATTCGGTCCCTTACCTGAAAGTCGCCGAGATTCGAAGCAGATGCGTATAGAAAGCTTACTGAGGTAAACTGAATGGCAGAATAAAGACTCATAAACTTGAAACAACAGAAGCTGGTGACAAGTGCGGCTCTTCCTTCTCTAGACCAACCAATAAGCATCAAATATAATCTGAACTGGCAGGCACATACCTTATAAGTTTTGGGACACACGATATATCGAAAATCCTGCTGGTGAACGGCGCAGCTACGGAAGCCTCAGCCTCTGACAGTGAAATACCGACATCCGCTGCTTTTAAGGCCCCGCAATCGTTGGCACCATCTCCGCAGAATCCGCAAACATAATCAAGGGACTGTAGCTTTTCGACGAGCTCATGCTTCTCATCCGGTGACATGCGCGCAAAAACTTGCCCGTAAACCAACATCTACGGTATCTTAGCAATTGTTTCAAATAATTAAGGTCAATTTACCTTATCCAACACCTCTTTGGAGCCATAGTCCACCACCCACCGGAACACGTCTCCAGTTACCGCAATAGAGTACTTCATCTTATTATAATTATGATATGGAATTGAAAGGTCAGGCGTGGTAGGGCGCGGAAGTGGCTGGCCACCGTTAGATTTGAGGTGGAAATATTCCAGAGGAGACTTACTGTGAGAGTATACTCGTCAAGCTGGTAATCCGGATTGTCTGTACTTTCCCAGCGTAGACGAGATCTTGGATCATACGCATTTCCTAGGCAGATATTAAGCAACAGATCGCGACGAAGAGACAATTTACATACCTTCAGCGAAGTACGGGACAAAACACTGGGCGGCTTGACCTATGAACTCAGATTCGCGAGCGACACTTATCGCAGTAAGGATATTATCACCTGTACACATGACATTTCGGATTCCAGCAGTGGACAATTCTTTTATAACACCAGCGGTGCTCGGTTTGAGCTTATTTTCGAACACAATAAAGCCAATGAAAGTCAGGTCGGATTCAGCCTCTGACCGGGTGATTTTCAGAACGCCATTGCCACTGAGATTGGGAATATGCTTCGTTGCGCAGGCAATTACTCGATACCCACGATGAGTATAAAAATTCAAAAGCTCGGTAAAATCGGGAGGTACTAATACAACAGTGAGTAACATGGTAAATCTACTATTTTGGAGCACTGACAAGATTTTAGGACACAGATATCTTTCAAGGATTCTGGTGCCCCTTTCACGAACACGGTAACCCCTGTATTGCTAGGTTCCCGCACTACGACACTGGACCGCCGAAGTTGCGAAACGAACTCGAAGGTTCGTATGACGGCCAGTTCGGTTGGGAGGTGCTGGGGAAAAATTCATTATTAGTTACGTTAAAAGGTGCAATTGACATGGGCAACGTACAGTTCCCTCCTCGGGGTCACCAGGCGTCAAAGTTGGAGGTGCGCGTGCTATGGACGGAGAATAAGTTTCGAGTTCGTCAGCATCCGAAAAATTGTGATTCCCTTCTTCATATGACCAATTTGTGAATTCAAACATTTTCACGTCAAGCGGGTCCCCTATTAGTTCGCCATCGACGATTTTCAAAGAGTGGCAGGTTGCCATCGTGTAAAGAATGGCAGCGTTGGAATGATAATCAATGGTCGGGTCTCTCTCGTACAATGGATACGGAAGGATTGCGTGAGAGTCTGCCAGTAAGTCACTGAATCTATGATGCGCCAGTATCGTCAGCACAGATATAGCACTAGACAAGATCCGAACTCTGACCTGAAATCTTGATTAACGAGCCTGACACCTAGAACGTCAAGACCGTCTTCAGTAAGGGTCCCTGTCTTGTCGAAGCAGACAACGTCAAGCTTCCCAGCAACGTTGACTCTACTGAATGTTAATGGTTGGACTTGAGATGCATACAAAGTCTCTCACCTCTGGGGACTAATACAAAAGATCTGCTGTTTCTTTAGCCTCGAAAGAGCAAAATTCGTTCCAATCGTCAGTGTCGCAGGGAGAGCTGGCGGCACCACAATAGTGATGAGATCCAAAGCTCGGACGATAATAGTATGCCACGCGATCTTTCAAGCATCAGTCATAATGAACGATTCAGGACTACTGTTCAACTTACCCCTAGGCGAATGAAATTCACAAACGACGCTATGAAACCCAACCCAGCCACCATTCCCATAACTGAGATGTACCGGAACGAATCTCTATAAAATTTGAAACCAGATGGCTTGGGAAATAGCATCGACCGGACTAGAGCGCCTTTGGTTGTATTGAAACCAGTCCTTACCACCATAGCCAGTGCGGCAGCTTCGTCGACTTCTAAGTCCTGGGGCCTTCTCGCGCGTATTATTCTAGTACCACAAAATAGAAAATGGCGGGCAACGGAAGGCGGGATAGATGGCGCATCCAGGTTTAAAGACGCAAGCGAATCATTTGTAGCGGGTAGTTTGGAAACCGGAACAGATTCTCCTATTCTGGTTCAGACAATTTCGCGAATAAAGCAAATAGAAAACCTACCGGTAAGCATGCTCTCATTAACAATACAGTCTCCTGACAGTAATAGGCTATCGCAAGGTACCTGTGTTAGCGAGGGGTCGGAGATTTCATACACATCCCCAGGAACCAATTCAGTTGAAGGAATTGGTCTCCCTAAGTAACATACGTTAGCAAGGATACTTGAACGAGGAGTTACTGTAGTTAATCAAGACGGCGCCAGTGGAAGCTCACAAAACCCGCTTCTTAAAACTCTTACATCGCATTCAAAAAGCGATATTTCCCGCAAACGGTCCATTGTCTTGAAGAACTTAGCATCTTTCCTCAGAGATCAGGTTGAATTCGCTACATACTGATTTCGTTTCAATCGTCGTAGCCGCAATGCTGAAGACTGAAATGAGAAAGATACACGCCGCATAGTAATAGTATTCATCCATCGACCAAAGCAGTAAACTTGCAACTTGAAATATATAAAAAGGATGGAAAGCCTGCATCCTTTTCAGCAACGTTAACTTGAAGCACCGGAAAATGTACTTACTTCGTCAATCATAATCTGGGGGATAGACTTTTGTTTGATATCAATGATATTTTGGCCAAATACTTGCTCTCGACTATCTCTTTCATCTGCATCTAATCCTTCTCTTACAGACTTAATATTAATCCAATTTGGATCTTTCCAATCGCCGGTGTGCATGAATTTATCTTCCAGGGGTTGGTAGCAGAAGCGGATATAACGGTAGTCCACGAAGCGGAGATAGGGCAATACCGGATCATTATCTTCGTCAAAGTTGGGAGCCTCGATCTCTTTACAGGAAGCTCCAAATACCGTGGACAATGGGCGGTCATATCTTACGTCTGCGACAGCTTCGACGGTAAATTGGCCCCATTGGTTCTATGAGTAAAACGTGAGTTTTGGCCAAATACTTAACTTGGAGCAGCTGCCCACCTCGATTGCGACCCACTGGCACCGATGCAGAGGTTCAGGGTATCCAACCAGCTTAATGCGCCATCGAGGAAGCCATCTGAACACCAGATAGCCTAAGCCACCTGTTAAGACGCATATGATGACATAAATCGTGAAGCCTGTTATACTTGTAGAGAACCCAGCAATTACGGCAGTCAAATCCTCAGTGACAATGTAAACCTTCTGGCTAACAGTCTCTCCCGAGGGTGGCTCTGTATAGTCGCTTCGACGAGAAGTTTCTCGTCGCAAGAGCGGGTGTTCTACTGAGCTTCTTGAGCGTGAGCCGTCCAGAAGGCTTAAAGGGCTTCTTGGCATATCCATGTCAATATCCTGGTCTCCGAAGAAACCATCTTCTAGCTCACTTTCATCTACTATGGCCTCCTCATCGATCCAATCGGGGGTTTCCGTGCTCTCCTGAAAATACGTGAAGCTAACGGTTGAGTCGCGACGTGAACGACGGCGAACGAAGGAAGCTATGCTGGAAGGAACGCTTTCGGACACAGGGCCAGCATAAACCTGCGTGAGTTGGTTAGCCCTCGAAGGTTCCCTCGCCCTCTCTCTTGCACCATGCAATGGATCTTGCCTCGTCTTGGGCCATTTCAACGTCCGATACTATACTCATGCTTCTGGAAAAAGGTTAGACCAGGGATCAAAGACCTCGTAAATTTCGTACTTAGCTACCTGCTTCTGGTCGAGCCAACCCGACGTATAGGCGCATGATGGTAAGCTTCATCATGGTCTTCCGCTAAGGAGTAATCGTCTGGCTCATCCATTGTTCGAGCTTACAACGGATCTGTTTTGGTTTCTGAATAAATAAATGTAAAGCGCAAAAAGCGCTATCTAAATGCGGATTCCATTCCACTAGAAAACGGCTTTGAATATGAGGTTGACTGAAGACGCGATGTGTCGTCACGAGCACCGTGTTCCATGAACGGCACAAGGAATCGATAAGCTTCCCAGACAGGAATCCGACTCTTGGCACTATGTTATCTTATCAGCACGTGACCGCATCTAGCTTCATCTTATCTTATCATGCATCTATATATCACAGAGCACGGAGTGAATATGAATAGGTAATAAGGCCTGTAGGAAGTATTCATTATGCCGGAGGCGAATAGAGCTTATAAAGGGTCCGATAACTGTGTAACTAGTGAAATATAAAAATAGCGATAAAGATTGGCCAAGAACTTGGTGCTTGCTTATCCCCATATCTGCAATTCCCCTCATATGAAATTCGCAAAAGCAATGGAAAGAAAAAAGAGCGTAGAAATAAAATAACCTGCAACGCTGAGCCTTGTTGTTAAAAAATAATGGCGGTTCCATCACGCTTGAATGATCCGGTTGCGCAACCCAAAATAGTTATTGCGACATCCCTAAATTAGATTGGACAGGTCTCCTTTAATTCAACTTCTGAGCAAAGCTCTGGAGAAATTCCATGAGGATTATCACACAGCGTATTACATTGAGTATTTTCGGGGACGAAAACGAGATGCCGGTAGTTATCCCATGGCAGGCGGAAATGCTTTGTGGTATCGCTCCCTGCAGCATTCGCCTTGAAGCCGGCTCGGCAAGCGCAATGAAATTTCCCTCCTGTGGAGATACAAGATGTGCTAATATCACACTTGTTGAGGCCAGCAACTGGATTGCACACCCCACATTCCACGTTTTCCTTCGGCGGACAAAAGTTGATACCCTTCCAAGGAGCGCATTCCGTGCTATAAATATCACAAAGAGCATCGTAATCTCCCTGTGTCGGGGTAGTCGAGGGGCTGATAATACATCCTGGCTTGCTTCTCAGAACACTGCTCGCACTATAATGCATCACGCTTTTGCAGTCATAATCCCCATATTTATTGAATCGACTGCTTGGGGCGATGTCATAGTTATGCCAATCGCCACAGCATCTGTCTGTGCTTCCAGTGCAACAAGCAGGATAAGACGGATCCGGACAGCCATCGATCGTCCACGGTGAATAGCTCGCGCAGTCTATAGTGATATGTTCTTCCCTATCAGGTCTCTGATGCTCATGCATCAACCCCAGAGCGTGGCCGAATTCATGAATAGCGGTGCTGAGATCCTGCCCGCAACTTCGTCCACCCGACCCACTCAACCACTGTAGGTTCATCCGCCTACCCTTTTTACCCCAAGCCCATGCAACGACTGACCAGCACCAATATGATTCCGGATCGTGTTTGGTGATGGTCAAGATGCCCTCGCTTTCGGGATCGTGCGCGCTCGGCGGCATTTCTTTGAAAATAAGATATGGGGCGCCTTTGAGCCACTCTTTTATTGCTGTATCAACAACACCCTGTAGTAATTCTCTCGTCTCGCACGAATCATATTTATATACGAGAGTTGCAGTGGGCCATGCGCGGGAAGGTCTCACTCCAAGACCTCTGCGAACAGGTTGCGGATCTGTTCGGTTATTAACCCAGTCAAGGAGAAGAGACTCTGGGCCAAAGCTCAGATCGTCATTGAATAGCACATCTCGAGCAGCTGATAGAGTGTACGTAATGCGCTCACGAATCCCCGTGTGTGGGTCGACAAAGGACACGGTAGTGTAGTTGGCAGTCCGTGGTCGACGGGTGTCGGTGAGGAATGGGTGGCCTTTAGGGTATTGAACATCTGCAAGGGCGCAGGAGAGAATAACGGCAAGGATAATTGCAGACAGCATAATGCCCATATCACTGCCCTCTGAAAGGATTATGCACGATAAAGGAGCTGTGGCTAAATGCGAAAAGCGATAATGAATGAGTGAAGACCCATCCTTTTATAGACCATCGTCTCCCCTACCGATGGATTGCGACTCAGGCCATTCAGTCTAGGCAGAAGACGCGACTTTGTCCAGAGGCTGAGTCCCATGATGCGCCTTCCAGCTTTCATCAGCAGCTTCGTAGATGCCTATCAGCCCTTTTCGGTTGCGAAAATATTAATGTGCTTCACATATCAAATAATTGGACAATGTAATAAGGTTGAAGTATGAGCTCAATCCTCCCGATTTGCCCTCCAGTAGGGGAGAGCGCTAAGGCTAGCAGGGCTAGCCCGCCAAGCCAGCGGGAAATGGCCTGCAACTCCCCTGCAATTCCAATTGAGTGGTTCGACCGGTCATACTTTGGACGCCTAGCAAGCATATGCAGTTGAAATAGAATTCAGAGCACTGGCATCAGGCTGAAGAGACCGCACCTGTTCTGTTTATTTTTAGCGACGCATTATAGATCACATTCCAAAATCATTGCCATTGGCCCAGGCTACACCGATTGTGGTTGCCCATATGGTCCCCCGATGACTCAACCATGCCCTTATCTTGACAACTCATTAGGTTACCAGAGGGAATGTGGTAGCTTTCGCGTACCACAGCAAAACGCATATAGGTTCCCTTCCGCTCTAATGGTTAGAGCAACAATATGAGAAGCCTGTCAGTATTAGCTTGGTCGAGGGTATACTAGCTCAATGTTTGTGGCTTTAGGCAGGGTTCAAGTGCCATAGTCAATCAAACAAAATATGCAGCCCAGGAGAAGCACAAGAGAAATGCCACCGTGCATGTGGCTTCGGTTCAAAGCCTTGTATTTTGATACACAAATGAGCCGTAGGGAAGTATCAGCATTCATCGAGAATCCATAGATGCACCAAGAGAAACCCGGGCATTCGATTAAAAGGTCCCTTTCCAACGTAGAGACCGTGAACCTTGTCTTATATTGGCTCATGAAAAGAATGGCGCTTCATTAACCCGTAGAGGCAAACTAGTAAAAGCTTCCCAGAAGTATAGAAACAGGATCTTGGTTGCATCATCAATCAAATCCCTATTCAGTCACAGTCCAGTTGGGACAGGGAACATAGGACAATGTGAAGCTGAGCTAACTAATCTGGTGGAAAAGGTTGGTGCTTGATATCTTCCATTTCGTATGAGAGGCGGGTGAAGGCAAGCTTCGGTTCCCATGTTGACATAGAATTTGCGAAAGCCAGCCATTTTAAAGCAGGGAGAGGAAATCTTGACGATATTATGGCCCAGCTGAATGCATGTGCTCATTCACAGAGGATTTCGCGGAGCTCGAAGACATCTGGGGGATGCGATGATTAGTTAGCTAATTATCAGATCAGTCAGATCCAGCAAATCACGGGCGAAAAGCTTAGCTGGCCAATGGCTAGGCAGAATCTGCAGCAATTGAAGGTTCTGAGTGGCCAAATTTTGGCTGGAACTCACAGATGAAACACGTACTCCGTACCCAAAGAACGAAAACACAGTATCAGAATGATTGCCAGAAGGAAGCCGCAGGAGAGTGGAAGCAGTGAAGGTCCAACCTGCAGTTTTGTGAGAAGCCGTTCAAGTTGCGACTGCACAGGCAAGTCTTAGGACATCTTGCTCAGAGGTGTTGCATTTCCACTTGAGCTGAGGCTAATCCGCAACAAGAGGGGCAGAGGGCCAGTGCCAAGCCCGCCTCAACAAAAAAAGGTCGCCCACCAAAGGATTTGAGTCTGAGATAACGTGAACATATAAAATCAAATCTGGGAATCGCGTTTTCTCACTTCTTCTCCAACACAACACCCACCGCCAACATCCACATACCCCGGGTTCTTCATCACGCACAAAATCAAAGATGGCTGAACCAATTCCAAACAAGAAGGCGGATCTCATGGGTGCCCCGTAAGTCACCCATTCATCTTGGTTCGCGATTCTTCAAGAATTCACTTTTTCTGACCGCTTGACCTTGCTCTACAGCACTCCACAGAACACACCTGCCACCGCTGCGCCGATTTCTTCGCGTGCTCAACAGCCTAATATTGCAAGCATCAAGGAAGGTGAGTTTTTTTCGCTGCCTTCACAGCTTGACCCGTTGCAGATTATTTCTGACCTGCATCTAGAGGATCTTACTGCTGCATCTATCTTTGCGCAGAACCCTAAACTCGTCTCCATGATTCAAGGAAAACTTGGTACCCTCATCGGCCGCTCCTCCGGCTACATCGAGTCGCTCCCTGCCAATGTTCGTCGTCGAGTTGCCGGCCTCAAGGGAATTCAAAAGGAACACGCCAAGCTTGAGGCCCAATTCCAGGAAGAAGTTTTACAGTTAGAAAAGAAATATTTCTCCAAATTCAAGCCACTTTATGAGAAACGTTCGACGATCGTCAACGGCCAAGCTGAACCTACCGAAGCAGAAGTTGAAGCTGGAAAATCCAGCGAGGAAGAACAAGATGAGGACAAGAGTGCCGACGACTCTAAGGACGAGTCTGGCGACGTTACCATTGCCGGGATTCCTGAATTCTGGTTATCTGCTATGAAGAATCAGATCTCTCTTGCCGAGATGATTACAGATAGGGACGAAGAGGCCCTTAAGCACCTTATCGACATCCGCATGGAGTACCTTGACCGCCCAGGATTCCGTCTCATCTTTGAATTTGCTGAAAACGAGTTCTTCTCCAACAAAACTATCTCTAAGACTTACTACTACCAAGAGGAGAGTGGCTACGGTGGCGACTTCATCTACAGTCATGCTGAGGGTGAAAAAATCAACTGGAAAGAGAGCAAAGATCTTACTGTCAGGATAGAAAGCAAAAAACAGCGCAACAAGAGTAAGTTACACATTACCCATTTATCATTCTTTTGACATTTGCTGAGCTGACGGAAAATTATAGATACGAAGCAAACCCGTATTGTTAAAGTCACTGCACCCACGGAATCGTTCTTCAACTTCTTTTCGCCACCTAAACCCCCGCGTGACGATGACGAAGAAGTTGCCGATGATATTGAGGAGCGCTTGGAACTTGATTACCAATTGGGTGAGGATATCAAAGAGAAGCTTATTC
This sequence comes from Uncinocarpus reesii 1704, assembly GCF_000003515.1. NCBI lineage: Eukaryota > Fungi > Ascomycota > Eurotiomycetes > Onygenales > Onygenaceae > Uncinocarpus > Uncinocarpus reesii. The sequence goes on along the minus strand of NW_003052499.1, from coordinate 3,131,922 downwards.
CTCGTGCTATCGACTGGTTTACCGGGGAGGCCATCCAATTTGAAGAGTACGATGACGCTCTCGAAGAGGACGATTTTGATGACGATGATGACGATGAGGATGATGATGACGATGACGATGACCGAAGATCGGGTGATATTGACGATGAATCTGACGAAGAGGTATG
>NW_003052499.1:3128993-3131616 GCF_000003515.1 Uncinocarpus reesii 1704 | reverse complement strand
CTTGTGGCAGCGTTTGCGAATTGGCCCGATTTTACGATCTTCAGTTTCGAGTGGTGCATCCCTTTGAAGACCCAAACATTCATCCTTGATAACCGCATTGTCCTTCTTATCGAAATATTGCCCTTTTTAAACCAATATGGAGTGTAATATCGTTCTCCTCGTCCTTAATTCCCCATCCGCAACCCTACAAATCCACCGTACTTGCCCTTAAACTGGTATCACACAGCTACAAAGGCTTCTTAAGTCATGTTCACCACTATTTTTGCCCGGATTCCCTGTTTCGTGCTTTCCATCAGACTGGAGGATCGGGTCTTTAACACGAGTGCTAGTCAGAGCTCCCTTGGCGTGAGGCGTGCATTAGAAATTGCCTGTGTCACTTATTTGTTGCTACCTCTACGTTCAAACTCATGAGAAGGTCATGACATGTTAATTATTCCTATTCTTGAAATCGCTGAATAAAAGTTCTGGCATTATTGACCGTCAATCAAGCGGGTATGCGTAGGTACTGGATGCCCTTCTCTATCAAGTCGGTAGCTAGCTACATTAGATGGAGCATCGTCCTGTAACTAATCCCTGCTGATCATTGTAACCATGAATGCTCTTCACGCCTCGTCAATGGCCAATCCGTATCGGCCGTCTGATCCTCCTGCCAGCACATCGGGTTAAAAAGAGCGCAAAACAGCGATATCACGTGAGGGCCCAGGCTGGATCTGGAATGGCGGGTTTGAGATGGGCCCCAACACAGCATGAAGTGGTAATTTAGCTTCACCCCAGCATCAAGAGGACCGTTCGCTGTTTCAGGGGGTTTTAGGCTCGCTTACTCGACAGCCGTCTCTTCAGTTCTCTCGGCTCCCGGGGTATTTCTTCCAAGATTCCAAGCTCTCACAACCTCTGTCTTCGCACTCCCAAACTGGCAGCAGTCGTTTGAAGCACCCTCAACAGGAGCAAGGTGTATGCACCTCTCCGGGACGCTCTTAATCTTTAGTCCACTTCTTTGCCATTCATTGACTGTCCCCGTTGCGCCCCCGGTTCTTTAGATGTGGATGCTAAAAGCTGATGTTGCTATTCCCATGACCCTCGTATCTGTATAGAATTTCTATCCTAGGTGCTGCCTGACTGTCGTTTTTTGAGCTTCTATCCCCAGACCGGCGGAATGGCGCATAACTTTGCGGTTGGCACTCGGGCGTGGCAACCCGACCAAACAGAAGGATGGGTTGCTTCGGAAGTCGTTGAGAAGGTGGTGGATGGTGATAAAGTGAAGCTGGTATTCTCTTTGGAAAACGGAGAGGTGTGCATTTCCTCTACTCGTCATGGTCGCTTGTATTACGGTATACTGACCGAGATACATCGAATGTAGACAAAAACGATCGAAACGACGGAGGCGGATCTACAAATTAATAATAATTCGAGTCTCCCACCGTTAATGAATCCGGCAATGCTAGAAGCCAGCGAAGACCTGACAAACTTATCGCACCTGAACGAGCCTGCTGGTATGTTGGCCTTGCTGTAGGTGATAACAGGTTCTGGCACCTAATACATCTATAGTGCTGCAAGCAATTAAACTACGTTACTATCAGAAGGAGATATACACATACAGTGGCATCGTGCTAATTGCAACGAATCCTTTCGCCCGTGTCGACTCGCTCTATGTGCCACAAATGGTCCAAGTCTATGCTGGAAAGCAGCGAGCTTCACAAGCACCACATCTCTTCGCCATTGCTGAGGAGGCTTTCGCGTAAGGATCCTCAAACAGCCTGTGTCATTATTTCTACTTACAAAATCTCTTCAGGGATATGTTACGAGACTCGAGAAATCAGACGATCGTGGTATCCGGAGAATCTGGTGCTGGAAAAACTGTGAGTGCAAAGTATATCATGCGCTACTTTGCAACACGAGGAACGCCGGATGAACCTGGTACCTATGCCACCGGAAGGGCAGATTCGATTAGCAAAACGGAAGAACAAATCCTGGCGACGAATCCCGTCATGGAAGCATTCGGTAATGCGAAAACGACCCGTAATGACAACTCATCACGATTTGGGAAATACATCGAGATCATGTTTGACTCGAAAACAAATATCATTGGAGCAAAAATTAGAACATACCTTTTAGAACGGTCGAGACTGGTTTTCCAGCCGTTGAAGGAGAGAAATTACCATATATTTTATCAACTAGTAGCCGGTGCTACGGAGTCAGAACGACAAGATCTAAATCTCTTGTCGATCGAGGAATTTGACTATCTAAACCAAGGAGGCACTCCAGTGATCGACGGCGTCGATGATAAGGCCGAATTGGAAGCTACCAAGAAGTCGCTCGCTACCATTGGCGTTCCCCCGGACACCCAAACCGAGATCTTCCGGATATTAGCTGCGCTCTTGCACCTCGGAAAGGTCAAGATTACTGGTACAAGGACGGATTCGTCGTTATCGCCGTCGGAACCTTCCCTTGTGCGGGCATGCGAGATGCTGGGAATTAACCCCAACGGCTTCGCCAAGTGGATTGTGAAAAAGCAATTGACAACCAGAGGCGAGCAGATTATTTCCAACATTACTCAACAGCAAGCCATTGTCGTCCGAGATTCAGTTACAGAAATTCATCTATTCCAGTTTGTTTGACTGGCACG
>NW_003052499.1:3126659-3128893 GCF_000003515.1 Uncinocarpus reesii 1704 | reverse complement strand
CGTTTTTCAAGGTGGAGCCAAGAAGAAATACGGGCCGGGAACAAATTCGACTGGGACATTTATCGAACTTCTCCGGACAACCCAGCCCCTGCATCAGTCTAATCGAAGGAAAACTGGGAATTCTGTCACTCCTGGACGAAGAATCGCGGTTGCCCTATGGGTTCGGATGAACAGTTTGGTTACCCAAGTTGCATCTGAATTTTGCCGCAGACAAACAGAAGTTCTACAAAAAACCTCGGTTCGGAAAGTCTTCTTTCACTGTTTGCCATTATGCTGTTGATGTCACGTATGAATCCGATGGGTTTATTGAAAAGAACCGAGACACGGTTCCTGATGAGCAGATGGGAATCCTCAAGAATTCCTCTAATAGCTTCGTGAGAACAGTGTTAGAAGCAGCCTCTGCCGTTCGTGAGAAGGATTCTGCATCCGTCGCTTCCCGAGCGGTTGCGGCTCCCGGAAGGAAAATCGGAGTTGCAGTCAACCGTAAACCTACTCTTGGAGGTATCTTCAAATCGTCGTTGATTGAACTAATGAACACGATCAACTCAACTGACGTTCACTACATCCGATGCATCAAACCAAATGAGGGTAAGGAGTCATGGAAATTCGAGGGACCCATGGTTCTCAGTCAGCTTCGAGCTTGTGGTGTTCTCGAGACCGTTCGAATCAGCTGTGCTGGCTACCCAACGCGCTGGACATATGAAGAATTTGCACTTCGGTATTACATGCTCTGCCATTCGTCGCAGTGGACATCAGAAATCCGAGAAATGGGCCATGCTATCCTACGAAAAGCACTTGGCGATGCCAGCCACCAAAAGGGAGACAAATATCAACTTGGCTTGACGAAAATCTTCTTCCGTGCGGGTATGCTCGCTTTTCTCGAGAATCTTCGCACTTCAAGGTTGAATGAATGCGCCATCATGATTCAGAAAAACTTAAAATGCAAATATTATCGACGAAGATATCTGCAGGCACGGGAAGCAATCCTTACTACCCAAAGCCTAATGCGAGGTTTCATTGCACGGAAATACGCCAATGAGGCTCGTAGGATCAAAGCAGCGACCACCATACAGCGAGTCTGGAGAGGCCAGAAGGAGAGGAAGCGGTATCTTGCAATTCGACGGAATGTTATCCTTTTCGAATCTCTTGCGAAGGGCTACCTATGCAGAAGAAACATTATGGATACAATTCTTGGCAACGCAGCCAAAATCATTCAGCGGGCTTTCCGATCATGGCGACAGCTCCGGGCCTGGAGACAGTACCGCAGGAAAGTCGTTACCGTGCAGAATCTTTGGAGAGGTAAAACTGCTCGTCGAGAGTATAAGAAGCTGCGAGAAGAGGCTAGAGATCTTAAGCAGATTTCGTATAAACTTGAAAACAAGGTCGTCGAACTTACTCAAGCCCTTGGTTCCCTGAAGCAACAGAACAAGACATTGGTTTCACAAGTTGAGAATTATGAAGGCCAGCTCAAACATTTGCGAGGAAAGAACAATACTTTAGAAGCACGTACCCGAGAGCTACAAGCTGAAGCTAACCAGGCCGGTATCACTGCTGCACGCCTAGCAGCGATGGAGGAGGACATGGCGAAACTACAACAAGGTCACACTGAGGCGCTATCTACCGTGAAAAAGCTTCAAGAAGAGGAGCGTATTGCTCGGGAGTCCCTCCGAGGCGCAAACTTAGAGCTTGATAAACTGCGGCAAACAAATTCCGACAACGAGAGTGACAAGGCATCACTACGCCAACAAATTGCCGATCTTCAAGATGAACTCGAATTCGCCAAGAGGTCGATGCCTGTCAACGGTGCTGTTAATGGAGATATGAACGGGACTGCCAACCAGGCTACCTTTTCTGGTCTTATTAACTTAGTTTCCTCAAAGAAACCAAAACCTAAGAGACGCAGCGCAGAGGCTGGCCGCACTGACGTCGACCGCTTCAGCGGCGCTTATAACCCTCGTCCAGTGTCGATGGCAATTCCCAGTAGTACAGCTCGGTCTAACCTATCAGGATCCACCTTCGCTCCGGGTATCGATTCGATCGAAATTGAGCTGGAAAATCTACTTTCTGATGAAGAAGAGCTCAACGAAGAGGTTACAATGGGCCTTATTCGTAACCTCAAAATTCCCCTTCCTAACTCAAATACTCCTCCCACCGAAAAAGAGGTTCTGTTCCCTGCCTACCTCATCAACCTCGTTACGTCCGAGATGTGGAACAATGGTTTCGTGAAAGAATCG
>NW_003052499.1:3124131-3126023 GCF_000003515.1 Uncinocarpus reesii 1704 | reverse complement strand
GAGCAGCCTATCAATGGAGAAATCATGAAAGCCGTAGCCTCCCGGGTAACCGAGAAGAGTGACGTACTCCTCCTTACGGCCCGTCGATATGGAAGATAGCGGTCCTTATGAGATTGCTGAACCACGAGCCATCACGGCCCTGGAGACATACACACCATCCTGTAGGTTCTATGGCCCTTGTCGGCGGCTAATACAAATAGAGCTAACATCATTAAAATAGGGCTACAAACCCCCCCGACTCAAACGGCTTGCCGAAATAGTTTCTGCGCAGGCCATGGCGCAGCAGGAGAAGTTGGAAGATGCAGAAGTTGGTGATCCGATTGAAACGATTTCTGAATCATAATGACCTCTGATTCATTCTCTGTTATTATTACACAATGTCTTATCTCTGCCTGGCCACCGGATTTTCATGTGGCCGTCACATTTGCTTGTTCATCTATTTCTCTCACTTTCAAGTGTTGTATGAACACCCATTATAAGCTCTGCACTCACGGGGCCTTGAGACTCGGTTTTTCTTGGTGCTGGAGCCGTATATTTTTTGCTAATGTAATTTCACTTGATTTATGTGGCCTCCTTTCTCTAAACTTTGGGTGTCTCTGCTCACGGGTTTCAATTTTGGCCCCTCCGCTGTTTCCGATGTCTTGAATCCTCCCGTCCAAAATCCTCGAGAGTTACTTCCGGTCTTCTCTATTGACACTATTTTTCCTGAACCTATTCTCCCTTGTATACTGGAGCTTTGTTAATCGCCCTTGGCCTCGTTGACTGTTGAGGGCCAGTGCTTGGTCCTGATATACTGCAGCCTTCATAGAGTGGCTCTTTAGGATAGAGCCTACAAAATTCTTTTGATATTTGATACGATCAACGCTCCAAATATGGTAAGGAGTGATACTGAAAATGAATTAAAAACCCATTTCAAGTACTCTGTGCAAAAAGCTCCCCATCGACTGGTTACATAGTTGATTATCAGAACCGCCTTGAGGATCCCTCCGTCAAAGTTTTGGATAGTTTACCCCACCGATATAAATTCAAGTACACACATCCTTTACGAGTATTCCCAGCGAAACCCTCCCCTCCACCAAGCACACATTATATTTGATTGCTTTCAGAATGAAAACCATAAACTTCATCACCGGCAACAAGAACAAACTGGGCGAAGTCCAAGCAATACTTGGTGACGCAATAGAAGTGCAGAACAAAGCTGTTGATCTACCTGAGCTTCAAGGCACCATCGAAGAGATTGCGCGCGAGAAATGCCGGAATGCAGCCAAAGAAGTATGTACAAGGAAATCCCATCTTCTCCACAGAACTGGGCAACAGTTGGTACGAGAGGAATTATCGTGCCGGTTAGATTCTTACTTGAGCAAATGCAGATCAATGGACCAGTTCTCACTGAAGATACGGCATTGGAGTTTAACGCAATGGGCGGTATGCCGGGGCCATATATGTAAGTGCCAATACATTATGATCCTTGATAGCACATTCTATTACGATAAAGTAATATTATATGTTAGAACTTAATTGACCTCTCTACTAGTAAATGGTTCCTTGAGAAGTTAGGCCACGAGGGCCTGAATAAGATGCTCCACGGCTTTGAAGATAGATCTGCAGTCGCCGTTTGCACATTCGCATTTGCTGCAGGACCGGGAGAGGAGCCAATTCTATTTCAAGGGCGGACTGATGTGTGTTACTAACCCCCCGATCTAATCTCTCAATTGTGATAATACACTAGGGGCGCAAACTGACGGTCGTTTGAATCGTAGGGCAAGATTGTTCCAGCTCGCGGTCCAGCCAAATTCGGTTTGTTAAAGCATTTGTACAGAAACTTCTTTCACCACCACGCTAACTTATCATCCTGCAGGATGGGATCCAATCTTCGAATATCAAGGAAAGAA
>NW_003052499.1:3121759-3124031 GCF_000003515.1 Uncinocarpus reesii 1704 | reverse complement strand
GAATATCAAGGGAAAACTTACGCCGAAATGGATCCCAAATTAAAAGGTATACCGAGTTTCCTTTCCGAAATGTGCGTTTTTGCTTGAGGTTCTGCGGTTAACGACGATCCAGAATATGATTTCCCATCGATATAAAGCGCTTCAGAAATTAAGACAGTGGATCATAGAGCAGCAGAAGAAGCAGCAGCTTTGAGAAACTCGTGCACCTTGGCTTGTTAAAGATTTGGTCATGCACGGTAGCTCGTTCTTCTTTCACCCATCCGTAGTCGTGCGATTCTGTTGCCAGGCGTCTATCCAAGAAACGATCCTCGAGCAATTGCTCTCGATTTCGTCATCATTCTCGCTCATTAACTCGACAACAATTTCTTCGTCGTATGCTTGTCGCGCTTCATCGAGTAGGACTTCAAAAATTTCAGCATCGAGATTTTCTTGCAGCTTATCTTCCCCGTAGCCCCTAAAAAGGTTGTCTCGTCAGCCCACCAAAAGCGCCTTTTCAACTAGCAACTACCGAAATAAAAAAGAAAGCCCCAGTACGTACCTGGAAGCGAGTCGGTCATATAGAATCGATGTTGACGGACAGCGTAGCACAACCACAAGATCAATCCACGATTTCGGAAACAAATCGCAAGCATGCCAGTCGATCAGGTACCCGCCTTGCGCAACCTCATTTTCAATTTCATCTAGTAGCTACAGCACAACCGTCAGCTTCCGCAGGAACTATTCACGTAGTAGTAAGGAAAAGAAAAAATTGGTACCTTGTCCTCGTCCACTATCCAGCTCTTCAACTTCTCATCATATCCGTCATGGCAACCTCGCTCCTTTGCGACTGTATTGATCGAAAGATGCTTTAGACCCGTTTCCTGCGCGAGCTGTTCGCAGTGCACGGTCTTGCCCACACCAGGCGTGCCGGTGATGATGATGTTGGGGGACGTTCGCATTGGTCCTGTCAAAAGGTAGCAGACTCGCGGTGCCGGATTTTGCGGGAGCCGGAGGGTAGTTATGTTGGTGGACGGGGCTAGAAAGCGGAATCGCAGAGCGCGTATTGGTAGTTGGCAAGAGATGCAATCCCAAGCGTATGAACTGAGAGCTAGAAAGTCATCTGAATCGTCCCAACAACGTAGGTACTCAAGTCGCCAGTTTGGAAAGATAAATTGAAAAGGAAACTTTTGATGTCATGAGGGGCAGTAGAAATGGGCCGGGCCTAATGTTAAATTCTCCCGAGCATTGTAACTCAACCTCTAAGATGGAGTAGCCAGGCACGCAGCGTTGTTTGTTAATATCGACTCCTGGAGTTAAAGGTATAACGGGAAAAGAAGAAATGTAGCTTCCATTCGGCTAACAGATATATTTCCTTGATATAACTAGATGTTTTATTCTAATGCAACCTGCTTTAGAAGGCGCTGTTTCTCAACTCTACGACTCCAAACGCAATGACCAAACTCCAGAAGCCGTTCGGTTTCTACCCGTTTGCCATTGATTCAGGAGTATGACACGGTGGTAAAAGCCTGCATTAAAATTAGCAATGCAGAGCGGAGCTTCATGAGAGGGTTGGCTCTCATACTTCAGAATTTCAAACTCTTTATACCGTCGCAGATAGTGTGTGCCTCTTCGATGTGCTCTCAAAATTCGCTCCGGGTTTGGGCAGCTGACCCTTGTGCCAATCAATCGTTGTATGGCTGGAGACGTTTTGAACATTGGGTCAAACACAAGAAGGTTCGTCGAGCCATCTTTCCGGAGCTCAAATCCCACGATTGTAAGGGAGTGACCTAGAGTTGGGTAAGGGTACTGGATAAAAATGCTCTATTTGTTGTGTCCTTACCTGGATGTTGGAAGTAGATAGGCGGTAGATCAGTTTTAAGAACCTTTTCATCGGTCGATAAGTTATGCGCCTGAAGAAAATAATCTCCCACCGCTTCCATGAATATCTCTTCTGCTGATCGCTCCTCGGTAGGACTGAAGGCCGCTGGCTCACAGCTAAAACGCAGGTTAGATATTTCTGAAGCCCTTAGACTGTTCTGGAAACGAACTTACTTGATTCCTAGACTGAAAAATAGAGCTTGAGCCTATAATAATTATTATCAAGTTAGTATGCCAACCGAAATTAGAAGTTGTTTAGAACGACAGTATACCTCAGATGTCCCGATATACTTCCTAGTGCCTCTTATCCCGCCAGTCTCGGCCCTGCCATTGCTATTGATTCCCAGATCCCACGCCCGTTCAATCATATCCTGTAGTTTCAAAACTGTAGGCAGTCGACCGGGGAAATGCTCAA
>NW_003052499.1:3075339-3120970 GCF_000003515.1 Uncinocarpus reesii 1704 | reverse complement strand
ATTCACAGAATGGACATGATGGGATATTGCTCTCTTGAGCCTCCATTTTGATGTGTATTGACGAGGTTGAAGCCTTTTTTTGGCCACAGAAGGAAATTACTTGCCTTTGCAAATTATCTCCATTAAGTTAAATAAAACAGGAGGCTGGTATGCAAAAGGAAGCCATGCTTGTGAATGTTCCAAGCTTGGTGAAGAGTCCAGTGTTGAATTTATAGCAAACTAGTTAGTTGGGTCCAAAGAAGTGGGTGGATGCAGTTCCATAGCATTCATCACCCGATAGTTATTCATGCCTGGTTTTGATGACCGGTTCTTTGATACCACCCTGGTCGCTAGGGATAGGTCAAGCCTTCAAAAAGCACTTATTCTCCCTTAGATAGTGGCTTTCAAAGATTCTTTTGATTAGAGTAGGATTTAACCTCCAAACTAGACAGGACCGCAACCCCCAAACTGCGATTCAAACTGACTGGTATGGGAATCAAGAAGCCCGGATGCGTTACCCGCCATTCAAAATCCCTTTGGGCAATTCTGTCTTCTTTTTCTTTACTACAATTCCGAGTGAAATAGGGCGCCATGTAATAGACTTGTCTACGGATGAGCTCTATGCACCCATACGGAAACTGACTCTTGCGTGATTTCACTCTGTTGACTAGCTACGCTAGTTACATGTCTCGCTGCTCTCATTTAACTAGTTAAATATGTTGATGAGACGGGTAGACATAATTGTATACGGATTAATTGAAGGCTGTCAACTGAAGAAGTGGAAGTGTTTGCTTAACTTGGTGGAAGTTCCCCTGGCATCATAATATACCTTGCTCAGATGCCATAGCCGTTTCCCAATGGTTTTCTGCAGCTCAGTCAGTTATTAATAAGAGCTGCAAGAGCTGCACACACACGTTTCGAGAAGAACTTCCAGATCTCACTAGGAAAAGTCACACGTGGGCAAAGACGGGGCTGCTTCGCTCATCATGGCGGCTATAGGTGGGAGGAATCTTTTGAGGTAAAAAAAGCCCATTGAGATGTGTTCCCGCTCCTCGCATTGATATGATTTTGTGCAGACGGTGGTAGGTGTCGTTGGGCTTTGGCTCCAGGAGAGATGAGGTGCCTAGATAAAGAAAGTGTCGACAGAGCCAGAAGTGGCCTGGCATATCCCATATTCGTTACGGTACACCAAACCCTGGGCCTAGGAGCCTATCAACAGAGCTCCTCTCTTGTCTTTCCAATCACAATTCCAAGCCATAATAGAAAACTGCATCGTCCACTTCCAAAAAAGAAGGACAGGAAAAACCAAGGCCAGCCAAAGCCTGTATGGGAATGTTGAGGTTCGGAAGCCCATGTAAAAGGGTCTTTAGCATAGGGCCTTAATCTGTAGTAATAGCAGGATCCCTTGCATTTTGCCCCCCCGAGACTGAGCGCTTGTCGGTGCCAAAGCCCGGGTAATATCCAAACAGGAAATGACAGGCGGTGACCCTTTGCCCGCGATTTTGCGCAGCCATTCGGAGAATAGACGTTCCTCTCCAACACCCTGTCTGATTGGAATGGCAACAGGGTTTCCCGCGGCCAGGCAGGGAAACAGAGGATATTTCCGGAGGTCGTTGGCTGTCTGGACCTGCTCTGGAGTAAGAATGCCAGCGAAAACGCCCCTCCACAGGAAAACGCAGAAGCGAACAGTGACCGCTGATATGATATATCTCACCCTCACTGTTCACAATCCTTTCATCGGTAAGCTGAATGCGGGAAATTCAGGAACGCAGCAGCAAAACACCCGACAATCACCGAGACACAGCGCGCTAGGCCACACCGGGCATAGCGGCCGATGGCGTGATCCCCGGCAAAACTTGCTCCGCCAAACTTTTCTGCCGCACGAGAATTCCGAGCTGAGTCAAACGGTCAAACCTCGCGGACAACCGGCGAGCGCATTCTGCCACGGGCTGCAAATCCGTCAATTGGTAAAAGCGACCCTGCGATCTGACGTACAATCATCTCCCAAGTAATTGTTTATCCAACAAGCCTCTCGCTGGGATCCTATTTCGTCAGGGCTGCGGCGATAGCGCTGGGCATATTCAGCTCCCCCGCGCTGAGTCCCCCAGCCGCTGCTTCACTCTGGTGTCTCTTTTCCTGCCAAAATGAACGGGCACTCGCAGACCAATGGACATATCGATGACGGCCGGATAACTTCTTTGACAAACGGGGTTGCCGGCTCTCCTCCGTCGGAATGGGTTGTGCAAAAGTTCGGCGGAACGAGCGTGGGGAAGTTCGCTCTCGAGATAGTCGATAATGTCGTCCAGTAGGCCTCCCCCGCGCTCCCTGTGTGCGAGACGATGCCATGGCTCTTTCGATAGTCTGGCACAATCGTGTATTTGAACAATTGGCTAACTCGTTTCCCACCTCTGTTTAGACCATATCTCGAGAACCATCGCGTCGCTGTCGTGTGCTCTGCTCGCAGTAGCTCGTCCAAAGCTGATGGCACCACCAACCGGTGAGTTCCAATAGCGATATGTGCCTTTCCGAATAGCGTGCCCTTCAGTTCTTCAGTTGGATCGCACATGAAAATGCTGGTCTCGGGGTAGTTGACATTTTGCGGCACAGGTTATTGCGCGCTGCGCGAGAAGCAGACAATCCCAAATCCTTCAATTACCTTGCTTTGATCGAAGCTGTCAAGCAGGACCATATCATCGTCGCCCGCGAATTTATACAAAATCCAGACCTTCGAGAACAATTAATCATTCAAGTTGAGGCCGAATGCGCCCGAATCCTTAGAATCTTAGATGCCGCTCAAACACTCGGAGAAACCAGCAGTCGATGCGTTGACATGGTCATCAGCGCTGGTGAAAAACTAAGCTGCCGTTTTATGACTATGTTATTGAAAGATCGTGGTGTAGATGCCCAGTATGTGGATCTTTCGGACGTTATCGACTTTGCCGCCGGGATCCAAGCGCTGGACCAGGATTTCTATGATCGTCTCGCCGAAATATTCGGTGCAAAAGTGCGGGAATGCGCAGCCAAAGTTCCCGTGGTGACGGGTTATTTTGGCGTTGTCCCAGGCGGCTTGCTGGACAAAATCGGGCGTGGCTACACAGATTTATGTGCAGCTCTTGTGGCAGTTGGAATCCGGGCCGAAGAGTTACAAGTTTGGAAGGAAGTGGATGGCATATTCACCGCTGACCCTCGAAAGGTTCCCACGGCTCGACTATTACCAGTGATCACTCCTGCTGAAGCGGCTGAGTTGACATTCTACGGCTCAGAAGTGATTCATCCGTTCACTATGGAGCAGGTAATCCGTGCGAAGATACCGATCCGAATCAAAAATGTGATGAAGCCAAAGGGGAATGGCACAGTCATCTATCCAGATTCCACATCCGAACTAGAAAAGACAACGCCAGGCCACGATCCGAAACTTTTCCGGACAAGAGGACCTCAATTCATGGCTCAGCAACCTGGACCGAAACGGCCGACGGCGGTAACGGCAAAGCACAAGATCCTCGTGATTAACGTGCATTCCAACAAACGATCCTTGTCACATGGGTTTTTTGCTGGTATCTTTTCGGTCCTTGACAAATGGCGGTTATCAATCGACTTGATTTCGACCAGCGAAGTACACGTCTCCCTTGCTCTTCATTCCGAAATTCCATTGCTCAATGGAGTCGGCCATGATGAGTACCAGATCATTGACGAAGATCTGCGAGGCGCTATCCAAGACCTCCGAAAATATGGCACCGTTGATATCATCCCAGAAATGGCGATTCTCAGCCTAGTTGGCAAACAAATGAAAAATATGGTAGGAGTAGCCGGACGCATGTTCACCGTTTTGGGAGAGCACAACGTGAATATTGAAATGATATCACAAGGTAAGCTCATTGCCCGCAGGTTTCCTCAGCCCTGCTATTTCCTGGACTTTGTACTGACTGACGTCGTTTTCTCGGATCAGGTGCCAGCGAGATCAACATATCTTGCGTGATTGAAGAAAAAGATGCCGATCGTGCCATCAACATCCTACATACAAACCTTTTTACTTTCCTCGACTAACTAATAGCGTTCTCCACCTGCCATCCTCTGGTTCTCATCCTCCCTACGGTTTCCTTGTGTTTGATACCCTTCATATAATCTACGTTCCAAAAAGCCGGGGAAACGAAATACAGAAGTCGGATCATACACATCAAATGCGAAAGCTTTGATCTTATGAATGCGTTTTCCAGCTCCATTCCCAACAATGGGTGCTAGGAGAATGCGTTTACAACCTGTCTTTGGCGAAGAATCTGTATTCATGTATACCTGTCGCAGGCGCCAGCCGCGAACCAACAAGGGTATACGAAAAATATTATGTTTTTAATTTATTGCATGAGAGTTAACGCATAGCTCCAGTTTTGCCGCGGTACCCCATATAGAGTTGGATTTCCTGTGCATGCATTTATAGCATTGGACGACAAGGTAACGCACACCTGCAACTTCTTGACGTTGCGACTGTATATAGAAAACATTTCAAAATAAGAAGAAAACCCATTTACAACTTCTCTTGGTTTTGCGTTTGTAGGGCAACATGGAGTTCATTATCCCGCGGGGACGGTAGGCTTATCATTTTCAGTATTACCTCGTATCCCCGGATTGTCCCAAGGAGTCAAACAAGGGGTAAAATGAAGCTGCCAAAAGGGAAGATAACCCAAGGGACCCACACCTCTATAATCCCATTTCCATCATGTCCGCGATGAATGTATTATCATATATACCGCTTGCTTCGATGTTTTAAGGCAGCGAATTCGACCAAGTTCCCCCCCCCATGTCCGGCACACCGTCCTCTATTGAGAGCCTCTCAACGTTTCTAAATGTTTCAAAACTGCAAGGTTCGCGTCCATCCATCGTTCAACGCAATTCTGTGCACAGGTTTCTTCATTGCGATCTAATCCGCCCGCGTTCACCTTGCCAGTCATGCACTTTTTCCAGCATACTTCGGTTAAGTGATGAACAGCTTGTAGAGGATACCATTAGCTATATCGTCGAACGCGAAATGGGGGTAGGTTTCAGCCTACTGGACTGGATATTTGTCTTTTGAGCTTCGTTGGCGATGAACTGGGTAACTTCTCTGCGGTCGGCAGCGTTGAGCTTGCTGGGGTCAAGCTGCACTTGCTCCATAGTGAATTTGAGGATTAAATGACGAGAGGTGGGAGAGAGGTAGGTATGGTTGTCAATCAAAAGTCCGGATTGAATGGTTAAAATAAGTTCAAGGGATATCTATGTTGCGCGGTAGCTTTCGAAATGCAGCTTCGTTGGAGTTGAATTTTTGGAGCTCCGGTCAGAGGCGGCGAAGAGCGGCAGAACCACTCCCGTCATCATTTTGTCTTCCGCCGCAGAGCTGCCTGCAGAGCTGGTATTCCAGTCTCCTTCTCCAGGCCATCTGTTCCGCCAAAGCCTGGCTCACAGGGTATTATATACAAGATACTCCTTGTTTCGTTTTATCTCGATCTTTCCTCAACCATCTACCCGGTAACATCACTCCCCGCTTCCCCTCTAGCCATGCCACCAATCCGCACTTCTCGCAACCGGAAGCCGCCGCCAGATGGTTTCGACGACATCGAAGACACACTTCTTGAATTTAGCAACAAGATGAAAGATGCAGAAAATGCATCTCATGAAGGCAAAAAGAGACATGAAGTGTTATGGCCGATCTTCCAAATTAGCCACCAACGTAAGTCAACACCTCAAGTGACTGTAGAGCTGCTCTTACAGTCGACAAGTTGAAACCATTTTTGTCCTCGTTTCTAGGCTGACAAATTGCAATATCATAGGGTCGAGATATATCTACGATTTATACTATGAGAAAGAGGCGATATCAAAGAAGTTATATGAGTGGTTATTGAAAAATAACTACGCGGACGCGAATCTGATTGCCAAGTGGAAGAAACAAGGATACGAGAAGGTAAGCGTAGTCGTTTTCACCCTTTTTGCTACATCATAGACTCCTAACTTACTTTGGCTCTTCATGTCTAGTTGTGTTGCCTTCGCTGTATTCAGACGAAAGAAACCAATTTCAATTCGACGTGTATATGCCGAGTCCCTAAAGCTCAGTTGAAAGAAGATCAAAACATTCAGTGCGTGAGCTGTGGATGTCGAGGATGTGCGAGTAGTGATTAGCGAGCAGGATGCCGCTATTTCAGTACTTTTGACACATGGTGTTTTTCTGCACTGCTGATGCGATGGGTATGGCGTTGCATTAGGAGTGTCTACACAATTTTTGAGACTTTTCTTGGTAGATATCGGTTGTGCGTTGTTTGGCAATGGTGTTGGACAGGCTTTTTACGTATCATGGGTTTTCACGCTCGCTCTCTTGATGACAAGACTGATAAATTTTTCAGATACCCGCAAGAGCATCACAAGATGGATTTAATACAAATACCTTTTGAAAACTAGGCCGGCTTCCGGGTCCTTTCATCGTGGGAATCAAGTAAAAATCTTCACTTGTGCTTGATTTGTTGCTTTCAGGTCTCAAGCTTCTAGTGTCGTTTCTCTTGGACTCCGGTCCGAGCATTACCAGGACGCTCTGCGGCTCGGCTAGTAGCTGGATTCAGTCCAAGATGCAGCGGCTTTCGCTAGAAATCGTTTAACAAGCTATCTAGAACGTGAGTGGACCTCCGGTTTAAAGATACGGCGTTGATGTCAATCCCCTAAGGCCGGGATACATAGGTAGAGTTCCTAAGCCATGTATGTCAAGATCTTCATGCTCATGCAATTCCACAGATCTACCAACATAGGCTTGCATGCAGCATACGAATCTAGAAGTTGCTCTATCACGCTCGGAAGCGCTTCTTCCGCTATGCATGAGTTGGGTGCAGGGGATGAGCCAGAACTATCAAGACCAGTGTTATGTGTGCAAACTGATAGATACAACTCACTGAGAACCAATTGGAGTCAGTAGAATTCTGACAATCCTGAAATTGGAGGTCAACAACCCGTGGGACTTGGTTTATTATCAAAATGTTTGCTGGAGACCTGCTATTCTGCTGATGGGGATTCTTGCTGAGTTTTAAAAATTACCTATCCTTCTTGTTGTGTCCAGCATCACTAATTTGGTGGATCACAGATGGAAGGTAATGATATATGATGAAATGGCTTGGATGGTGTAACCTTTGAATTTGTGAGCATGAATATAGGGGTCCAAGACTCTAACTACATACCGAGTACTCCGTAAAACGCACGGCAGAAGCCTCAGGATGGAAAGTTTCACTGAACCTCTGAGAATGAAGTCTAGCAAGATGAGAAGATGAAATAAAATTTAGAATTAAATTGTTTCAGCATTCTTTTAGTATCCAAATGACCTGGCATAAAACTCCCAAGCTTCAAGACAGCTAGGCTCATTTAGAAACAGTGATATATACACGTTCATCCATTCGCCATGAACATCAGCTGTGTATTGGGCTTTACAGAACTCCCAGTAATCTGGATACCATCCTGACTGTCGCCAGTCAATAATCGCAGAAATTTTAGAAGGGGAATCTTCTGAAACCAGGATGTTGCTTGGATGGAGGTCGGCGTGTGTAAAGACAACTTCCGCATCATCTGGCATACTATTGCGATAAGGATCTGGAATTTCAGAAAGTTCTTTGCCCTGCCAGTGATGTCGAATGCCCATCTTGATTACTGTCGCCATCCAATCGTGAAATTGAGCAACCGAGAGGAAGGGTCCCGCGGGGGGTTAGTTTTCGTTGGTGAAAACGATATCGCCAAGTGGCTCTCGGTTGATATGACCTTTTATTGGAAAGTGAGTACGGTGATATTTCGGTATCAAGACCTATTTGTAAGGGGTGCTTACCAAGGAAAAAGTCGCCCGGTGCGTGCCGTACTTTGCGCAGTTCTAAAATGATAACGCGAAGCTGCTCGCAAATCTCTACTCGCTCAGTCTGATCTAGAAATTCCCACCGTTGCTCGAGGGTAACTCCCTTCACCAGCTCCATATAGATGAATACCTGACCGTTGTCGTGAGTCCAGCCGTACACTTCCGGGACAGGTACGGCAGGCAAGACGCGACGAAGCGCCCAGAGCGACTGGCCCTCAGCCACCGTAACCTGAGGAGCGCGGCCGTACTTCACAATCAGGCCGAGCTGTTCATAACGGACAGGTTGAAAACCAAAGTCACGGCCCTTGGACGCTGGGTCCTGTACCGCGCCCTGTTCACGAACGTTCGCGGGGGATGGCAGCTCAGCTCCCGGTCCGTTGCGTGAGAAAAACGAAGACTTGAGAAAGGTTGCTGACTCTGCGGGAGGAAGGGCCTGGCTAGATATTGTGGGACAATCCCCGATAGCCATGACGTGGGATGGCTAGAGATGTTCTTCAGATTTGATTTTATAGTAGTAAGATCTATAGCTGGAGACCCCTGACTCTCCAGACCAGTAGAAGTTCTTGCTATCTTTCTATTTTTTGAGCTTCTCTTTAAGCAGTCTTAGCAGCCTTTTCAGCTGCTTTTAGATATTGAGCTTTTATACAGTCAGTCTTATAAGCTTCCTTTCTTTCTGCAGTCTCAGCAAGCTTCATATTTCCCAATCACAAAATAAAAAATAAGCCATCAGCAGCAGAAATATTAATTGATTCGAGTTAAAAAAAACTTGTACTTTGCAGTCAGCGAATATCAACAGAAGAATTGTCAAAACAATAGCTCATATCCCGTAATCCTGTACATCAGACATTATCATCAGAGTCATGGCCCCAATATGTAAAAGAGTTTTTTCTTTTTTTCCACCAATAATTCAATATTTCCATCCCACTCCAACATAAAACAAAAACTCGCTTTGGAAAATATTTACCAGCAGAAGGGAAGACCAACACATGGAGCAAGAAAAGGCCACCCAAGCGAGCTCGTCAAACACCACGCCAGAACAAACGACGCCGTGACATCTCTCGACTCCCATGCGCGTACCCATACGGCGCTTTTCAAAACTCCGACCCTGATCCTTTTTTATTCGAATGACCGTAGAATCCCAATGTCGCGAAGGAAGAAGTTGTGACCGCCTACCGCCCCGTACATCCCGATCTGGTTTCGAACGCCTTGCAGAAAAAATGAATGTGATAAACGCCAGGCGAACGGCATACACCTGACGCGCAACCATGCAACAATAAAACAAGAACGAGGCAAGCAAAATACCGACAAAAATAGAGTGAAACAAATCAATGAGCTAACAACAACAAAACACCAAAGCATCAATTGTAGGACCATACGAAAAAGATACAAGCCACGCAACAGAACGCCGAAACGCTCCGGGGGCTCGTATCAATTGACAGAGGCATAAACACCGAGGCGATGAACCACACAACAGGACGCTAAAACGTCCTGGGGGTCCGTATCAAATGACAGAAGCACCAAAACATATACATGAGCCACACAGCAGGACGTAAGTAGTCCCGGGGGCCCATATAAATGACAAAAGTATCAAAAAGCAAGCAAAAAGGGAGAAATATGAGGTACAAAATTTTTGAGACTCAAAAAAGTTAATGGTAGACCCAATTCGGCAGTAAAAGAGATTGTGCCCAAGAAATATTTCAAGGAGCGACGGGTATTTTGCCCATTATCTTTGTCCAATGTTTCTTCGCCCATTTCCAAGAACTTGTCTGGGGGATTGTTCGTCCTTGGTAGACTTTCCAATTTTTTCAAAACCTTGGAGAAGATCAATTCCGTCGGCTTCTCCGGGTGCGTCTTCACTGAAAAGGTTGAAAGAGAATAGATCCTCATGAGAGTTGTCCACATAGGTATCGGCCCGTTTGCACGGGGATTCATGATATTTCATGGCTTTAGACCTTGACAGACGTGATAGTGGAGTGCCGAGGCGAGTGTTTCCGCTCACAGCTGTGATATCCGCGAGCACACTAGCATTGAGTCGGTCACGTTTTGCAGAGCGCTTTTCGGGTGAACCTAAAGTTGGAGTAGAGATAGAAGGACCGAAATTGTCTGAAAAGATATCGAACAAAGGCGCACCGGTCAAAGTATCGTGTATCAAGGCTTCGTCTTGGATGTTGAATGCTGGGCTCCAAGGAAGAACATCATCACCTAAACCCAAATGTTTGATTGGGGAATTGACCATCTGCTGAATCTTTTTGCGATGGTTGCGGAGATTGGTATTTGGCGAAAGAGACGGTGGTGGTCTCAGCGGCTTCTTGAATTTAAATGCAGGAGTCAACGGCGGAGCTACCATTGGCATAAATTCGTTGCGCAGCGGCGATGAACCCAATAGGTGAATGGTATCTTTAAAGGAGGCGCAGCGCATGGGGCTAATATCATGTGAGGAGCTTCGAATCCGTGCAATCTCTTCTTCAGCGCGCCCAGCTTTGATTCGCGGAGGCTCGATATCCAACTCAGAAGTCATGATATGTTGAGTTTTCTGTCTCCGAGCAGAAGATTCCAAAGAGGAAAAATAACCGCTATCATTCATGAGGGACATCTTGCGCTTCCTCGAGCGTGATCCAAGTCCACTAACAGGTACAGCAGCAGGTGCAGGAAGAGGAGCAGGAGCTGTAGCAGTAGAAGGGCGGGACGGGGTTGGTGGTGTAGTCTCACGTCGGAACACAGGAGGTGGAACAGGAGGGGAAGAATGGAGAGTTTGAAGGGGAGATGAGCGTGGAGCAATAGTTGCTGGGTGCAAATTCGAGCCGATTTCCTCTCCGCTGTCTTCTAAAAGTGCTGGATCTGACGCCGGAATAGTTGCATCAGAAGAAAGGTCCTGGGGGGATGGGTTGGCGCGATTCGGTGGCGGCATCGGGGGTTTCACGCTCGCAACGCTTGGTTGAAATTCGACTCTCTGAGACGGAGGTTGCGGTTGCGGGCGTGGAATGCGTGCAACATGGGTCAGAGGAAGCGTCGACATGATGGGTGGACGGTTGATTGGCCGTTCCTTGAGAAACTGAAGTTCCATTCCCGGTACAATGGTCCAGTAATTGCCCTTGCCAGGATCATTCTTGGGGCGCTCTTGTTTGACAAATGCCTTGTTCAAACTAAGGTTATGGCGGATGCTGTTCTGCCAGCCAGAATCGCCAGACTGATAGAATGAAAAGTTGTCTGAAATCCATTTGTAAATCTGAGCAAGCGTCAAGCGTCGATTGGGCGCGCGTAAGATCGCCATGCCGATGAGGATCGCGTAACTGAACGGTGGCTTTGTGCCATCGTCCTCGACAGGCGGCAATTCGTGCGGCTCGGGTAGCTGAACAACAGACTTGATTTCGCGTTTTTGTTTCTTCGATGTACGATCCTTCCCAGCAGTACTATCCGAAAGGGTGCGCTTCATAGAATTTTGAGCTTGATTGGCCTGAGCAGCCACTTTCGTAAAGGTTTCATGGATGATTGGCTTCGCTGGGAGCTGTGGTCGAGGGTCCGGGACGCTGGAAAAGGTGGTGAACAACGGCTGTCGCGCCTGTTGCACGGGGTTGGTAGGATACATATAGTATTGCGGCTTCTTTGCAGGAGAGACTGCAGGAGGTTTGGCAGGAAGCGGTGCTGAGATGGGGACGTAACCCAGTTTGCCCTGTCCAGAACCAGGCGCATTTGGTTTCGGCTGAGTCTTGACTGGTGAGTGCGGATGAGGGTCTTTCGCCGGGGGATCTAGCACGACATTTCGATTCGCGTTCACATTCTGCGCGTACTGAAGAGGCATTGGAGATGGCTGGAGTTGTTTGGGTTGAGCCAACGAGTGTTGGGTGGATGGATGGGTGGAGGGCTGGCCGGGTGGAGGATCCTGGTATATGCGCAACGGCGGGCGTCGCGTCGAATTCATCTTGAAAACGACGGGAACAGGGCTGATTATCACCGAAGCACGTAAATCGTGCGATTTGACGCGTCGTGCACGAAAAAATCCAGAATAAATTTGCGGACAATCCAATGACGGGCTGGAGATCCTGCAGTCGAAGCGCCCAGGCGCAAAGAGCGGTAAGAGCGAGAAGCGGGGGCGCGAGAGTGGGTTCTGGCGGACATAGAAAGAACCGCAGGCTCAGCGAAACGACGGACGTGGAGGATTCGCGATTGATAACGATGGAAGGGAGAATGAGAGATCGGGGCGAGGAACGGGGATGCGAGAGAGTTGGTGTGACGGGTTCGAGGATGCGAGCTGGCGATGAAGAAGAAGAAGTGGGCTGGCGGTGGAGCGCGGCTGTGAGTTGGCAGTCTTGGGGGGGCGGGCTTGGCGCTGTGGTTTGGCTGGCCGCGCGCGCCTGCATGCACGGCGAGTCTAGATCGGCGAGATGCGAATTCAACGGAGAATAAAGGGTCCTGCGAGTCACGGCCACTGCTAACTGATAGTATGCAGGGTACTCTTCCACAAATGCCGTTATGACCCAATCTACTCTGTACTGTCCTTGAAGGTTCGTGATAGCTTCTACAAAGCGCGGGCTTCAACGACAACGGCACTTTTAGCCAATTGTTTAGAAAATTAAGGGATCTTTACGGAATGCGGGAAGAATACTCCGTATTCTCTTTTCCATTTTCCTATTTAGAGCTGGAAAATTAATACGCTTTCTAGTCACAGTGATCAAGCTTCAGCCCAGTCATGGTGGTTCTGAGCAGCGCGTGTATTCTTGGTTTGAAACCGGCGTCTTGAAGGAAGCGCAATTGGGGCATCAAGCGTCAATCTCTGTTCCATTGCCTAAATATGATTGCAAACATAAAACCGATCGACGTCTTTGAGAACACCAGAATGAAATAGTTCGTCCCATCCATTAAACAATAGCCAGTTTTGTCGCCGCAATGTCCAGAGCATCAACATCCGCTGTTAACCGTGCAAAAGCCTTCTTTGATCCATCGGGTCTGATAAAGATACATCGTTAGCTTCCAGAAACCAACGGTCCAACCTCGAGAGCGTACACCCCCGCCCTCCCGCTTCAGCACAACGTACCTGATCAATGTGTTAATTTTGACGGTGTCCACGTCATAGAGCTTCTTGATAGCCTGCTTGATCTGTCTCTTGTTCGCCTTGACGTCCACAATGAAGACCAAGGTGTTGTTCTCCTCGATCTTCTTCATAGCACTCTCGGTGTTCAATGGGTGGACGATGACTTTGTGGTGGTCGAGACGAGTCTCATGGGGGATGGACTTGCGGGGGTATTTGGGGGATCTCGACAACTGAAGGGTCTTTGGTCGGTGGAAGGTAGTCGATGTGCGGACCTTCTTGACCTTGTGAGAGTGAACCTGCATGGCACTTTTAGTCGCCAATTTCTTCCCAGCATAGTATATCGCATCTCGAGCGAAATTTCCCGAGTCAACGTACCCCCTTAAGCACCGCCTTTGCCGCAGAGCCAGCCTTAGCGCTGGGCTTCTTGCCTGTAACCACATCCACATCAGTTAAAATGTCCACACAAATGATAAGCAGAGTGCATCGATCTCCCAAGTCTCGCGCCCGGCGGGAAGAACGACACGACACCGCCGAAATTCTGAATAAACGGGGAGATTGCCCACCTGTCTTGCTGTCCTTTGGTGCCATGGCTGCTGATTGACGGCGTCGTTGGTTGTTGTCGCAAGAGTCGGTCTCTCTTCCACTGGTTTCTTCCCTCGTCAGCCATCCGACTTTCTCGCTTAGTTTGCCAAACCCTGAATGTGCGTCACATGATCTGCGAATTACGATGCTTAGTAATCCTACGCGTCATTCCAAGCCTTTCCCAAAATGGATATATCAGACTTTATCCATCCATCCTCCCCACCAAATTCTTTTTCGAGGGAAACGGGAGTTGGGACGCCAGGGAATGGACTAAAAACAGGATGACTGGCCAGCCTTGGAGGACATAAACTGGCTAATGATATGGATCCGACGAACCATGGGCAAAATATCGCGGAACAAACGACCGAAATCGCTCTCCCATGGCAGGCCTCCGACAGTCCACAAGCCTGCTGCCTCCCTTTCGGCAAAGGCAACGAGGAATTTAATCCGATCGCACCATCAACTCCAAAAGTCGCGCGCCCGAGCTCTCGCGGACGGCAACGCGGACCTAGTTGGCGAGCTCGACAAGAAGATTGCTGCTCTAGGTGGGCTTGAAAGCTATCAATTGGCCAGCAAGAAGGGGCAGTCGAAAGACCGAGGCGGCGATTCCAGCAAGGTTCTCATTGAATGGCTGAAGCCTGAATTGGATCGGTTGAAGGGCTGCAAATCCCGACTTCGTTTGCTTGAAGTCGGTGCGCTATCTACCAGAAATGCTTGCTCAGCCGTCAACTCCATCGACGTTACTAGGATTGATCTCCATTCCCAGGAACCTGGCATTCTAGAGCAAGATTTTATGGAGAGGCCCTTGCCTACAAGCGATCTCGAAAGATTTCATGTTATCAGCCTGTCTTTGGTCCTGAATTTTGTGCCCGATCCTACAACTCGCGGAGAAATGCTTTGGCGGACAACGGCCTTTTTAGACTCGACGCCCCCAACACCCAGTCATGGCGACTTGCTCCCGTGCTTATTTCTTGTTCTACCGGCCCCCTGTATCTTGAACTCTCGATATTTTACGGAGAATAGATTACAGGCTATAATGTCGAGCCTGGGGTACACGATGCTCAAAAGGAAATTGACATCGAAACTTATATATCAGCTTTGGAAATATGAACGCCCTGTGCATCCCCAGCGCCGCGAGTTCAAAAAAGAAATGCTAAACCCTGGAGTGACCAGGAACAACTTCACAGTTGTATATAAACCCGCAAAAGACGCAAACTAGCATGTCCCAATGCCATTGGCAAAGCTACAATTCACTAGTGCTAGAGACAATCTTCAGAGCTTCTCGAATGCTGCTGACGGCGCATCCTTTCAAAAGCTGCGACAAAACTTTCAGGAGTTAAGGCCATGGTTCCTCGGAAACCGGAAATGCCGATCGCATAACTTTACGCGAGGGAAAAGGGACACAGTAGGTTTGACCGAAGGTACCGTCCACTGTGCGTCACCTCTTCGAGTGCTGTGAATGCCAAAGGACCGTTGGAATGACGCGGGTATTTGGTACGGTGCCTATTGCAACGTAATGAAGGTGTCGCGTGTTGCAGCAGCTCTCAAGGCTGCAGCGCACTTCTTTGTACAACAGATCCAAAATAGCCGGAGCTTTTGACTCTCAGTAAATAAATTGTACGGTAGCTTTATAGATCGAATCCACTTGTGACCGCCAAAGTGGCGCAGGAACGGCTGACATAAGCCGCTCTGACGTCCCTCCTTTAAACCCCCACAATTGCCAACGAAAAAAACTCAACCTCGACAACATCCAGACAGCGTGACAAGTTATCTAGGTGCGTTTTACACTCAACCAACCCTAGGACCCCTTTGCTACGTGTCTCTGAGGGCCCGCGTGGGCTGACTCGCTCACCGACCCAGTTGTCGACACGAGAGAGCTGCATTCGGTTTTGGTCCGCGGAGTCCAACGTCGCCAGGATGAGCCGCGGGCCCAGCGAACGAGGCGGAGAAGAATATTGAGATATGGAAAGGTGAAAAAGCTGATTAAGCCGCTCGGAAGCCGGCGCGTGGAAATGGAACGTCGATGATTTCCCTTGATTATCCGTGCGTGAACCACTGTGAATTGCTGGTGTGGGTGATAGGGCTGAACTGATAACCCTCTACAGCTCCAAAGGATCAGGTCTCACGTGCAGCTAAGATGTTGGCTGAAGAATTTGTGCGTTGACCTCCAGGCTAACTTGTGGCTGAATCGTGCTAACCTCTGGGACAGGGAACTGCGTCCAACATTAAATCCCGTGTTAACCGTTTGTCTGTCCTGTCGGCTATTACCTCAACACAGCAGCGTCTCAAGCTCTATAACAAAGTGCCTCCGAATGGTCTTGTTATCTACTGCGGTGAAATCATCACATCGGAAGGAAAGGAACGGAAGATCAACATCGACTTCGAACCGTTTAAGCCTATCAACACGTCGCTCTACCTCTGTGATAACAAGTTCCACACCGAAGCCCTGAGTGAATTGCTCGAGTCTGACCAGAAGTTTGGGTTTATCGTCATGGATGGTAACGGCGCTCTTTTTGGCACGTTGAGCGGTAATACCAGGGATGTCCTGCATAAGTTTTCTGTCGATTTGCCCAAAAAGCATTCCCGTGGTGGTCAGTCTGCCCTTCGTTTTTCCCGTCTCCGAGAAGAGCGACGTCACAACTACGTTCGAAAAGTTGCGGAACTGGCGGTACAAAACTTCATTTCTAGTGATAAAGTCAATGTTGCCGGTCTGGTTCTCGCGGGTTCCGCCGATTTCAAGAACGATCTCAACCAGTCTGATATGTTCGACAACCGCCTTCAGACAAAGGTTATCAAAGTTGTGGATGTGTCTTACGGTGGAGAGAACGGGTTCAACCAAGCTATTGAACTGGCTGCGGAAACTCTAGGCAATGTCAAATTCATCCAAGAAAAGAAACTCATTGGGAAATATTTTGAAGAGATCAGTCAAGATACCGGCCGAGTCTGCTACGGAGTCGACGATACGTTGAAAGCGTTGGAACTCGGTGCTGCAGAAACGCTGATTGTATACGAGAACTTGGACATCACACGATGGAGCCTTAAAGCTTCCGACGGTACCGAGATTGTCCTTCACACGACTAAAGCCCAAGAGTCCAACAGAGAAATGTTCATGGATAAGGACACTAATCAAGAAATGGATATCGTTGAGCAAGGTCCACTTCTTGAATGGCTTGCCGAAAAATATAAGGATTTTGGTGCGACCCTGGAGTTCGTTTCCGACAAATCCACAGAAGGCAACCAGTTTGTGAAAGGCTTTGGTGGAATCGGAGCGATTCTTAGATACAAAGTCAATTTTGAACAACTTGCTGATTATTCTGATGACGAAGATGAGTTCTATGACGGTGAGTTGCTCTATATCTTCATAACTAGTGTGCAATGCTAATAATACTGGGCAGATTGACGGTATAGCGACCTCGCAGAGAGCGAGGATGGTAGCCCAGATATCCAGTCGGCGGATGTTCTGACGGCTCGCCCGTCGAGTCGTGTCCACGAAGTTAACGGGTACTCCAATGGAACCGCCATTGGGAATCCAAGTCCATTTACTCCGACTAGCTCAAAGCTCCTAAGAGGTAAACAACCAAGTTCTACGGACATCTCAATAGGAAAAGCTAACATTGTGTCTCCAGGGCCATCCAAGCTCAGAACCGTGTCGAACTGTAATTAATCGGTTTGAAAGGGGCTGATTAGTGCACTCTAGGGAGTTCTGTTATCGCGCCAGATTGAACCATTTCCGTATGCTCTTTGGCCTTCGTTGAATTAGCAATACGGTTAGGAAGTTTCCCGGATTGTGAACGAATGTAGTCGGCTAGAATGTTGTCTCCGGTCGTCTCGCCTTGAGTTAACTAAACTAGCAAACTCGTCACTCGTTCCACTCATGATTGCTTGTCCTATTTCTGCGTTGAAGTTTCATCTTCTTTTCCAATTAAGACTTTCATTAAATTCTGGTATCCAATATTTTGTCTAGCTCATGTCCCGAAATTGATTAATAGAAAATATTCCAAAGCGAATTCGATCCCTATCTAAATAAGTGAGGTTCCCATGTTTTATTTCGAACCAAGCGCATCACTCCAGCTTCCGAGGTGTCTAGACGACTTTGTCACAGCTTTTAAATCCTCAATTACGTTGTCCATCAAGTCGTCAGACCAGGTTTCAGAGGTTGGCTGGCACTCGACGAAAAATACATATTGCCAAGGGTGAATACCGCTCGGGCGAGAATTGATGGTCGTGAGGTTCATCCCGTGTTGTTTGAATATGACAAGCGCATCAGCCAGCGAGCCAGGCGAGTTGTGGTCGACTATAAAAGACATCAGAGTTTTGTGTTTCGGCTTGCCCAAACTCTGTCGAGGTTCACGGTTGCACTGCGCGGTGTTCTGAGCCTTTTTGTTTCGTAGCAGTAAGAATCTAGTTGTATTCTCTGGATTATCTTCGATATTCTGGGCTAGAATATCTAACTTGTGATACTCTGCAGCGAATTTGTTTGCGATTGCAGCCCCATGACCGTCGGTCTCCTGGGAAACGATTTCCGCCGCTTTTGAGGTCGATGAGACGTCCTGTCTCTCGACTCCTTTGAAGTGTTTTGATAGGAATTTCTCACATTGGCCCCACGCTTGCGGATGTGTGTAGAGCTTGGTTATCGACTTGTAGCGAGCGTCAGTGGTGATGTCTTTAGGAACACCCAGGGAGCTCTTGTTGCCGCTCTGCTTCACCAACAAGCAATGGTGAACCGCCAGATAGTACTCTCCGCATATTGTTATGTCGCCATATAATTTCTCACGGTCAGCGAGCAGATCGTATGTCTGAACAACAGCACCGTTGCTCGAGTTTTCTAGCGGGATGGCGGCATAATCGGCGCTGTTTGACTGGATTGCGGCAAACGCATCGTGGAAGGACGACTGCGGGAGTAGGAGAGCTTCGGAGCCAAAGGATGCTACAGCGGCCTAGGTGGGAGTGGATAGTCAGCTAACAAACCCCCTGGTAGTTTTCCGTTGGCGCGATTGGAAGTAACAGGATGTACTCCGTATAACAGAAGATGTTTCTCTGACCTCGTGAGAGAATGATCCCAGCGGACCAAGAAATGCAACGCGCAGCTTGCTTGCTGACGAGAGCGCTGGAGACTGTAAAAAGGCCATTATTTGCGGGAAACGAAATCTCATTGCATTCTAACCTCCCTTGATAAGTTTTTTTATAGAAGTTTCATTCACTGGCGATGTGAGATCATAAACTGCCGAAAGGTAGGTTGGTCGTTTTAAGTCTCACTAAAAGACGAGGCGAAACCCCGCATCTCATGGGCCCAAAAGAAGCAGAGAAAGACAGCTGGTCCCGATGACGGCGATCAAGAAAGGAGACAATATGAGACAGCTTGCCGGGAGAAGTGGCCGGACGCTGGTCAACGGCCTTTCCAGCCAGAGCCGTCGATCTTCCACAGCGTCGCCTTTGTTGTCGCACCTCGAGGAGAAGCTCCTGAACCAACGACTGTTTCTCAGCTACGACTATCTCTCCCCGCAGCCGTCACATCTCCTTCGCGTCTCGCTCTCTGACCCGTTGAATTTACCCGAATCTAAGCAATTCGAGAAGAATGCGAACGCGTTTTCCCTTCCATCCGTCCTACAGCCGGGGCATATGCCGCGAGGGCATCATCTAGTCTACTTCCCGCCGCAGCTCCCTTCATCACAGCTTGTGCCAGATGGATGTGACATGTTGCATTCTCCAGGGGCACCATTCAATCGCCGCATGTGGGCAGGAGGCTCAGTTCGCTTTCGCGATCAGAATGGTGGGCCGCTACTGAACTGCCAACGCGCAGTCTGCCTGGAGGGAGTCAGGGACGTGCGAGTGATTGGCAGGGAAGGAGAAGAAAAGGTGTTTGTTGGAATTGAAAGGCGAATAGCGACGGTTGCAGAAACCGAGAGCGAAGAAAACATAACGAGGAAGCTATGGACGGCAAGAGAGGAAGAATGGGGAGATGCCGTCGTGATCGAGAAACGGAACCTGGTATTCATGCGGGATAAAACCCCAGACCAGGTCAGCATGGAGAAAAGCCGGGGAAATTCACAGAAGCGCGTTCTTCGAGGTGAGAAATCCGAAATATTGCTATCAACACAACCGCTGACTGCCCTGTTGACAGCCCCCTCGAGCCCAACACTCCGCCATACCTTCACTCCATCTCGCGCCCTTCTCTTCCGCTTCTCCGCTCTTACGTTCAACGCACACTCCATCCACCTCGATCGCGATTATGCCCGCAACACGGAGGGATATGACGATCTTCTTGTCCATGGGCCTCTGACACTGACCCTGATGCTCATGCTGGTCCAGGACCATCTCAGAACGTCTAACCGCGTAATATCTAGTATCGAATATCGAAACTTGGCTCCACTTCTAGTTGAGCAACCGCTAACTGTGTGCGCAAAGTCAAAAGAGACCGCGCATGGCGACTTGTGGGATGTTTGGATTGAACGGGCCGATGGTGGGATGGCAGTCAAGGGGACAATTGGGACCAAATCGCTTGAACGGCGTGACGAGTCCACAGCTGCCACCCCAAAGCTGTGATCCATAACCAGTTATGGCTATCCAAGAAGCCAGCCTAACCTCGCGTGCGTGAGTGTGAACCAACCATCTCCCTTTACATCTCCCTTTGGGTATGTGATGCGTACTAGGTACAGAGTAGCCGAAGCGAAATCCCAAAGGACCAAAAATTAAGGACTTATGAATTGTATTTTATAACTCATATTTCGTCGCAAGATAGATAGAGACCATGATACACCAATAGCTCGCAAGAGACATTCAAACCAATACTTGGATCCCAACTTTCAAATATGAAATAGAACCTCCTTTTCGAACCCGGGACTCCAAAATATGATACACGAACCCAAGAACGAAGTAAACGCATACCAGAGTTAAATCACTCGGATTCACTGTCCTCGGCTTGCTTGGACTTTCTCTTCTCTTTCTTTTCCTTTTTCTCTTGTTTTCGCTTTTCTTTTTCTTCCTTCTTTCGCCGTTTGCGCTCCTCGCGCTCTTCTGGGGTCTCACCGTCATTTCTCTTTCGCTTTTTGGCGTCTTCCTTATCTTCCTCTGGGGCAGGAGATGACGCATCACCAGCTGTTGTCGCGGGGGCTTCTCTTGGAGCAACCGGGGTAGCCTCGGCAGCGGTATCCGCTGAGGAATTGTAGTCTTTGTATTCTGCTTGCCACTTTGCTGGTGTCGAGGCGTTGGTTCGACCAAATTTCTACGGAAATTAGAGTATGCCACTTGTCAAGGTGTTTGAAAATGACTTACATCGAGTTTGCCATCTGCCTTCATTTTCTTTTTCTCAAGGGCAACTGGGCCCATACCCCATCGTCGCGGGTACAAATCTCGCTCCATGATGCAACGCTTGACCTTTGCAACAACACCATGGTCACAGGTGGACATTTCGACGGTAGACATTTGTGCGATGCCGAGAGCGATAGCTTCTCCCTTGGTGGTCATCAAAACAACCTCTTCGTGAACTTCAATGCCAGCCTCTGTTTAGGATATGTCAGCCACAGTCTCTACGACGCATCGAGTTCCACTTACCGAAACGAAGCAATCCAGGAATCATCAATTTAGCTCCATAACAGACGGCATTGACGGCGCTATCCTTAACCACCACACGCTTGTAAGTGGTCAACAAGCTCTCGAGCGGCCGAACTACTCGTCTTAAATAGGACTCGTCGCGGTTGTTATCCATCATCCATTGGGCATCAAGAACGTCATGTAGCGTCACCATCCCGTCCTTCTCATCCATGGCACCACTGCGGACTCTTCTTAGTTCCTGCATGTGTGCACCTACCCCAAGGAGCAACCCTAAATGCACACACAGTGTTCGGATATATGTGCCGGCCTCACAGCTAACCCAAAACACACCCAAATGTCTATCATTATCAAACTCATACAGCTTGCTCTCGTGGATCGTACGAATACGTAGTTGACGCTTGACAGCCGAGATTAACGGTGGTCGTTGGAAGAGCGCACCAGTCAACGTTTCAAGAGCTCGCGCAAACTGAGCTTCGCCCCCCGGAATCTTGTCATGTAGTCGAATCACACAAACGTACTCCTTTCCGGCTCCTTGCTGAGACTTAACGAGACGCGTAGCGCGGTCGATACAGACGATAAGACATCCTGTGACTTTAGGATCCAGAGTTCCACTGTGGCCGGTTTTTTCAACCCTGTAGCAATCAATATTGTCAGGCCAAACTCACTAGACTAAGATTCTACGGTGCAACGGGGACGCAATAGGTACCGTAAAATTCTTTTCATCCACGCAACCACCTCGTGGCTGGAAGGATTCGACGGTTTATCGAGATTGATAACACCAGAGCTGATATACGACTTCAAATCACGTTTCAAAGGGGTGCATCCTGCTGGGATCGGAGTAAAATGCCCAGTTCTCACGAGCACTGTGAATTTGCATCATTGTTAGACACAATTCTCAATGGAGTAAAAGGGAGATTGACGAGATTAACGGTATTCTACGTCAAAACTGATATTGACATACATTTATCATAATTCTTCAGTAGCAACGGCCATTCTGAGGTCGGGATTGGGGGTGTCACCGCCTCCGGCTTGATGCTGAAATCGACGTCGCTCTTGCTGGTTGCCATGATGCACGACGAGCAAAATCGAGGAAAGAGGAAATTCAGACAGCTGCGATCCAGACGAAAACGGCAGAAGTCTTGACCAGCACTCGTCAGGGAGATTGTTGCTCTCGGTGCCTCGTTTCGCTTTTTCTTTTGCCCTCGAAATCTTTCAAAACTTTCGTTTCCTTCGCTTGTTAGAGTCGGGCGCTTATGTAATCGGACTGCTACTGGCGCGTGTGGCTGCAGCTGGCGGCCCGGACCGACTGCGCAATATTGAGCTCAAGAAACAGATAATTATTTCAAGATAGCAAAGCATTGTCAATTAATTGTCTCTGCGCGCCTAACATTGTCTACACAACCCGTACTCTTACACATTTTCTGGCAACAGACCTAATTGCCGCCTAAGCGTCTACCGGGCCCTCGATTGCCCCACGCACCCCCCGAAAACAGTCCACCGCTCGAGGGTTGAGTCCTTGCTCCCGGTGCCTCTCTTGGATCAATCCGGTAACCACCATGGGCAGCCCTTGGACCAGGGACAGCAAAGAAGCGCTGCACAAAAGCTGGAGTGTGGATAATATTTCTGCCTCCACCGAATGTGGGATAGATTCTGGTCAAGAAGTCATAGAGATGCGCAGCGACAATTCCGCAGCATTCTATTATCACATAGTAGACACCAGACATAATCCATGTGATGAAGAGCATAACCCAGGGGAGAAGTTCTACCCGAATTTGCACAAAGAAAAATGTGGTCTTTTTGCCTCGATTATCTTGCGCGTAAGTGTAAATAAAGGCCATAAGTAGCGCTGGCAACGTTAGTGATAATGGTCCCCTTCTGATTTTCCTCATTCGTACCTTGAATGAATGTGCCAGACTTCATTAAGAATCCTACTAAAGGCTGTAGAACCCGTCAGCTTACCTTGCATAACGACCTCATAAAAAGGCTGCGGCCTCAGGTCTCGCCATGGGTAACCAGAACCACAAATAAAAAAAAAACAAGGGGAAGGAAAATGAAAAGTATGTAGGGCGCCTAAACAGCCCAATGTGAACTGAATCTCACGTTGGTCATTGTTCAGGGCAATCCCACCATGCCTACACCGCATACATCCCGAGATTGACTTTTGCGAATGATAGGAGTGTATGAAGTGCAGGGGCAATCTTCCTCAGTTCCAGGAACCGCTTCAGCTAGATAGTAATAGGCTGGGCGGGCAGATTATCCGAGGTGCATTTAATTGCGATAAATAGGAAAACGCGACGGCTCATGGTTAAGTGCGAACAGCTCACTCACCAGGATCACAGTGGCTACAAATACAACATATGTGAGGAAGTCACCCGAAGTATGGAAACGAGGCGATTCCGTCTCCAAGGCCGTACCGTATGTGTACACTGCAAGAGCATCAGTGAGGATGATACAGCGAGTGCAGCCATTCTACCATGCCATACAGCAATAGAGATCAAAAATATATCCAAGGCCACCACGGGTGAGAAAATAAGGAGTCACAAATCTCCAGACTTCTGGGAACTTTTTAAAGATCAATGATGGTGCGAATATAGACCAATATCCGTTAAGAATCCGACCGTGGACCAAGGTGGATTGAATAAAAGTGAAGCCGAACATAGTCCTACATGTTGCTTGTTAGTCAAGAGCTCATCACCCAGGAAACAGGAAAGGAGGAACATGCCTGGCCACTGGCGGCATATCCCAGAATTGATCCATTGTGAGATCAGAAGTTGTAATGAAATACTTTTCCTTTCACTCTGCTCTAGTTAGCGCAAGTTGATGAACTGGACATTGTTCATGCTTATCATTGTGGGAAGAAAGAAGAGAGAAAAGCAGTTTCAACAGCTTAAAAGCGAAAACGCGAACTGTGGCCTCTGGCCTGTAATTACGTAATCAACTAGTATACTCGGCCAATTGATCTTCCGGCCGGTAATCTATTCCCCTCAAAGCGGTAAAATACCGCGTGCTGGCATTATGTCATGCCATGCGGAGAAGCGACCGTCACTCCCGCATTGAGTGGTCACCTGCTACTCGACCTCTGCTGTCGTTCGCTTCAACCTCTGCTCTTCTCACACACACCTCCACAGGCTATAATTTCGGACTCTGGAGCTCAGTGTCTTGTCGGATCTTGCGCAAAATGGCCGCGGAACTAACTTCCATAAAGCTCAACCCTGACAATCACCTCCTCCTGGTACTTCGAAGCTCTTGTTCACTGGGTGAAGACAGCGAACTGACTGCGATTCACACAGGATCAACCTCTTCTCCGCGTCCCATATGAGCTTGCCCGCCGAAATTTTAAGTCAGTTCAACGCATTGTCGAGCGGGAAAAAGATCATATTATCCCTTCCCTGAAAGAAACCGCCAACGCATCATTATCTGGCAGCCAGAGCCCCTCCCAAACGATCGAAGCCCTAGATGCGATGATAGCACGAATGCAGGGGCTGAAACGGAAGATGGAGGCTTTGCACGAGGAGGAGAAAAAAATTGCTACCCAGTCTCAAAAGAGAATACAGTACATACAGGATTTGTACAAGATCCCAAGCCTAGCAGACGTCAAATATGAGCAATGGTCAAGAACACGCTTGAATCGGCTATTAGCCGACCATATGCTCCGCTCTGGGTATCTAGAAAGTGCTAAGCAGCTTGCTGAGGATAAAGGGATTACTGATCTTGTGGACTTGAACGTCTTTGCCCAGTGTCAACGAATCGCGGACAGTCTTCGCCGGGGCGATGCTAAGGAGGCTCTTCAATGGTGCGGAGAGAACAAAGTTGCTTTGAAAAAGATTCAGGTACGTTTTATCATGAGTTTCCCTGAAATGAGAGCAAGGGTTGATGAATCTCCGTTACAGAATCGCCTAGAGTTCGAGCTGAGATTGCAGCAATACATCGAAATGCTGAGAGTAGGAGACAAAGCAGAGGCAAGACAGCACGCAAAGAAATTCCTCACTGTTCACAGCGAATCTCAGGCACAGGATATTCAACGTGCTGCAGGGCTCTTAGTCTATCCTCCTCATACTCGAGCTGAGCCATACAAGGTATTGTCATGAGATACACTCGCTGGCGGCTTTGGCTAACATGTATTGCAACTCAGAGCATGTACTCTCTAGACCGCTGGCAGTATCTTTCGAATCTATTTATCCGCACACACCATGATTTGTTATCGCTGTCTTCTCGTCCGCTTCTCCAGATCGCTCTCTCCGCCGGTCTCTCGGCGCTCAAAACACCATCATGCCACTCCGTGAATGCTTCGTCTAGGGCCAATCCGAATTCCTTGAGCACGTCCATCTGTCCTATCTGCTCAACTGAACTTAATGATCTAGCGAAAAATGTGCCTTACGCTCATCATACGAAAAGCTCTGTTGAGGTTGACCCGGTTGTGCTTCCAAATCATAGGATATATGGCATGGGTCGCTTGTCTGATCTGAGTAAAAAAGCTGGCGTCCCGGAGGGAAAGGTTAAGGATCCTTTCACTGGTGACATTTTCGACGAATCGGAGGTTAAGAAGGTATATATATCATAGGGATTCACTGGTACTGCACTGTTGCATGCAAGGAGTTTGGGGCAAGTAAGTTTCCAAAGAATATCGGGTATCGAAGGTCCACTCAATTTTCTTTTCTTTTGACTATTGATAAGACATTGGTATATACATTTATCTCAGCAATGCAGACTATATAGTTATGTGCGTGACTGAATTATTCACAATAAATGGATAAAGCTCCTATAGTAGTCAAGTGCTGCGGAGTCGCACTATCATCATAGCGATGAGAGAAATGCTGATAACCCCGATTCGAGGTGCTGCATTTCGATTCCGCATGTTCAAGGAAAAGATAATCACTTGTAGTGGTCGATAGCCTTGGGCTCAAGTACGAGGAGCAGGATATAAAACCCAATGCCAATTATCCATCAACACGATAACATTTGTACCCGTCGTCTTAGACAACTCCTAACCATACCAAGATGATATTTTCAAGGTCGTTTTTCGGACCGGCAGCATTGGGGATTCTGTGGTGTAGACAAACCACCGTGGGCATAAAATATGTCTTTGTCATTTATGGATATAGGTTTCCAATCTCTCGCGCTGCTGTTCCCTCTCAGCGACGGGACTCCCTCTCCTTGCAATCCAGTCAATGCTTGCCAAATATCACTTTTCTTGAGAAGAGCGGACCCCCAAGCACATATCCAGGACTTCCTCCAACAGCCCATGTATCTTCAATACTAGGTATGCTGTCCACCTTTTCAATCGCTCTCGCTATCGTCACTCCCGCCCTTCTTTTTCTTTCTCTTCCCCGTATCTCGAACCAAGCCCTCGAAGCCTTTCCGTTCAAATACATAGCTCCTTGCCTCTCTGTCCTCACCTTTCCATCCTGCCCTCTCCCCATCCTTTCCTTCCACCTCCCCTAGAGTTCTCGCATGGGAATATCCCGGGTAGCTGGCCCATGGGAACTTGAAGCTCGTGACAACTCTTAAGCCAGCATGGCGTGCAAGATCGCGGATGTTCCATAAAGTATACGGCTCTCCCTCAAACAGCGTAACAATGATCTGTCCGGGTTCCGTTCGTAATTTTCGACACTCCACAGGATCTTCGCCGCTATCTGAGCCACCGCTAAAACCCTCATACTCTTCATCCTCTTCATCAGATAAATTCCCAGCACCGCTTAACGGAGGTGCTGACAAGAGTGGAACACACGCCTTGAAGAAAGAAACAAGGAGCTCCTGGTTTGCTCGAACCTGCCTATTCACATCCGTACTAAGCCCACCAACGTGCGGGAAGTTGAAGCATATAATGTCCCACGGTCCACTTTCATCAGCATCACGCTCCTTGTCCGTTTTTGGTTTGAAGCTTCGCTGCTGTTGTGTGCTAGTTCGGCGATGGTAGAGGCAAGGAAAACCTTTGCGAATGACTTTCCCGCCACCTCCCGTCAGCCCCAATTTCTTTGCATCAATTGAAAAGAGGACTTTGGGCGATAATTTATCTGCATTAGGCGCCGGATTGGCGGCTTGTGTAGTCTGTTCGCCGTTCGATCCTGGTCCATCTTCTGAAGTAGGCGTGCCGCCTCGTTTCCGCTTCAATCCTCGAGCCGAGTTCGCGAACTTTGAAGCACAAAGTTGATTAATATGTTGCTTCGCCTGAGGATATTTTTCATACAGCGTGCTCTCGCTATCGTAGCATGTTGCCAACATGCGTTTACAACCATGGTGGGTTGATAGCGAGAGGGCAAACGAGAAATCTCCTACAGCAACAGTTAGAATTGGCAGTTTCCAGCATAGATGCCCGATCTCGGCGAATACATGAATTCTGCGTGGAATTGTAGCAGTGAGAGATGTAAATAAAAGCACTGAAGATAAAACCTGCATAAAATCCCAATTTCATGGAAATTGAATGAGAGAGCACAAGATAGAGGAAAAGACCGTAAACTCACCTTCACCGACAAGCAATATCCTATCAGAAGGTAAAAATGGGACAACCGGTCTTTGATTCTTTTGCAATTGATGCCGTTTACTGCCTTTGTCGTGAGGTTTCTTGCTAATAGTCCCCTTGTTCTGTGTTGACACCCTGAAAAAATTGCCCATTCTCTTCCCGCCTCGAGAGCCATGTTGCTGGCCGTGGGACTTTTTGGATCTCCCCATTTTAGAGGATTGTTTGGCTTCAGGTTAAAATGGCTGGGAGTTGGATGGTTATCGGCATAGGGCAAGATTCTGTCCATCGTGGTGAGGTGCAAATTCTGGATGGGGTCACTCCATAGTTAACGAGAACAGCCAACAGCAGGCAGGCCATGTCAATTCCTCGAGATAAGCGACATCATCTCTATAATCGATATCGCCAGGCGTAGAGGATGACTGGGAGTACAATGAAAGGTTCCCTTGTCTGTATGACTTGATATCTTTGAACTTGTCTACTTTATACAGCTATTACAACCAATTTTGAACATATCATGACATTAAATATATTGGCCATCCTCGTAGGCATTATAAAAAGATACCATTTCTATAAACTGACCCAGGCGTGAACCTTGCAAGACCAACTAAAAGAAAAGTCGCCAGAAATATCCATGCACCGTCAAGGGCAATTGATTTTTTGAGAAGTCGAAAAAAGCGCAAAGGAGAATAGAAGAAAAAAGGAAATGGAAAAGAAAGGGATACCACACGAACAGCCATTAGATTTGTTACAGTTTTAATGAAGTTTAGTGTAAAACGAAGATTGAAGATCAGCTTGAGAAGACAAAAAGATAATGCATGGGCGAGAAAAGTAACAAAATGCCCCCCAAACCCAGAAGAGCAAAGTCCTTTGGCAACTGCGGGAAAGTGAATATTGGCCCGCAAACTCCGGGTTCGGTTAAAACGCCATTCGGATATTACTGGGGCAGCAAGTTGGTAACAAAGATGGACCATGTTGCCCATCGGAATCCGCAGTGCTTCTAAACTTCCCGGAAGGAATTGCTATTTATACTTTGAATCGCAGGTCTGATCGAAAATAAAAAGCCAACGATTCTAGGGCTAACCAGTAGGTGTTCATGATTTAAGGCCGTCTCTCATACTTTGCGTACTGGCACTCACTGGGTTCGCGGTCGGGAGGATGCCAGTCCTTGGTTTCGCATTTTGCTTGACCTTGGCGAGCGAATAAACCAGTCCACTAACGAAACCAACCACGATGGCTGAGACGCCAGGAATGGTGACTGGATCACCGAAGAAAACGAGGCCCGAGAGAGCGACAGGAAGTTTGTTGAGTGCTCCCACCATGGAGTAAGTTGTAGAGGAGGTGACCCGGACACACCATGCCGATGTGTAGGAAATGAAGACGGACGAGAGACCGGAGAAAATCATTGCAAAGATCAAGGAATTGCGGGTTTCAATGGGGAAATTTTTGCTGATATTGGTGGAGGACCAGTCCTCGACAATGAAAGATCCAATAAGCAGAATCGGGATAGACAAGAGGTTATTGTAGAACATGGCTAAGATGTCAGTCAGACTTTTGTCTTGATTTCAACCAACAGGCCGCTTAAAGAAAACTCACTGTCGAAATCCTTGAAATTCGTCAACTTGATCCGCTTTCTCATGCCTAAGAGATACATGGAAGTACAAAGGCAATTCATCAACATCCAAAGGTATCCCGAGTTCAGGGTCGAGATTTTGCTTGTAGTTTCAAGTCCAGAGAGGGAGCTGCTGTCGAGAGCATGCTTGATGTCTGCCCAGGCTGCGATGACAGAGCTCATTACCATTAGGCCGAAGGAGAAAAGAGCCATCCCAGTGACCGAACCCCCAAACCACAAAACCTCACCGTAGGCGATGAGAATGGTGGTAAGGTTTTTGAAGATGGTGTAAACCGGAATCGACAGGAATTTGAGAGCTTTGGCACCGGTATAAATCATGCCAATGAGGAGAAGCGAAATTGGAAACCCTACCATCACGGAACTATCAGTTGAGGTCACCAGATAGGAAATGACAAGGAGCTTACATTTTTTAGCCTCATCCGAATTGAAATCACGAAAATTGATTAACCCCATCGATTTGCAAGTCTGGATGGCCGCAATACAAACTACAGACTGTATTTGATCGAGGCTGGTGAGCATTTCGGACAAAATATTTGAAGATGGAAAATCGACGGTTCATACCTGAACACATAGAAGAAAGAAGTTAAGATTGAACTCGACGCCTGAAAGAACATATTTATTTGTTACGGTCATTAGAATGGAAGAAGCACAGTAGCTGAGAATAGGCACCGCTGGGCCACTCAATATTGATGGTGAGTGCGATGGGTGTCGTTGAGGCTGCGGCGGAGCCTTGAACCGGTCCGATTCGGCGTCTAGCTTCTCCATGTCGACGGCATAGTTGTCATTCTTCTTTGAGTCTGCCATTCTGGTCGCCTGGGCTTCTCGAAACCCCTGCTACGGGTGAATCCGAAAATAGGGCTGCACGGGCTGATGCTAGGAGAAAGGCGAATCTGCAAGAGTCCGGAGTGCACAACAGGGAGAACGGCAGGTGGGAGGAAGAAACAGTCGGTGCAGGTCTCTGGGTGATGAGTAGCGAATGTAATGGGCCCTCTATGCAATGCCGACGGCGTCCAGGTGAGCGAGGATCGAGGGCTCAGGAGACAGTTGAAGCAGGACGAAAAAAGGACGAAACGCTGAAACTGCTGGAGGTCCTGCTGACTAAGCCGGCTCGGCCCTGACGCGTCTTGCCGTAAAGGGACTAGCGGATACCTATTACTATCGACTCGCGATGAAGAATGAAAACGGCGAGACGAAACAGCTCTGGAGATATCATGAAATTACAAATAGGGATTCCTACGCACGCCCTGCGGACTTTTTCCTACTCTTCTTCTTTTCCTTCTCACCCGCATTCTTCGTCTGTTTCCCTTGGTCCTTGTCTTTGTTTTGCCGTTTCTCCTTCTCTCCCTCCTTGCCATTTAGGACCGCTCTAGGATCCAAACCCTTCCGGCGCACTTTGTTTCGCTCCGCCCTTGCGATATACGACGTATCTTCCTCTTCATCGAATGGTCCAAAGTCGTCATCTGTGGCTTTAGCGCCGTTCTCTTCAACTATAGGCGTCTTATCCCATTCCTCGTTCTCCGCACTTTCCCCGTCCACAACCTTGTTTGCAGAAACAGCCGTTGTTTCCGCAGGAGAAGGACCAAATTTCTTAAGTTTGCACACGTAGAAGCCGTCAACGTTCTCGCGGTGTGGGAAGTATCGTCTAGTCAACGCCATCTTGGGGTCGAACTGTTTGCCCTTGTAACTTTTGAAACCCTCGCTACCGAAAGTACCCAGTCCAGTATCGACGATTCTAACGTTTGGTCTCTTGCGCAGCACGTATTGCACGACGGCTTCGTTTTCTTCCACAGCCACACTACAAGTTGAGTACACAATGTATCCACCTGTTTTTGACGCATGGTTGGTTGAATCGATGGCAGCAAGGAGCAACTGCTTTTGGGTGTGGGGGATAGCCATGAAATCTCGCTCGGTTTTGGATGTTTTGACGCTGGGATCTTTTGAAATGACGCCGGTTCCTGAGCAGGGAGCATCGAGCAAGACCCGATCGAATCCACCAAGTGCCTTGGGGAACGCTGTCCGCGCATCCAAATTGGTTACAATAGTATTTTTGCAACCCAGACGATGAATGTTGCCAATAAGACCTTTGGCTCGCTCCTTATTTGCATCGTTTGCCATAACGCAGCCCGTGTTCCGCATGAGTGCCGACATGTAAGTGGTTTTACCACCTGGGGCAGCAGCCATATCCAAGATGCGCTCATGTGGCTGAGGCGCAAGAGCCATTACGGGAAGAAACGAAGACGCTGCTTGGAGAATGTAATGCCCAGCAAGGTATTCGGGCGTGGCACCAAGTGGCACCGGGGATTCAAATACTTGCAACCCAACCTTGGACCATTTACCGACTGGTTCAAGGACGACTCCGCGATTGATCAAAGCTTGCGCGAGCGAGCGACGGTTCGTGCGTAGTGTATTGGTGCGAATCACAACGGGTCTCGGAGTTTCGTTGGCCTCAAAGAATGCAAAAGCCTCCATCGGTGTAAATAACGAATACAACTTCTCTGCTAGATAAGGCGTATAGCTGTAATATGTGCAGATATCTTGGAGGAGAAGGTCAGTGTAGTCAGAACGGGATTTTCTCGGCTGGCCAAGAGTAGCCAGGTCTCCTAGAATGCGAATTGTATCCGTTATCCGTGTTCGAAGCAATTGAGAGTCAGGAGCTAGACTCTGAGGAAGATTGGCTTGGGTCTGCATCTCCAAACACATCTGGGCGGTCTCCTTGGATATTGGGTTTGCATAGCCGACTCTCTCATCTCCTCTTCTGCACGTGCAGCTTCCTCCAATTTGTTGCATATCCAAGTTTCGTGAACAATTCCCTCTATATTTGCGCTGTAGGCTTTCCTCCGCATCGGACAGGTCTTCATCGTCCGAAAACATTGCTTTTCGTGGTGATCGTCATCTGAATCGAAAACCCGAATCGTCCTCCTCGTCGCTTTCCATGCCCTCTTCGAGCCCGGACGTACTAACATGGTCCTCCAAATCCATAACTTCTGACAGCGGTTTACTCGTGACGCGGGACTCCGCCTCCAAGCTCGAAGCGCGAGATTCATTCGAACTCATGTCTTCGCTTGCTTCTTTGCTCTTTTTTATGTTTTTTGTAACCTTCCCAGCACCATTGCTTTTCCGACCTGAATTCTTCTTCGTTTGCGTATTGTTCCCGGCCTTTTGGCGTTTGCTTCCTCGAGGCGCGGCATCATCTGGGACGTCGGCTTTTCGCCGTTTTAACGAAGAAATTTTCGATTCGTCTAGAGGAGGCGGAGGGCCTTGCTTTTTCATGCGCCGCCCGACACCCATTGTGTATTTTCAATAACTCGCTTCTTGCAGACGAAAACAACGACAAGAAAGGTTCACTTCCGGCTGGAAATTTTGGGGTTTGGGAAAATCCGACTTTTTGGAGCTTGCTGATTGATAAGATAAGCACCGCGATCACGAGACATTGAGCTTGGGAACATCCCAATCATTCAACAACATCGTCGTCGTTCTCAGTGTCGTTTGGGAAGAGAATCTACAATTCTCACTTTCGATACCCAATAATTGCAAGTGAAGCAACACTCTCAAAGCGATGGCAGAGCTGTCCTTTACCAAGGCGTTCCTGGCGCAACTCGACTCAAAGCCCGTCAAACTCCCCGCAAACCATGTGTTTGACCCACGGGACTTCCAAGCACGCCAGCCTGTATGAATCCGAATGACAGTTAACTTGTCCATGCTTGCTGTCTGAATATAAGCTCATCCATATTTTACCTCTTTCCCTTAGTTTACTCTTCCCCGCCTCTCCGACCCTCCACACCCGCAGCTACCCAAGAAGGTCAAACCCGCCGCCATACCGGGCTCATCCAAGTCCATAACGATCCATCTCAAGTCTGCTCGGAATCCTGTCCTCGATATCACTCTTGATAACGTGCCTCTATCCGGCGCATCAATCCAGGACCTCAAAGCAGCCGTCCAGTCGCGCATTAAACCCGCAAATGCGGAAAGTGATAGTG
Organism: Uncinocarpus reesii 1704; assembly: GCF_000003515.1. NCBI lineage: Eukaryota > Fungi > Ascomycota > Eurotiomycetes > Onygenales > Onygenaceae > Uncinocarpus > Uncinocarpus reesii. The sequence goes on along the minus strand of NW_003052499.1, from coordinate 3,087,919 downwards.
AGAAAGTACCCCTGGAGAAAATCAAGATATTGTGGAAGCGAAAACCGGTGCAGGGAAACCTTGTGACGGATGCATTGGCTAGTGAACCCGATGTTTTAAAGGGGGGGAAGGAGGTGGAATTTGGCATTATGATTCTGGGCGGTGCTGCCGTCTTGCCGCCGCAAGAGCCGCCTGCTACATCGACGATTGCTACCGGAGCTGAACACCTAGCGGGAAAAGAGGCCATGCAGGAACCAGATACTGCCAAGAAGTTGCCCGCTGATATAGAAAACCGTAATGTTCTTTGGTCGGAGTCATTCTGGGAAGACCTGGAAGGTTTCCTGAAAATGAGAATTAAGGATGAGAAGGAAGCAGCACGGCTACGAGTATTGTTCAAAAATGCATGGGAATCAAGTACATGAAACCCTCTACGCCGAAGTTTGATCAGCAGATACAAGTTAATGACTAATGATATAGTTACTTCATCAGAACACTCGTCATGAGGGAGAAACTGAGGCCCGTCATATTTTGCAAGCTCATTTTGTATTTCTTGGCCATTCACTAAGTTAACCAACGAGATGGCATTAACAATCTGCGCTCAAGAAGGCTGAATCTTATGGCTGAATTTGATGTAAGACTCAAGAGAAGAAAGGAAACGTCATGGGTCACTCATTAAACGCATAATAACATGAATCAGAATAGGTCACAAGAATTTATGTTATACAGAACAGGAAGCGGAATGTTTAGCGGGTGAGCCATGAGACGGAAAGAAAAGCATGTTTTTTTTAACATTAGAATGACATGGGCATTGAAGAAGGGAAAAGAACATAAGATGCTGGAAAAAACCTTCACCTTAGTGAAAATAACAGCAGGAGAATGATGAGTATTCAGGGTATCGTCAAAGTCAAGAGAACAAATCCAGGCATGCACAAAGAAGTATTAGCCAAGATAAAGCATCAGTGCAATCAGAAATTGCTCCGGAATATGTGCTTTAGAAGGTCCAATCATCCAGTTGAACAGCAAGCATTTCCAAGTAGGGGGTAGGTATAAGATCACGTGAAACCAAATCTGTAAGGTGACCATGGGAGAACAGAACATAAACAATCCCTGTTGAACCAAAGGCCCTCTTCACCATGCTTGATCGAGCAGGGAAATGGCATCAAGCAGAGCTTGGAAAGGCGATCCATGCTCGGTTCTCAGGTCCTCGCAAAAACCTTCACCACACCGTCCCCGCCTCCGCTAACAACCCACCGTCCATCGCGACTCCATATAACGGAGCAAACTCCCTCGCCTCGCATGAGTCTGTGGCTTGTAATCTCTTGGGTGCAGCTTCGTTTTTCCAAAGACCAGAAGCGAAGGCTTGCATCGTGTCCTGCAGAAACGAGCTCTCTTCCATCAGGTGACAAGGACAATGATGAAATTGCCGCTGGATGTGCAAGCATTGTGTACGTGCATTGACCTGAACAAGTTTCATTAGTTTGCTGGACAATAACAATAAGCAGCAGGTTGGATAACGTACCGCTATTGGCATCGAATAGCCGGATATAACGGTCCTCATAGCCACTGATAATGACACCTTCAACGCCACCGCTTGTACCTGTGGCCCCATGTACAACTGTTTCTTCCTCCGCGAGTGCCCGATTAGGGTCCAGACCAGCAGTGCCATCGAAACCAATGGTGCTAGCAACAACAGAGTTGACTCCGGTGGAGCGAGTTCCGTCATACGTTTCCAAACTTGCCATGCCAACGATTTGCTCTCCTGTTTTGGTGTCATAAACGAGAACAGAGGCGTCGGCATACGAAACCACAAAATTTGCGCCTGTTAAAGACAATGGACTGATACAAGTTGGGGAAGGTAAATCGGCTCGGGCGATATGGTGAATCAAGGTGTAGTGGAACGGTGTTGCCGTAGCCGTGCTTGGCTGCGGTGAGGATGGGAAGTTCGATCCTGACGATATCGAGTTTGCTCGTCTGCTACCACCTGCCCTTCGTGAACCAGCTTGTGGAGAAGTCAGTTGTGGCGGAGCGCTGACTGCCCATATCAGAATCCTTCCGTCTGCGGCACCTGAAGCTAATAGTATGCGATCCGGCCCACCATACAGACTACTGCGGTCTCCGAGAATTGAACCGGAAGTACCTGGCAACACACATAAAGCCCAGACTGCATCAGTATGGCCATCTAATATAGCTTTGGAATCCACTCTTCCACGTTCCCAAACCCTGACGGTTCCATCTTGGCCTCCGGAAAATACCCAGCCATCCCCGAGAGCTCGTCCACCATTCGAGAAATCTCGGGAAGCTGGACACGCGGCGAGAGAAGTAACCGAACCATTATGGCCTCTATGGGTGAAATAACTGGAAATATCAAGATCGTTGCCCGATGCCGCGTTAACCGGACCAAAACCTCCATAGGAAGCCGGGAGTGTCCACCGTTTGATCGTTCCATCGTCACCGCAAGTACAGAGTTCGGGTTCTGAAGGGCTTCCGCCACCAGTGAATATCACAGACCGAACTACATCGAGATGGCCACGCAGAGCAAAACGGACTTTGAAATTTGATGGTTCTTGTCTTTGCAGCTCCGCTCCGGTTCCTTCTCTAAAGTCGATACTTCCCTCGCTTCTCCTTCTAGACCCGGAACTCTTCCGGCGATGCGAACCGGGACCAGCCCGCGGAGGGGACTTGGGGCTCACAAAGTTCGCATTAGGAAATGCATCTTGATCCGGCCGGTGAGGTTGAGAGGAGATTAATGGCGTTTCGTTCGCGGGCGGCTCGTCAAAATTCCATCCGTCAGCTTCGTCAACAACAATGCCATCGGAAGTGAGAACGCGACGGTCCATCTGCTCATCGGCGTGTTTATTATACGGATCAAACAGGCGACCCTCTGAATCTCTGCGGCTTCCTTCAGAACCGAGTATGTCGTCAAACATGCCTTTCCGTCCATCCATAGGAGGTCCAGACACGCGCTGTTGTTCGTATGTTCGCTTTTCCAAGCTATCACGGGGTCCCGAGGAAGCGTAATTATCTGGAACAGCGTAGTTGTTGTTCTCGGCATAGTTAGGTAGGATATGCTGGTGTAGAGAGGGTTCTCGAACCATATTGACATGGTTTGGCTGGGCCTGCTTTAGATGCATTTGCGCTGAATGGCCTTGTCCCTGCTGCTGGAGCTGTGGTTGAGCATATGTTTCTTCAAGGGGCTGTCGTTGCATGTGGTGCCTGCTCCGGAACATTTCAGGGGGTTCATGGAGATCAAGAGGCGGATGGTACCCAGGAATGACATGATACGCAATTTCTTGGGAGCATTTTCCTAGGAAATTTCGCGATTTATCACGCTCAGTGTCATGATCCATAGCCGAATGGGTTGGATCTTCGTGATCAACATCCGCATCAAGGCCGACATTGGAGGTTTTCGGGAATTCTAAATACGCTGTTAGAATCGCGGTGGCCGTAGAAGGCACATAGAAGAACGAAACGTACGAGTTTGGAGAATCTTGAGGCTTTCTTTCGCCAGTTCTTTAGGGTCCTTCCCAAGGTCGACTTTCTCCCCAGCTGCGAGCTTTTTGACCTTCTCTCTTTCTTTCTTGAGCGCGATTTCAAGAATTTTTACGTGTTTTCCCAGGGATTCATGCATGCGCTTGCTAGTTCGAGCGTCGCCTTCGAGTTTGCCGATCCTCGATTTCATCTCCGCTCGCTCGATCTCCCAAGCATTCCGATCCCGCTCGTGTCTATGCCACTCGGACTGGAGAAATCGCATAACGCCTATTGAAGCAAGAACAGTGCACATTAGCATGGAGAATTGGTACAGACCAAGCCAAGATCGAAAATCGGCTTTAAGGTGAGTAAATATGTGAACGAACCTTGTAATGTATATTCAGTTCCCTGAGGATGTCCGCCATGGTTGCCATCCATGTTCCCGCCCATTTCTCCATTCCCAGCCATGGCAGATGGAGTCTGCCAGGCCATTAAAGAGAAAACAACTGTTTGATACGCTGAGGAGAATCTGCTGCTGAGGTGCAGGGGTTCCCCAGGGTTCTTCTCTTTCGTCTGAATCGCGCGAAACAAGGGACAGCAATCCTGAGCACAACAGCAGCACCAACCAACTGGTGGGATTAAGCGCTCTTTGCCCAGGACAGCACCAGCTAGCTCTAGCCTATGAGTTAAAGGTGTTCCAGATAAAAAGGCTCAATGTCCCAGTCTCAAAAAGACAGAGGAGTGAACAGATTTGTGAAGCTCAACATCCGCTCTGGTCTCCCTGGGGCTGCTGCCAAGACGCCCAACTGCGATTGATAGGGACTAGCCGCTTTAGGTAAGCCTGGATAGACATGCCAGCCAATTGATGACTAAGCAACCAGCAATCAGACGACAACAAACATATCAGCACAGCTAGGGTGACAAGAAGCACTCTACGAGAATGCACAAGGACTCTACTACGAAAGTTGACAATCATTGAGGATAATGGATTGACAAAGCCTACACCCATACAAGTGCCTAACGCCCAAGCTCACAAGGCGGGGTGACTAGGCAAGACAAACATGCTGCTACAAGCACTGATTCATATAAATATATCCGTGATGGCCCACCTATTGTGCGGCTAATAGACTGTTGAAATTATGAGGCATCGGACATTGTTTAATTGTTCAACTATCCGGCTCTGCTCAGATGGACTTACTGTTTGTTTGTTGAGAAATTGCTACCTCATTGATGGCAAATGGACTTTCAGACAGAAATTCCCAGTATGTCAAGAAGAGAACAATGAATTGAGTGAAATCTCAGTGGCAGCTAGAGATGTGCCGCGTCCGCTGTTACAGGAAAGCAATGCAATTCAATCCTTCACATTTATATGAGAGATTTTCCAATAACAAAACTGCGATTTGTTCGAAAGGGAAAAGGCGCTGTTGCTTAACAACCAAAAATCACACCCTATATGCTGTTGGCAGTGAGGGCCTGCCACATATTTCCAAGCACATTAATCTCTTTTTAACTGTCTGCTTGCGCCTGGACCATATTTTTTTAGCTTGGAACAGCAAGTGTTGTTGATTGTATGAGTTCAACATACACTTCACCCAGCCCTTGGTGCACTCAAACAATATCTACATATATGGTCGTTCCTTTCATCACTGATGTTCTTTCCCTTTGATATATGATTTAGGAAACAGCATTCCCCCCAGCTTTTGCACTATCACCCAGTCAACAAACTGCATGGCTTTTGATGGAGCTTTTGCTTCCCACTCACCAATCGCGCATAGCTTTGGTGCCTTCTCCAATTATTTTTCCTTTCCAGAACTTGTATTTGAACGGCTTAGGTTTACCATTTCCCCCTCCTCTTCCCCTCCCCTTACCCGCTACTTCGGGCAAGACAGCTTCACCCTCCTGAAAGGGCACCCCGGCAGCGAAGGCGGCCACCGTAAAGGAAAACGGAAATAAATGCAACGGAGAGCTTCATGATTGCAAACGTAAGGGTGAACTTGTTGCGCTAAACAGAATTTTCCAAAAATTGAAGCTGGTTGGGAATTGGACTTTCTCGGTGGACAAGCGCGACTTTATATCCGCTGAGCTCTTCGCTGAGGTATGTAAATTACGCACTAGTCGAGTGACAATGCCACAAATTTGGCTGATATTGCAAGTCATGTCGTAGGACATGGAATCTGCATGCCAAGTAGCGGCTTTGCTGACATTAGCCGTTGTAGTCAAATCTACATGTTACAACATCGGCCGTTGTTATCGAAGTGTTGGGAACAGAGAACCCGCTTCTCTTGAGTCTTGCGCTAAATACCGATTTATCAATGCTTCCAGTTGCACTCGCTATTTCATTACCAACGACCATGCAAATCTGCTGCCCACGGCAGAAAGCACCGGCGGAACGTATTGGTTACTGGTCATAAAGCTCGTCACGGTCATCAGTCGTAAGCGCAAATCTCTAAATGCATGGCGCGTACTCAAAATTCCAGCTCTTCAACCTCCATTCCGCAGTCCACGCACGTTCTAACCGCAATACCCGTCTCGGGATTTTCCACGGCTCGCCCCCACTGATGAACATGTTTCCTCTTTCCGCCCAAATCATCTCCAAAGTTACCTCCTGCACCTCCCCCGGCAGCCTGACGGTTCCTGCGGTACGCCTCAACCCTAGTTCTCTTCTTGAGATCTTGCAGTTTAGTTTTGAACTGGGCCTCTTTTCGCCGCTTCTTTTCCGCCTCCCGCTTTTCAAACTCCGCATCTAGCGCTTCCGGAGATCCCCACTTTTTGGGAGAAAAGGCATATGCTTCGACTTGATAACGGAGGAAAAGCATCATGTTGTTCCATGTGGCTTTATGGGGGTTCGGGCGCTCCATATGCGGGAGGAGCTCTTCGTCTTTCAGTTCGGCTATTCAAAGACGCAAGTTAACATCGCTGATCGTATAGGCACTTGGAGCATGCGGCATGAACTCACGATCAGTTAACAAGTAATCCTCCTTCGCCTCGGTCTTGGTAAGCAGACTGTATTTGTCAGGATACTTCTCTTTGCAACTGTGACACACGCAACACTTGAAGATCTCCTCCCACTTCCAATCGATTTCCACCGTCGCACATTCTCGACATTGTCTTTGCCCATCCTTCTGTCTCAAAACACTCAGGCCGGGTTCAAACGGGCCTGCTTTATCTTTCCTTAAGTTCTGCAACAATAGCTGCTTCTCCCACTCCTTTTGAGTCATATGTGCCGGTTTGCCGTCCAGCTTACTATCAGCATGTAGCGCCTTGTTATACGGGTCATCGTCTGCGGTCAAGAAACCGCCTTTAGTGTCTGTCATCTTGCTAAAGTCATACTCAACATATTTAGAGAAATTGCGCGCTGGGCGGATGGTATCCAGCGGGCCCCGCTCCGTTGAGGCATGTGCTCTCCCATCGCGAAGAGTCGACGGCGTCTCTAGAGTCGCGGAGTAGGGCCGCTTGGTTCCCGCGACGGTAGAGCCGGGACTTGCTCTATTTTGACAGGCCGCTTCGGCTTCACGCTGTTCGCGGAGAGCCTTTGCTTTTAGCCGGTTGATTTCCTGCTCAGAGGAATGCGCGTTAGTAGGGGGAGATTGTTCTGCTGTGCTCTTCTTTTCAGTCATACAATTCGTTGGATTTGCTCAGGAGTCAGGTTTGAAGTGGCTGGTGATGCCGCGGAGGTGCCATCTTTTAGCTGTTGGTGTTCCATGCTCGCTCAAGCCGTGTGTATTTGAGAAATTCACTCTCTGCTTTCCGTATGATTCATGCGATGGTCCTGCAAGATGCTTAATTGGAGTTTCGCGTCGTGGCGACTGTTTGCTCTGTTTGCTGGATGTTGAATTTAAGTTGACAGGCGAACTCTAATTCTGGGTTTTGAACTCTAGACCTACAGCAGCTCGAAAGACGATATGGGCATCTCTATTAGCCGTAGCCGATTGTGACCAACTGCCCCTTTCTTGTGGTATACTCTTGGCTACTCCTCATGCTCCAAATTCCTCTCTGTCTGCGTCCTCACCATACAGCACCTCGCACACTCCCCCAATAGGAATATCTAAGACCGCATCCGTGCCTTCATTCCATATCTTCTTCCACTCCAGCTTTCTCTTCTGAGCACCCATCGTCTGCGCCGTCGTCGCGTCGGGGTTCATCTTCTCCGACCCGCCGGGCCTACGGCGCCCCTTGCTATCGATAACCGCAATGTTCGCGACGTCGTCGACGAGATTTTCGATACTGTTCATGGGAAGGGTGAGGTAGCCGGTGTTGTATGCCGCCAGGGCGACGTAGATGTAGACAATGGTCATGACGAGGAAGGATGGGATGGCGAGTGACCACCAGCGGTTTGGGTAGTAGTATATACCCAATTGATGGAGGAATGGGGACGGTAGGAAAGACCAGAGCAGGTACATCACTACGAAAAAAGAAAAGCACGCACGTTAGTACAAAGGAAATAGGCGGTCCCGAAACCGGGAGTGTTCACGCACAGAATGCTAGCGACGATGCTAAATACAGCACGAAGCCATAGTATTCATATGTCGGCACCTTTGGGCTAACCCGTGGCACCGTGGTCGCAATCCGCGCCGATTTGGCCACCGCGGCCTCAGTGTCATTGGGCGTCTCCGCGTCTGAACTATCAGGCGTCGTTGGACGGGAGGTATTTGCTGAAAAGGAGGGTCGTAGCAGCGACGTCAGAGAGGGCGAGGGCGGGAGAGGTGTCGGCGGACGATTGTAGAACGGCGGCGCAAAGGCATTGGGTAGGGATCCGGTTGATTGGAAAAAGGGTCTGTGGAGGGCGATGCCATCATTGCCATCGGCGTCTTCGTCTTCTTCTTCGTCATCGTCATCCTCCTCCTCCCCGTCATCATCATCATCGTCGTCGTTTAGCGAACTAACATGTTGTTCGTCCAGTTCATCAAAGGCCGGCGGAGATTTATAATGCGAGCGAAAGTCGACATCTTCTCCAAAAGCGATGTCATCTTCATCTTCTTCTTCTTCTTCGCCGTCTTCAGTCAAATCATTGCTCGTGGATTGTTGGTGTAGGAACGGCTCTGATTCAGGGAGGATTTCTGGATCTGGGAGCAGAGGTGGAAAGGGTTGGCTGGGGCCCATGGAGCGCACACAAATGACAGTTGAAAGAGGCTGTATTCATTTGAGAAGCTGTGTGATTTAACCCATGTTGGCAACCCCCGTCCTGAAGTTCTTGTTGTGAGCAGCGATTCTATCTAGCTCTCCTTTTGAAGTTTGGTGCCAAGACATCCCGATGATCTTGCACTCAAATTCCATGAGTTATCAAATTGGACTATTCATTTACTCGTCAATGACTAGTTAGCCATGGAAATACTCTACAGATTAACTCCGGTTGCGCAAATTGAATCAACTATGTAACTAACTAACTAAAAAGCTCTGTATCATCGTCATCAAAACGTCGCTTCACTCCTGGATAAACAATCAAGAAACGACGGCCTCTTCCCTAAATGACAATTCAGAAAGCAGAAGAAATATAAGCAGCAGGAACCCAACTCCCTCGCCTTGAAACTAGAAAAAATCGCAAAGCATCTTCCACCAGAGAAAGCAATAAAGATCGTATTCAAGGAGCGGTCATCTCGTCATCAAATAAATTGAGGGGGGTGTAAGACATGGGCATAGAAGCTGATCGAAAGAGATAGCAGACGCGAATTGGGCGAGGAGTATCAAGTCTATGAAGACAGGGGAGATCTTGAGAAACGTCACATCGAGAAATCTTCGCGCCGAATAACAGCCTGCGAGAGAAAATGCTTAAAAGGATTCCAGAACAGATAAAGGAAATAGTTAGGACGACCTTCTAATCCAGCTTTTCAGCTTTTGTAGATCTTAACCACATTCAGGACTTTCTTTCGACACATCGGGCAGATGTCAACCTGTCTCGCACAGCTCAAACAAGCACAGACGTGTCCACAGCTGTAGAACAACGAGTCCTGATTCTCGCTATAGCAGATCTGACAGAGATCCATCTCCTCGTCGGCAACCTCCCAGTAGCTGATACCTTTGCCATGACGCTTGCCGTTGCGATAACCGCCCTCGTATCTATTGCCGGTCTTGCGTTCGACGAAAGTTCCTTGCCCATGACGTTGATCTTCGGACCAATCGCCGGTATAGGTGTCGCCCGAGGCGTACACCATAGTGCCGGTTCCCTGCCGTTCGCCCAAGACGAAGTCACCGGTATAAGTAGTACCGGTTTCGGAAATATGGGTGCCCTTGCCATGGAAGTAGCCGTTTTTGAATTCACCAGAGTAGTAGTCTCCGTTGAATGTAGCTTCCGTTGTCTTTGTCCCGGTGAACGACTTGGTGGGATGGTTACGAGACACGGCCCACAAGTAAGGAACCAGTCTGTCTGGTGAAGAGAATAAACCATCCTTTGCCAGCTTCATGCGCCTGAAATCCATAATATTAGCATCAAGAACACGACCAAGGGTGAAACGCGATTCCAAACACTTACTCATTTTTTCCAATCACTTCACCTACGATGAAACACTCGCCATCAGTATATCCCACGAGATTATCGAACACCTCCGCCGACGGAACGCCGGAGATGGAAATCCCATCAACGCGATGCCACAAAAGGAACTGCTTGTCACCGGCATAACCAAGAGCAGCACGGACTGAGTCTTTGATGATATCGCTCTTCTTCGCAAAGAATGTTCCAAGAGTGCGAAGTTCTTGTTTCTGCGCATCGAATTCCTGAATAAAGTAGAACACGTGTGAGTTCAAAGGCACGAGTTCGGAAACGGGGGCTGGATCCGGTTCCGCACGCGTTTCATCAGCAGTGTTGTTCTCTTCCGCCTCGGCGGCGTTGTCCTGACCTTCTATAGTATCGGTAGTGCGGTCCTCATTGGAGACTGGGTTGAGAACCCTCCTGCATAGTATCAATTGGTTCCGTAATTTCGGCGACGTCGCTCTGCTCCTGCTATAGTATCGGTGGTGCGGTCCTCATCGGAGACTGGGAAGTGGTTGAGAACCCTCCTGCGTAGTATCAATCTGCTCCGTAGTTTCGCGACGATGACGTCCCACTCACTATAGCGTCGGCAATCTCTCAGATCAGCTGCGTGAGATCACTGCGTAGTGGTGGAGCTTCTCACAGCCGATCGACGGGAGGCTCTGTGTCAATGGCATCTGATCTATCATAATCTTCAACATCCTGAGCAATGATCGCAGCAATAATTGCATCATCCGTTACCGTATCATCAACCGTATCATCAAAAGTCGGTTCGACAGTCTGTTCCGCTAAACCTTCAGCATCTTGCACCGGGGTATCTTCAGAAGTGGAATTTTCGTTTTGTGCAATAGGGGCACTCTCGTTAGTTTCTGGCTGTTCAGATGTTGGTGCCACCTCCGGTTCATCCGCGGATTCAGATGGCTGGTCAGCGGCGGGTGGAGCTGGTGCCTCCGCATTCTCTGCTGGAGCATCGTTCGCATCTGCGCCTTCCGTTCCAGCAGGAGTTTCTTGAGACACTCCACGATTCTCATCTGAAGCCTCGGGCTCCTCGGTGGGAACTTCATCAAACGGAGATTTCGTATTGGGCACATCGGGCACTGCAAAGTATCGGGCATCTTCATCGGACAGAATATGTACCCAGAGCCGTAGTACGCTCAATTCGAAATTCATAATCGCGTCATTATAGTCTTCAATTATTTGGAAGTTGAGAGTAGGAGCAAACAGAGGCTTTCGGGCGCCGAGTTGCCAGATTCGAAGGCGTTCAGGGTCCAACTTTGTATCCTCTGTTGACTTCAACAGTGCAATCTTCTTCCGTAGTTCGGTAAAAGTGGTATTACCCGGGACCGAGATGGTACAAAATTGACCCGTTGCCCTTGCAGCTCCCATAATATCATACGAGTCGACGATACTCTTATTGATAATCGAGAAGTCTGAAAAGCTGAAAATCTCAACTTTGACCGTAGGGGACAGACCATTATTGAGTGTGCGGTCCAAGCGATAGTAGCCCGTCTTGAAATAATGCTGGCGAAGTTCCGGAGGCTCCCAGGATTCGATTTTTCCCGTCAGGTATTGCGAAACCACATCATCACGAACATATACCGCAACGACAGCGACGTCAATACCAGCCTTGTCAACATTTTTAGGCTCAGCAGCACCTTCATGCCCTTCAAGTGCAGCTTTCTTGGTAAGACATTCAATCTTATTTTCACTCGCATCTTCAAATGCTAGCCAACGGTTATTTGGTCCACCTGGGCGGAGGATGCTATAGAACCGTCCTGTGGATCGGTTGCCCTTGTGGATAATCAAGCCGTAAATGCTGTACTTACCGGCTTGGCCTTCAACAACATTCTCAGACAGATCGAGTTCCTCATCCAAGTGGACACGGTCGTACAGCATACTCCACTGACGGGTGGCTTTATCAAAAGTTTGACGTTGAAGTTCCACATGGAAAACGGAGGGCAAGGACCATTTTCCGGGCTTTTCGCTGAGGAACTTCTTTGTAGCCTCTTGAATGCTGTTTGCATCTTTGACTGGAACCATGATCCCGCCGTTGGCGCTGCGAGAAACATAATTAATTGGAGCGCTGTCATCACCAGTATCAGAGTTTTCGATCCTAGGACTGTCAAAGATTTTTGATAGTTTACCGAGCGCATCGGTTCCCAGCGAGCTCAAACTCCAATGTCCGACGAAGACGCTCCCAGAACTCCGTCGCATCTCCCCGAAAACTCGTGAAGGTTGCGGAGAGTCGTTGTGACCTGGTCAGTATCAATAAACAGTTGAGATGAAGCTGACTGATTGCGCATAGCCCAAAGTAGCCGCTGGAGCGCATCACACAATGGTCTCGGTTTCGCCTTGGGGTTGGTAAGATGTTCCAAAATATCTACATCCTGGATAATTTCACGGAAAGATGCCATCATAAGCCAGGTCGCCAAACCGGCAACCTCATGGCTGTAGTTAACCGTAGGATCGCCCAAAGGTCGGTATCCGGTCAAAGTCAAGCTATCCCAAACAGGCTCTGAATCACTAGCATGCCACCATAGCGACTGGGTCGGGTCGTCGAAGATGCGAATATAAGCATCGAAAGCCAAAGTGTCGTTTCGCAACAGAGCCTGTCGTTGGCCATGGTGACGCTTGTGGATCTGATTCCAAGGGCCGTGGAAATGAGTCCGA